>NW_023270233.1:2531716-2670336 GCF_011800145.1 Mirounga leonina
AAAAAAAAAAAAAAAAAAGGAGAAGATAGCAGAAGGGAAAGAATGAAGGGGGGTGGAAATCGGAGGGGGAGACGAACCATGAGAGACAATAGACTCTGAAAAACAAACTGAGGGTTCTAGAGGGGAGGGGGTGGGGGGATGGGTTAGCCTGGTGATGGGTATTAAAGAGGGCACGTTCTGCATGGAGCATGCACAAACAATGAATTATGGAACACTACATCAAAATCTAATGATGTAATGTATGGTGATTAACATAAAAATAAAAAAGACATATTTGTTGAATGAATGAATGAATATACTCCTGTCTTCAACTTGCAAATCATCTATCTAGACCTGTATGTCTAAGACATAGCCACGAGCCATGTATGGCTATTGTACACTAAAAATATGGATAGTCTAGATTCAGATAGGCTGCATATGTAAAATATACACCAAGTTTCCAAGACTTAGTACAAAAAAAATAAGATACCTCAGTAAAGTTTTTATATTTATTACATATTGAAATGATAAATTTTGGGGTATACTGGTTTAAATAAAACACATTATTAAAATTGGTTTCACCTGTTTATTTTTACTTTTTTTTTACTGTGACTACTAGAAAATTTTAAATTATATTTGTATTCTGCTTTCTATTTCTATTGGATAGCATCAATCTAATGCCATTAAGTCTTGAGTCACTTGCTTTTATGTTCCAAGTTCATGATTAAATCTAGTTTTATCTCTCTTTAATGTATAAGATTAAATTAAGCTTTAAATGCAGTCTTTTTAAATGCCAGTTTATATTCATGAGATTCTAATCAATTATTGGGAGTCAGAAAATTTTTATATCCAGATATGAAATAATCCATACACAAACTCTCCTAAAATATGGCTTCCCTTGAGTCCTTTTCTGTGGTGAGAAGCAACTGCAGCTTTCCAAATACATTACTGGATCATCCAGTTCTTAAGATGAAATCTAACCTATTCACCCTGGCAATCAAATATTCAAGGGTATTGATCAATTGCCTTTATCACATTTCATGCTTCGGCCAACTTAATGACCTAGATTTCATTTCTAATACATTCCTGGAACATAGGAATGAGCATTGTGACTTTAGTCACACTTGTATCTCAAGTTGGAGTTCTAGTTTTTTCAAATCCAACTCCTGCCTAGTCATCAAGTTTTGATGTAAATATTACTTATATTGTTTACTTCCTACTAAATTCCCAAACTACTCTAATCCCATATAGTTTTCTCCCTCCTCTTAATTCCAAAACACTAATATCTCATTCAAAAATACCTACATCTGACTATGGAAAGGCTCTGACTTTTCTATAATTGTATTACTCCCCATTTCCCTGCATTCCAAACACCATGAATGGGAAATTTATAAAGAAACCTCTCCAACATGGAAAGGTCACTCACTGTATATTCAGGTTAGGTTTTTAAGGATCATGGTCATCATGAGCTTTAGCTGAAAGAGGATTAAGATGTTGAACAGTTTCTAATCCAGAGAGTGGGCAGTCACACCTGTGCTCTATATAAGCAAAAGCATTCCTGACTTAGCTATAACATCCCTTCCCCAACAAAAGAGGAGAGCTGCCAAGATGCTCACTGAGAACAGTTGTTGGTTTGTGCACAAGTATAAGTATGGATTTGTTCTTTTTATTTTTTCAATTTTTTTCTTTTTTGGGGGGAGGAGGAAGAACGAGATGGGACTCTAAAAGCTTTATTTATTTGTAACTGAGCATATTCTTATTTGATAACAGATGATCAATTAAAGCAATGTGTGACATTCGAACAGGATTCTGTTAAAAAGCAAAGATAGAAGTAGAGCTGAGAGATCTAAGCACTTCTTGCAAACAGCAAGAGTCCCCTCTACAGCCTTCTCTCTTGGCACTGGGGCTTTGCTAAATCTGGCTCGCCATTTTGTGAGTGGGAACAATCAGCTTTGTAGGTTGGAGGAAAGTATTATAATTAAATGTCCACCCACTTTTTCCTTTTTGATGAAAGGCTCCCATAAAACTTACTAAAATAAGGTGCATCAAGACAGATGAATTTTTGATGAATAAGTCAAAGCACTGACAAAGCTAGCTTTTCACATGGAGAAACTTCTCTAATTCACAGAAAATCTTCAGGCCTAGATCATTAACACTGTCATATTTAATGATAATTGACATGGTAAAATCCATGGGATAGACTGGAGATGTTACCTTTTTAGTTTGTAGCAACTATGTAGTGTTCAGCATGAACTGATCACTGAGAACAAATTGTAGTATGATTCAAGAATAATAGTGGAGTTTTTAGAAATTAATTTTAAAGAAATATTAAATAGCAGCCATTGTAATAAGCAATGCATGTATTGAATGCAATGGCATTCTTCTGAATAACAATTATATTATCACATTAAAGTTACAAACTATTATCTCTGAAGTGGGCAAAGTTCTTTAAAAATGTTATCTTATTGTGACATATTCCATATTCCCTCAGGAGATCTGGAGTAGAGTTTATAGTGTTTGCTTTTGATAATTGATGGCAAAGGTGTTTGCTAATATCATTGTGAAGAATTATTTTCAAGTATTCATGTGCAGTAGAATAGGAAGGCACCCTACCAAGTAACTGGGCTCAGACATGGTCCCAAGTCCAGTTATTGGAAGTTAACTTTTTAGAGAGAAACAAAAGTGAGTTAGTGTTATGAATGTGTTCCTTCATTCAGTGCAGATTTATGGAGTACTAGCTGCATAGACTTGGCTAACAGAATAGGCTCAATGTGACGACAGATAAAATTCTTACTCTCTAGAATTAGTGAATACTTTAAATTTTAAGGTAAAATCAATATTTTAAACTTCCTGTTTAATAGGTATTATTGGTGGAAGTCAGTAGAGTTAATGGTGCCCTATTTCACCATCAGTGCAAGATCAAATATTGGGGAGTATAATTCAATGAGCATATTTGTCATTAAATTGCTAATCACGATGTAAAGATGATTTTTAAAATGCCAACCTTTTGACTCCTTCTTCTCATCCCTACTGTGGCTTGGTGGATCCAAAAACATAGAGTAACTTGGATGTGCAAAGTAGGATAAGCTTTGCATAATAATTACTTAGTTCAGCATAACTAAACAAAATTAGCCATAAGGATCTAGGTTCTCCAGTTATTGACACTACCCAGGGTTTTATAACCATCATTTCACCCATGATCATTTTATACCAAACATGATAATATAACAGGAGACCTCAGACATGACCCCACTAGAGGATGGGAAAGTTCAGGCCCAATTTACTGGCCACTCTTCTCCTCATTCCCACTTTCTTTTCTCCAATACCCCAAATCCTTTTGGTTGCCTAATTTTTTTTTCTTTGTGTTCAAATCCAGGGTTTTTTTCTTTCTTTTTTTTTTTTTTTGGTAAAAGTTACAATTTTAACCACTATCTAAAGTGTTCCTTTAACAACATGGAGTTTTTCTTCAAAGATCTGATAGGAATTCTTTAAAAATGGACTTTTCCAAGTCTTACTGCAACAAGTTCACTGATTTTAGATTTCTCTGACAAACACAGTTGAGGTATCAAAACCCAGACATGTTGAAAATAGCTTTTCCTTGAAGTCATTCAGAATCTAAGATTTTCTGTCCTGCTCTGTCAAATTACCCAGTTTGGGAATAAGATGAGTCTAAGTAGTCTGGGTGGAGGAGGAGTAGGGAAAACAAAGGTGGAGGGTTGGAAACAATCTATACAAAGTAAACTTACAATGTCTTCTGAAACATATATTTAAGCTCTCCTATTTCCCTGGACTCTGTCACAGACACTTTTGGATCAACGTTTGTAGTAAATTAATGATGATTTTCTCTGTTGCCTTGGTTAGATAGCTCCTTTCACAAAGAACGTTTCCTGGAAGATAAATGCAGTGTTCTTTTTTTTTTTTTTCTTCTTGATATATATACAAACAACCTAGTGGGCAAGCTGTATACTTAAAAACCACTTTCATTTTCTCCAAAGTCTATAGCTGTAAGAAAATTAGAGTCTTGGGGCGCCTGGGTGGCTCAGTCAGTTCTCTTGATTTTGGCTCAGGTCATGATCTCAGGGTTGTGAGATCGAGCCCTGCATTGGGCTCCGTGCTCAGCGGGGAGTCTGCTTATGCCCCTCCCCCTTTCTCTCTCTCTCTCTCAAATAAATAAAATAAAATCTTTAAAAAAAATAAAAAGAAAATTAGAAGTCTCTCAATTGTAAAAAGTATTTATCATAGAATTTTAGAAACTGACAGTGACCTTAGACATTATCTCGTTAACCTTCACTTTATATAAAGCAAATGAAGTCCTGAGAAGAGAAGTATAGTAGAATAAAGGTGGCCACATACTTTGCTATTCTTTCCACTGAGAGGTGAAGTCTCACACCTCTCTGCCTCCCCATCTGTTTGGTCAGGCTCCAATAATATATAGTGGAAGTGGTATTCTGCCAATTTCTGGGCCCAGGCCTTAAGAGGATATCAGTATCTACTTCCTGTCTCTGACTTGCTTTTGGGATCTCTCATCTCTGAACCAGCAACTATTCTGCAAGAAGCTGAAGCCACATAGAAAGGCCATGTATTGGTCCTCCAGGGAAGAGCCATGGCTAAGCTCCCAGCTGATAGCTCTCATGCACTTTCAGTCATGTGAATGTGACATCTTGTATGCCAAGCCCAGTCAAACCTTTCGAGGGCTCCATACCCAGCCAATATTTGACAGTAATCACATGAGAGAACCTAAGTGAGAGTCGCCCATCTGCCCAGTCAACCTACAAATCAGTGAAAGAATAATAAATGGTTGTTTTAAGCCACTACGTTTGGAGATGGTGTGTTATGTAGCATAAGCTAACTGGAACTGAAAATGACTTAAGCCAGTTTCTAAGTAATACGAAGAATAAGAATAAGAATAAGAACTGTGATTCCAAAGCTCGCATAATCTCATTATATGCATTAAGGGGACTTTCAACATTAAATGAAACTCATTCTCAGTCCCCCAGGAGCTCAAAATTACAAAATCTTTTATTCTTTCAATATTCATGTGAAATATGGAATTTTCAAGATCCTTTAATTTTTAAAACATTATTAGAGCTCTGTCTTCATAATAATAAACCATCATTTCACAAAAAATTAAGGTATCATTCTCAAGCATTCCTTCAAGGCACAGCTTTAGTAATAAGTGTCATGGAAGGAAGAGCTCCTTAGGTAAACTGATTTGGGGAAATTCTGACTTAAATTAAAGAGGCCTTCTTATCTATGGATTTCTCAGAACTGTAAAATCTCTAAGAGATTTTAGAATTTTTCCCCAAAAACTGTGATCAAGAAGCCCTTCTTTACTGAGCACCTTAGGAGTTTTATGTTTCACAGCAACACTAAACTAAGAAATAGGAATAGGGATGTAACTTTTTTAGCAGAAATCAACTTTTACTTTCAGAATATTTCACCAAAAAGCTGTTTTCATAATTTGGTGTGCCTTCAGCTTAGAGAACATATTTTTAGAAAATATGATTATGATTGTCAGGAGCTACACTTAGTTAGGTGCCTTTAATGATTTGTTCCTTCTGCTTTGCCTCTTACTTTAACATTTTCCTGGGGGGAAGACTGAATACATACTTGAGGAATGAATACAAGAGGGAATAAATAATATGAGAAATATAGTAAATAATTGAATGAATTAGTTAAAAATTGTAAGCCTGGAAATCAGCTTCGGCTCTAATTAGTCTGGTCTGGGTTTGTACCTTTATTTCCACCTAAGGTCAATGGGAATTATAACAGTTACCCTGGTCTCACAGAGTTCTTGGGAAGTTCCAAGTAGATTTCAGAGTTGGAGGTAGGTCAGTTTTAGGGCTGAAATGATCTGTAATTATCTATTTATCAACTCCTTTCACTTTCTAAATGTGAAGACTAGGAACCAGAGAGTTTATAGTGCAAATGCTAGCTACATTGGAAACTTCCTTCCCAGTGGATCTACATTAAAGACATTGGGAAAGTCCTCTATTTTAATAGATGTTATATAAAATGCTGTGATTCTAATTCAGGTGGTGTCTATTTCTGACTCACATGATTTTATAAGTAATTTGAGCCCCCAAACATATTCACCACAAAGTTCATGGCCAGTATATGAAGGTGTGGCAGTCAGAACATTTAATAATCAGTATGGCATGGTGCTGCCAATGAGAGCAGACACTAGCCATAAACAACAGTGCAGTCATACTGATGAGTCCTAGCAGTAGATCGGCTCTGGTATATGAATCCAATCAAGCACAGTTTCCCCTTTCCACTACCGGTTCCTGGCCGTGTGAGTACTGTCACCTTACTGGTGTTAGAAATCCTTCCATTCAGACTCTCTTATACTGTGGCCGCCTTACTGAGCCTCATAATACAATAGGTTCTATTATCTGTTTCCTAGAAATTGTCTAGCATTTTATGGCTCTTTCAGCAATATGCCACCTTGCCCCCAAATTATGGGGCATTTCCATGCTTCCAGCTTCCAAGATGAAGAAATTATAGTTGTATCATCTCCTCTTGCCTCTACTGGGACATGGACCAATCTACTATCCCCACTTATTTATTCCGGATATTTCTACCCCTGTATATCTGGCATTCTTTTTCTATAGTCACGTTACATGGTTGAATATAATTGAAAAGGCTGACAGAGTAATACAGCCATGAAAAGATGGTAGAGAAATAATAAAATGGCATGAGGTAAGTATTTAATACTTTCATGTTAGAACAGGAAGAAAACCTTTGTAAAGATAAAACAAAGTATCTGCACTTAACAAGTTTGTGTGTGTGTGTGTGTGTGTACCTTTTAAAAAATATACATAAAAAATACTGAACTTGGCTTCATTTGTAATAAGTTTTCAAAAGTTTTTATCTGAGTACAATTCAACTGTAAAAGGGGAATGAGAGCTTCATTCTCCTGGATTTAGAGTAGTTACAGTTCTAGCATGCTTACCTCTATAAGCCTGCTGGTGTGTTCACGAAATATTGAAGCATATTCTTTTATTTCCTTTTCTCGGCCATTCTTGGCAGCTTCAATGAGAACCAAAAGTGGGACTGTTGTATCCAAAAAGGAGTCTGACACATGATCTATAATAGCCTTACGGAGCTGAGGAGAAATAAAAAAATTCACTTTTTTTTTCAGAGAATTGTTCATGTTATTTCCTGTTTTTACAATCTCAGTAGTTACAAAATTGATCTTACACATTTTTACACAATCTCTGAACTAATATTTAAGACTGTGTATGAATGTCACTTACAAAGTTAAAACAAACAAAATATCCAAGGAAAAATAATCATTGAGCAATAGCTCTCTTGCTCTCAAAATGCACTATTTTTTTCTTAAATTATATCTAGCCCAGAGGTCAGATTATAAATGATAATACTCCATTTTCCCTCAAAGAAATTGTACTATTGTAATGTTTATGCATGTGTACAAACAACATTGTACATCATGTATTTTCATAATTACAAAATTATGAAATGTTTTCTACTTTGTTGGAGGAAGTGATGATAAATTTTGATTAGCTAAATTGTAGTCTTCATGGTAATTAAACCAAGTTAGATCACCGATTATGCCAGTTGATAACAGATTAATAGAGCAAGGAGAATAATAAATGAGTTTGATGTCCAATTTTCTTCATCTGCATTAATTATTCTTGCCCTTACACCTTAAATTATTAAACAAGTATAACATTCTGCTACAATTAGTTCTTTTAAATTAGATTATGTGTAAGCTCATAAATGACAATCAGGCAATTACTTTATTCAGCAGATATTTTCTGAAATTTGACACTGCATTGGAAAATTAATGCATTGTATTTATGTAATATTGAGTCCTAAAGGATCACAGTATCTTAAAAAGTTTCATCCAACAGTGTCAATGACTATGAGTGGCTCTCTAATTTTTAGTCAACCTCCTTATTTAATTTAATAACCTCTGCACAATAAAACAAAGAGATGAGTAGCTATCAGACAAGAAATGTATAATTTGCCTTCTGTGAAAATTATGTTTTAGAGCATTTTTTAAAACCAATAGACAATTACCCTAGTTTTGGATTACATGAGAATGCTACTGTAGCTGCATTAAAAAAAAAAAAAAACACCATCTTCCTATAATATTTATAGGATAATAAATCCATAATAATTATAGATTTCTGGGATAAAAAAAATACCTCCGCCTAAGATGTTACATCTTAGGCAAAAGAACTGTGAGATTTTCTGGCTTCTAACAATTTCACAAAGGCTATGGGAAATCCCCAAGGAAAGAATCTGCTTAGCATGCAGAAAGGCAGATCACTAATAGCAACTAATTAATATTGTCTGAGCACTTACTAAGACAGAGTGCAGAGTGCTAAGGAGTTACAAGGCAAGGGAAGACCTTGAGTGAATGAACAATGTATTTGATGTCCATAAAGAGTGAACCAGAGAAGTCAGGCAACGAATCACAAGTTAGGACTTGAGCTGGGAACTACAAGTTATGCTAGTTCCAAATACGTAAAAGTAGAAGGAATCTCAGAGGGGGAACAGTTTTCAATTATCATCCCTCCCTTTTGTTCTTTTTTCTTTCATTTATAACTAGGATATATAGAAGGAGGGCTAAGAGGAGATCTGCACTAAAGATATGCAATTAATAGCCAACATACATATGGGAGGTAATTCAAACCAAGGAGGCAGATAGGATCATGCACAGTGAGGAGATGTCCAAGAATAAAATCTTAGGAAATATTACCATATATGGGAATCACGCAGATGGAAGAGTAGGATCTAAAAAGAGACTGAGATGATGGTCAAAAACAAAGAGAGCAAATGACCAACAACTAAAAGAGAAACTTTCAAATAAATCTACGTCAATGCTCTCTCCAAATGAACTTATGTACCAGATGCAATTATAGTACCCATATTATGGACTTGTTGAATCTTCTTTTCTGTGTATTTGATTCCATTCAACAATTATTTCTAAACATCATTTCCTTACCTTTCTACCAAGAGCAAGCTATTATAAAATATAGCAAGATGGAAATGCATGGTCCCTACAATCTAACAGAGAAGTGAAAGTCATTAAATGTTACAATAAGGGAAAAATCAGGAAACTGACAGCAAAGAAATTTCAAAAATATAATGAGTTTCGGAGTCTAATTTTAAAGGTAAATTAAATAAAATGAACTAAGACTTGTCTAATGGATTTGACCACTAAGAGGCATTGATTAACTTAGTGAGAGAAGTCTGAGTGGAAAAGTAGAAGCCGGAGTCCTATTGCAATAGTTTGAAGAATGAATGGGAGATGAGTGGGGGTGGAGACAGTGAGAATAAACTCCTATTTCTAGTAATTTGTTTATTACATGAAGATGCAAGACTTGGTATTAACCACATTGAGACACAGGTTTGAAAAGTGATTGTTTCTCATATAAAAGACTTTGATGTATGTTCCCATCTACAACTATACCCAGAAAGTTAGACCCTTCTCTTGTGCTTTTAAAAAAATACATTTTGCTTTGTCACATAGAAAAATCTAGAGAGATAGTAAGTATTGTCCCACACTGTTCCAATGTTTGTAAATATTTGAATAGTTACAGCAATCTCACAGCAGTGGATACATTTGCTTTGGTCTGTGCATTTCCCCTCTGTGGTACTACCATTTGTCTTCCCTTTATTTTAATGGTATTTACTCCCCTGTTCTTTTTTTTCTTTCCAAGGTTTTCAGCTATGTTTTCACTGCTATTCATTCAATCCTTCATTCCATACAGAAGTGCTAAAACATGTTGCAAAGGTGAGGCTTGAGGTACAGCTAATTTACTATTATAAATAAATAAATAAATAAATAAATAAATAAATAAATAAATAAATAAATGCTTTGGCTAAATTAATTTTTTTAATTAAACCATGTTAGAAACACATTTTTTTTTAACTTTATACTAAGACATGTTGCTAAGTACAAAACACAGTAAATGAGAAAAGGTGTACGATGGACATGTGATATTATGTTCAGTAAGACAAGACATAAGGACTGAAAAATGAGTTTACAAATAAGTTTTATGCCAATGCTTTCAAAATTCTGTTGGAAAATGGGCCAGAATTACCTGACATACTATAATTCAAATATAATGAGCAAAATGAATCTTCTTTCCTATAGCTGTATATTCATTCAGTTTAACAAATGCACTTTGAGCTTTCTCTCTAAGGGCAAGGCACCATTCTAAGCAACCTGGGAATGTCAGGATAACAAAGACAGGGTAATATTAGGGAGTGAGAGGTGCAAAAAGAGTTTGATGAGTATCTTAAAAGAAGCATAAATAAATAAGAAACAATTAACTTGGATTGTTACGGTTAAAAAGCCTTCTGTAAAGATGAGACATATGTATTCCATTTTAAAAGCTGAATTACCTGTTAAGAGTAGGGGTTGGGAAATGGAAAGCATAGCATTGTAGAATAAAGACTATCATAAGCTATAAACAAATAAATAAATAAATAAAGGGATCCTCAAGACATCACATGAATTTAGTGTGACTAGAACACAGTGATAGAGTAAGGATTGAAACAGGATTTCTTAGGTACAGTAGAGGTAATGGAAAGCATTTCAGGTAAAATGAACAAAATAAGACAAAAAGATTAAAAGATGATGTCTCAACCACTGGACCAGTCTCTGATTTCAGCTGTTGCTGTAAGGGAACAGTTCCTTATCCTTTCAAGACATCCCACCTCGAATGCATTCCATGCTTCTCCTTGTTATTCTTTCTTAGGGCCTGCTCCAAGTCTCTGTGAGAGTCTCAGCCCAAGCACAGACAGCCCGGAAGTTCTGAAGAGGGAACACCACTGAGAACAACTATCAATCAGTGGAGATGGGAGCTGCCAGACAAAATTCCTGGTCTCTATCCACTGGTTAGACAATTCTGGGAGACATTCCGTCCCTTCTCAGAGATCCTTAAGTTCCTGCTGCCTACAGTAGGAACCCCAAATAGCATATTTTTTCCTCCTTCCCTGCCTGTTCTCTTCCACAATTCCAAAAAGCATGTTCTCTTACACATGCTTTTTGGAATTGTCTCTTAAATAAACTACCTGCGCTAAGGCTCTGGTCTTAGGAACTGCTTTCAGGGGAATCTAATATAAAATAGACACATTTGTCTGGTGATAATGTTGTTTGATCATGTACCAAGTAACAGACTCTGATATTTTATATAAACTACCCATTGATGATCATACTTTACCACTTCTGCTTTGCACACTACTGAATTTGATTCTGTCATCCCCTGTACTGACGTTGAAAGAGGAATTATTATGAGAGAGGACTAGAAATGCATATAGGGACAAGATATGGAATGCTTCAAATGCTATGCTAAGTAGTTTTCTTTATATGTTCTGGCACATTCTGACATATGGGATTTTTTTTCATTTAAATTGTACACTCACCTATACCTGTGTATAATATGTAAGAAGCCTCTATCTTATTAATTTTCATATTATTTTCCCACCCAATGGAACAACTCCTTCCTTTCACTTGAGTGATATACAAAAAACTTTAAAGAAGAATCCAACATGCCAGTGTAAAAACAGGACAACTTTAGAAGCTGCAGCACTAAAATCTGAAGTTAGTGGGAGGCCAATAGGAGTTAGACGTATGTATTTTCAATAAGTATCTGTTTGTGGCCAGGCATAAAAGATGTCAGGCACAAAATCAAACTGAGGGGTTTTCCATCTTTTCTCACTATGGTTTAATAACAGGCTTTGAGACATCAATTTTTCTATTTCCCACTGATGTAAGTGGTTTGGGATCTCAAATAAAATAATATATTTCTCTACAATTGAAACCCAAAAGTGAAAGCTGTATGTGAAAACTATAAGATAGCACTGCCGCCACCACCACTATATAAGAGAATAGAAAGAATGAAATTGTGAGGGAAGAGGAATGGAAAGAAAAGAAAGTGTCTCAGAAAAGAACTGTCCTCAGGGAACTAGAAAAAAATTATACATGTGTATATTAATGCCATTGTAATTTTAAGTCAAATAGCAAAATGTGACTGTCACAACTCAATTGACTATTAGCAACTAAATCACCTAATAATTAATTCAACGTATACCTACCGTGTCAACTTAATGATACTTGTATCTTATGGATTGTTAATATTTTTTTTAAAGATTTTATTTATTTATTTTTGTGTGTGAGAGAGAGAGAGAGCACGAGCAGGGGAGGGAGGGGCAGAGGGAGAAGCAGACTCTCCACTGAGCAGGGATCCTGATGTGGGACTCCATCCAAGGACCCTGGGATCATGACCTGAGCCAAAGGAAGATGCTTAACCTACTGAGTCACCCAGGTGCCCTGGATTGCTAATATTATTTCATTATGAGGATGATGAAGGGGAGGTATAAGGACATACATATTTTTTTCTAAGTGTGGCACTGATACTACCAAAATGGAGAAGAGATGCATATAGCAATTCAACAACTCAGCAACTAAAAAGTCAGCCAAATTTTTGTTTTATTTGTGTTTTATCAGAACCCTATTTAATTTGACATACCTCAAGTCCTTACTTGGGCATTTATAAAATAGGCAATTTTTTTCCTCAATATACACAAATAAAAATTTTAACCTGCCTTTAGTGAAATCAAATGTGTGTTTCACTCTGCATAATACAGTAGAAATGAAATATATTCAATTGTTTTAATTTTTTAAACAAAGAAATGAGGTTTAAAAATCTTCCTCCCTTACTAAGAATTGTAATAGGTGTGCAGTTCTCAAATAAGTGATGGGGAAGGAGACTAAAGGAAGAAAACATTTTAATTAAAAAAAACTTGTAAAATAAATAGTAAGGAAGAAAAAAAATTAGGATGGTAAAATCAGTTTATTAGGCACTGGAAGTTCTGAGGGTGAAAAGGCCATTATCCCTGACCCCTCACATGGTGGTTACAATTTGGGCTGGGTTGGGTGGACTTGGGTTCAAACCTTGGCTCTACCAGTTAGCTAAGTGATGTTCAGTAAATTGACTCACCTGAGAAACTGAGATAGTAATACTATGGCATTATTTCTTGTTTCAGAAATAAAAATCAATAACGTAAAGACTAATGTAAGGAGTTTGTAGAGAGCTTTTCAAAGCACTACTAAGTGAAAGACGTTGTTATAACTATCATTTTAAGGATATGACATCCAGTGGGAAGAAAAAAATCCATTAAAAAAGAAAAACACATGCAGAATATGATCACTACTATAAAAGAACTATGCATGCGTGAGTGCTCCAGAAAGAAAGAAAATAATAATTCCAGCTACTGATAATGGTAAAGGTTTCATGGGAAAAGTAGCATTTACATTAGTCTTGAAGTTCCTCAGGTTGATTAGGGGCTAGGTGGAGGAAGAAGAGGAGTGGGGAAAGCACCAAGTTAAACAAGCCATATATACAAAGACACATGTGTTTTGGGGGTGGGAGGTAATGGAAAATTTGGTGAATAGTAAGTAGACTCTTTAGTCAGAGAACAGGTTAATGTGTGGTTTGGTGAGGAGGAGGAACTGAGAGAGTCAAAGAGAAGGAACATTACAAATAATGTCAATTAAAGTCATGGCCAAATCACAGACAACCTGGAACACCATGCCAAGGACTTTTGTCTTTGTTCTCTCTGATAACAGGCAAGAAAGTCACAAAGCAATAAGGTTCATAGAAATAAACACTAAGTCACTTTCTGGGTCATTTCATTTTATTGTCCCAAAATGTGTAATTTGCTTCCCCTCCCCCCCATAGATCTGTCTAAACAATGTATCTCATAGAAATATCTCATGGAAATTCAATGATTCTCTGAACCAAAGCCAAAATGTTTCTGTGTTGCTGATGGACAAGCCATGGGTAAACAAGGAGATTAGATAAATGGGCAAGAAGATGTGTTCTGATTATTGTTTACTAAAAATAAACATGCAAACAAAAACAGATCTACAACAATATATGAACATTAAATATTCCAAAGAAAAATATTTTAAGGGTAGGGACTTTCTTCTTCCTGTGTGCAAGAGTATATATAAGATGCTTAAAACAAACTGCTTGATAAACATCGCAAGAATAGGAAAAGGTGGAGATGACTCATGTTGCTGTTAAACTAGTTTTTATTATTGCAAAAGTATAAACATCAGGATGGAAAATGAAGTCCTAGGGAGGGCAAATAAGGATACTGAAAACAAACCATAGCAACTACCTCAATGACATTGAAGACCACAGATATCTCCAGAGACAAATTTCTAACAATACCACATCATCCTGTACACATATATCACTTCTTGAGGTTCTGTTGGTCCTCTTAACCTGGGACAGGATTCATGACCATTCTTATCTATGGAATGGGGAAGAAATAGCATTCCGGTCACTTTGGAGCTTAAGCATTAAGAAGGTCTGGCAGCTTCCATCTCTCCTTTCTTGGAGCCCTGAACTATCATGCAAGAAATCCAGGCTACCCTATGGGAGAGAGAAGTTGCATGAAGGGGTCCTAGGAGATTAGACACCATATGGAGAGTGGGAAGAAGAAGCACTGAGGCCTCAAACACCCAGCCCTGAACCCAGACACAGTCACCATTTGCCTGCCACTACCTGGGAGACCATAAGTCAAGGGTACAAATATGGCCCTGCTGACCCCCAGCCAACCCATGGAATCATGAAACATAATAAAATGGTTGCTGTTGTTTGTAGTCCTTTGTTAAACAACAATACTTAATCAAAACAATGAATATGTTGACCCATAGAAACCATAGAGAATTTTCATACTTCTGGAACACAGCAGTTTTTTACAAGCTGGTAATATCCCTTTACTATAAAGAAAAGTATTAGTAATCCCCCATGTTCTTTCTATATCTCACTGATGTTAGTGAGGGGAAAACACATGTAGAATTGCAAAATAAAATACAAGATGCCTGGTCAAATTTAAATCTCATATAAAAACACTATTTTTTAATATAATTATGTCCCATGCAATATTTGGGACATAATTAAACATGTTTGTTATTAATCTGAAATTCAAATTCAACTGGGTATCTTGTGCTTTTATTTGCTAAATCTAGTAATCTGACACATAAAGGATTGATTTATCTTGACTTTTTTTTAATTAATGGTTCCTAAAGCTTTGGGGGTATAAATGTAGATTAACATTTTGTTGAAGGCAATAGAGAGGGATGAGACAGAAATGAAAGACACATTGTTGATAGCTCACAGAACAGCTTTTCCAAGTCCCAAGAGGAGCCGATGGAGTAGAAATCCTCAAGAAGATTGAGAATAGAAGTCCTGCAATGAAGAGGGAGGATGGCGCTTTGGGTAAAAGTTCCTGAGTTTAGTGTAGGTTATGACCTGGTGTAGGTTCGATGCCCCTTCCTCCTTAGGCAGGCCACCTCACCACAGGCGTGCTTTCTCATCTGCATTATAAGACAAGTTGAGCTAACTTCTTTTCAACTCTTACATTCCATGATTCTAAGTGCTGACAGTAGAAATAGAATTCACATTAAGGCCATAAAGTTGAGAAATTGGAATTTCCCCGACCGTCAGAATTGTTTTTTTTTTTTAACAGCTAATATTAACTGGCTGAGGAATCCCTATTTATTCAATTTCCAAATCTACTTCTGAATTAAAAGATTACTCAGGCCATTTTACTAAATCTTCCCATTAAACTACAATAATATATTGCATTAAAAGCTTATGGTTGAAAAGCTTTTGCTTCTCTTTTATGAGTTAATGGTGACCAAGTTGAAGTTGTACATGAAAAACAACTCTGGTTACTATATAGTGGAAAATAATGGAAAGCAAAGGTCTTTGAAAATAGCTAAGTCTTCATATTTCTGGGGGGAATAATCTAACTTGTGGCATAATACTGGACTTCTAAATTATCTAATGAAATCCTTCCTAACCCTATGTTACCGATGACCTAAGGCTACAAAGTAGCCTTAGCTTAAGCAGCAACTAATTTTTGAAGCATTCTGAAAATAACTGAAAGAGCAAATTGGTACATTTCTGATTACTAGCTGTTTGCTATAAGCATATGGATGATAAACTAGTTTCTAATGTAACAGATTAAATTCACCAAGAAGAATTAAATTCTTCTTCTTCCCGCTCTCCATGTGGCGTCACTAGGGAGCAGGCACTGATAGGCATTTCATTTAATCCTCACAGTCCAATTATGTATTATGAATTCCATTTTAAGGTTTAGAGAGGCTCAAAAAGATTAAATTTGTCCCCGAGATCACACAGCTGATGAGGGCAGGGCCAGCATTTGAATGTAATTCAGCCTGATATTAAGTCACATGCTCTTTCTTCTACTTTATGTTTGCCACAAAAATGGTTGAGGTATGTAAATATGGAAGGTACATATTTACTCTTGTTTTGTTTTCTAAATTAATTGAAGAAGGACAAAAACAAGAAGGAAATATTCTAGCAGTGGGAAAAAGTTCATTTTGTACGGTGTTTCTGTCTCTATGCCTCTCTTCCCTCACCTGTCTGCGAAGGTCTCTTGTCTTCTTACACATGTTGTCTATAGCAATATTCAGGGTATTACTCCTTTCCTTTTTTCCAGCCTGCAAAAGAGAAAAAAGAAAAATGGCATAAGCAATGGTATCAGATTACTCTTTATCACTTAGCAATTTGCTTTCTAAATTTCCTGAAAATAACAGCTTGAAAATTCAAGAATAGGTTTCAAAACTGCTATGATATTGCATATGATTCATGAGCACTTCACTTAAGACTAAGTAGAATGGTGATTAAAGCTCACATTATTTTCTTCATTAAGCTTCTGTAACATTTCTTATATGGGGCTGGGTTGCATTCAGTGTGGCAGTCGGCAGAGCATTCTCTCCAAGAAACTCTGATCTTCATTCTTAACAAGTCGACTCTTTAACCTCAAAGCACGCAATTACTTTAAAAGCATTAGACGCCCAATTTGTCAACTTCCGTGGGAGTTTCTGAAGTCATTTTCATGGTGTATTGTGTAAGTTATGCAGAGCCATATTGGAGTTTTGCTAAACACCAAATAAAATATGCAGTGCAAATTCATACAATTTGCAAAAGTTGACCACAATTTTAGCTTACAATATTCCAAGAACAAATTGTTTCAAGCAGGAACTGGATGCTGTTTTTGGCTCTTTAAGATAATTTGTGCAACACCTTTGCATTTCTTTAAGCAGAACAGTTTTCTGTTATATCCTTAACCTAAATCTTTAGGCTATTAAGCAGAGAGTCACCTTGGTTGGTATTTTCTACACATTACTTTTGTGGGAGAAAACTGAACTGAATCTAATCATACTTTTTTCAGTGCTATCTTGTATAAAAAAGATTGAAAAAAATCATTATGCGATTCACCTCTAAGAAAATTGCTACCATTTAAATTAATAAACTGAATAGGGCTCTTGAGAGGAGACCTTGAAAATCAGGAAGGTAAGTTTAAGCAGCTGATAACTGAGGGAGTTTACAGCACAGACTCCATGAAGAAGGAAATTGAGGTAAAGTATAGACCATTAGGCAGTGTGTCATATACTATGCCTGATGACTACATTCACACATAAATCCATACCTTCAAGTGAAGAGACTTCTTTACAAGAAGTTCAAGACCATCTATATACTCTATCCCAACCTTTTAGTTCCATCTTCTGTCACATCATCTCAAGTACTATCCTTCCCAGTAACAATATTTCCACACATGTCTATCTCTTCCCCCAAGTTCTTATATATAATGTACTCTTGACTTCAGCAAGTGTCTGCAAAATAAGCTGCTGCTAAAATCCTACCTCTTCCTCAATGGTTTCCACAAAGAGTTCCCCCCACCAACTCTCCTCAAGAGTAAACTCTCACCTTTCCTTGTTCCAAATAGCATTTTGAAAATTTCCCAATATTTGTTTCTATGCAAGTTCATCACTCCTACAATACTGTTAGAATCTTGATATTGACAAGTATAGCTTTTTTTTTTTCTATTCCTGAAAGTAACTTGAAGAGGACTTATTGAATGGTGTTGACTAGTTCAAAAGTGAACAACTTAACTCAGAACAAACATAGTTTTATTAGGAGCCTACCAAATGCCAGGAAGGTGTCATACTAGATTCTTTAGGAGATTTTAGCATTTACCCATCAAGGCACAGCTAAAATCCTCTATTAGCTGAGGTCACTGGTACCCACCTAAACCTCAGTTATACCTAGATTTTCTCATCAGTGGTGTTACTAATATTTAAGATGGAAAAAAAAAATCACCATCATTTGAGACCACCTTATACACTGCAGGATGTTTGGCATCCATGGGCCTCTGTCTACTAAATTCCAATAATATTGGTTGCATGCATTTCTGGATGCCTCCTAGGGGGAAACAACAGAGGACTACTAAGTCTTTTGCCACTTTTTCTTTTTGAGGATGAGTGTGCAATGTGTACATGATGGAGACTGTATCTAGTGAAAGAACTGGAGATAAGAGGAAGGAAGAAATAGAGACAAATAAAATTCTAGATGTCAGAGCAATAAAAGCAACGGTGGCAATCAACCAGATGAAAGTTGTGGTTACCTAACAGCCCCTACCCAGCATTACCCATGTCAGCAGTAGAAAATTATGAAAAGTTAATGCAGAGCCATGGAAGGCAATGGCATAAGCAGATACACAATGGGCTATAAGACAGTTTCTAATTTTACCTAAAGAACCTAGCCCGTATTCTCCAGTTTCATGCAGCGTAGCTCTTGGATGTCTCTTTCAACTTCATGAAAGCAGAGATAGTAAAAGGGGTCAGGAGTGGGACAGAATGAAGAGATACCTCCCCCTCCCCACCCCTCACATAGGACATCAGAAATAATACAGGAGATTCCTGTTGTGTTGACAATAAAAACTCATTAGTTTCTGTGATGAGATTCATCAGAATAACTAGAAGATGTCAACCTTCTCAGAACAAACAGCAGTGGCATACAAAACTTTAATAAAGGATGACAGGAGGTGACAACCTGATGGGATTAAATAAGGACTATAAAGATGATTTCTTAATTTCTACCCAGAGCTTAATCTTAATTTAAGATGTTTCATTGGGTCAAAGACATTTTGTTCTCTAGGTAATAATAAATAGTCCCTATTACTACAGGAAGTATAAAGTTTTCCCTTCTTCCTTCCCTGTATCCCCTCACCCCCACCTTTCTTCTTTTCACCTCCAGCTTTTTACTGGGTCCTTGCTCTATTTACCCAGATTTATTTCACTCAGTCAAACCATTTTATGCCTCTTTATTCCTTTTGCATGGCATAAAAATAAATAAAGGAGAAATAGCCCCATCCTGCTTAAAAGCCCTCATTCCTTCTGTTTTCAAAGCCTTAACAAATCATCAAGCAATGAGCTAGGACTGAAGGTGAATTGTATATGTTGAAGTAAGGGATAGAAAGGGCAGGATATTAAAACATAACCACAGATAACAGTCAGAGCCTGCCTACATTCTAGGTGCTCAGAAGAGAGGATGCTTCTTAAAGGAACCTTGACAGGAGCCACCATTAAGTCAGCAGAGCCCTGCTAATGGAAAAGGTACCACTTACTGTGGAATACCAGGCGGGAAAAATGCTGTGAAAACACAGCACAGAACAGCACTGTATAGGGAAAGCAATCACATTCCTCATCAGTAAATAAACTGTCAGGAAAGACTTTATTGAAAAGAACAGTTCTGAACATAGATTTCATTCAGTGAAATTTCATTAAAAGTACTAATGCACATTATAAATGCTATTCCAATGTGATCCAGGCTTATAATCTTAACTACGAGTCTTTCCATCAATTCTGTCTCACCATTGCTCCCATGTCACACCACAGTTAATTGAACTCTCTCTTGTGGTTCCCTTAAAGCTGCCCACACATTTGGAAAAAGTCTATCTATAAATAAATTTTCTTGAATTATCCTAATTTGAGTGTTCCATCTTTTTTCTGTTGGGACCCTGCTAGGGAAAACTGTCCACACTGTGTTGTCCAACATAATAGCCACGAGTCACATGTGGCTCTTTAAATTTAAATATAAATTAATTAAAATTAAATAACATTAAAAATTCAATTCCTCAATTCCTTAAAGTGAGCAATAGCTGCATGTGACTAGTGGTTACTATATTGTATAGCACAGACACAGAATATTTCCCTCATTGCAGAAAGACATATCAGATAGTACTGTTCTAAAACACATCTTAGTTTATTCAAATATATGATGAGTTCCTACTTCTACACAAGTCACATTTTATTTGAGAATAAAATAGTGAGCAAGAAACAAACAAAAAAAGCCCAACCCTCAAGGTGTTTACTCTAGTAAAGAAATTTAAGGTCTAGGGGTGCCTGGGTGGCTCAGTCCATTATGTGTCTGCCTTTGGCTCAGATCATGATCTCAGGGTCCTGGGATCAAACCCCTCCTCCATCTCCCTGCTCAGCAGGGAGTCTGCTTCTCCTTCCCTCTCCCTTTCCCTCTGCCTTTCTCGACCCCCCACCCCCGCTCGTGATTTCTACCCTCCCAAATAAATAAATAAAATCTTTAAAAAAAAAAAAGCAACTGAAGGTCCAATTATGTTCCTTCTTTGTTCTAAATCCATTCAGTGTATTCCCTTTGTTGATGGAATTAATAACAAATTCTTGATCATGGCATTCAAAGGCCCACATGATCTACTCCCATAATTACCCGTCAATTATTAATGAGATACCTTAATGAGCCCTTTATTTTCTATGCAATACAATCTATTCAATACATCTTTATTATCTACTAAATACCAGGCACCATACCAAGGACTGATGATACATTAGACCTAATGCTTGCCTTTGAGACGCACACATCACATTTTAGAAACAGACATAAACACAGTATTTAACAGAGGTATCCAGGGTAACCCATGGATCAGTGGGAGCCAGTGCTCCCATTAAGGATGAGGGAAAGATTCTTGAGAAGGTAACAGTTGAATTGAAAGACATGTAGGAGTCAGCCAAGCAAAGATAAAAGAGAAGGCCACTCTAAAGGGACAAAGATAGATTGCGCAAAGGCAAAAGTCTTTAAAGAGTATTTGGTAATTAGTATAAAAAGTGTGAGGGGAAGCCAGATCCTGGAGGTTGTTGCCACGTTAAGAAATGAGGCTGATCCTATAGACCACTGGGTATCACAGAAGTTAAGCCAGTGAGTGACACAGAATGACCACTATTCAAATACGTCAATATGGCTGGAGTCTGCACAATGTATTTAAAGATATTTAAAACAGAAACAGGCAGAGGAGTTAGACAGTTGCAGCAAGAGTATACAGAAAGACAAAAGGTGTTAAAATCAATACACTGGCAGTCAGGAAGAAGAAAATCAACAGATTTAAGGACTCTGACTGAGTACACCGGAGAGGATGATGACTGGCAGATGCTCAGGGTAGATAAAGAAAAAAGGACTACATAGGCTGGTGTGCATCCAACAGGTATGACTGGTTAGATAATGGTGTTGAACTGGTCATTTTAAAGGGAAAACCAGGTCAATACAAGGATGATGATATCAATTTTGGAATTGCTGAAGGGCTTGTGAAGAACTCACTCATTAGTATTTGCCCTATGGTTAACTGCTTACCTGAAGGCATCTCTCTCAGTACACTGTATGATCCTTGAGGGAGAGAAACTTCTTACACACAATTTGTCCCTCATGGCATCTATTACAGTGCTTTGCACATAGTAGAAGCTCAAAAGTTATTTGTTGAATAAATAGAGAAAAGAAAGACTGGATAAAGGTAATATTTGGCAAATTCCATAACATCTCTGGGCCTTATTTTTCACACCCATAAAATGAAGATTTGCCCCGAATTGTTCCTTTATTCCTAACTTTAAAATTCTGTGGAAGGGCCATGTTCTCTAAAAAGAATTATAGAATAATATATTACTTTTATTGTACAAGTTTTTGCATAAACAACTGTTAAAAATGTGCTGGGAACATATGCATAATATAAATCTGTAATGGTACAAATAAAAGGAGACATTTGAACTAGGAAGGTCATGACATTGACCTCAAAAAAACTATGAAGCTTCAAATACTAAGGGATAAGGTTTAAAGCAAATGAAAATTTATCTAATTCATAATCAAATGAAAATGTTATCAGTGCAGAGAGGAGCTCTGTATGGAATTTAAACAGCAAGAAAAATGTTTTTGTTGTTTTGTTATTTATTTTTTATTTTTTAAATGTGTGTTATCATATTCAACCTTTTAAAATGACACATTTCCCTTTAAAAGGGAAATCTTCATTTCATGGTAAAGATGAAATACGATGCCCTTCTCCTCTGCAGAAATAGCTTTAAAAATATTTTATGCTTAACACTTAGCAGAAGCACAGATTCTAGTCCACATTTTTCAGGCATGAAAAACATACAAACAGACAAGCATAAAAAAATGAAATCTATTCTAGAATGCCGCTGTACTGAATGGAATGTCAGGAAAACATCCTGACAGGGTAAACTAAAAAATATTTCTGAAACAAAGTCTGTGCTATAAAAATAAAACTAAAACAAATAAAAATTAACTTTGAGACTTGAAATGAGGTTTTTTAAAGTAACTTTATCAAAGAAGTAGGTTAAAGATTCCAAGTGTCTTGAACTTCTGTATTGTTGAGGAAGTAAGATGTCGCCCCAGGAAAATGCCTGCTGGGGTGAGACTGAGAGTGAGAGGGAATCCAAATTGTCAAATATCTACCACAGCAAAGTACTTTACATTTTTTTTAAAGATTTTATTTATTTATTTGACAGAGAGAGACACAGCGAGAGAGTGGAAAAGGGAGAAGCCGGCTTTCCGTTGAGCAGAGAGCCGGATGCGGGGCTCAATCCCAGGACCCTGGGATCACGACCCAAGCTGAAGGTAGGCGCCTAACGACTGAACCACCCAGGTGCCCCAAAGTACTTTACATTTATTGTCTCAAATGCCATTCGCAATAACTGTTCACACATTTGCATATGAAGACACTGAGGTTCAGTAAATTTAAATATCTTACCCCAGGAGGAAATGCAGTAATTGGTAGGATCAAATTGAGCTGAGTCTAATCTGAGGCTTTATCCACCATACTGTAACGACCTGAATGAGCTGTAAGTTAAACCCAAATTAATATTTTATGTAAATTATATAAATTTATTCTTGAAAATAATGAGAATAACATAAAAGTTTGTGGAGATGGTTAAAACTGTGTTTGAATCTGTGCTCTATCATTTGACAGCTATGTGTCCTTAGCCAAATTACTTAACCTTTCCAATTCTTAGTTTCCTTACCTATAAAAAAGGAGATAATAGAGCAATTATATTATAGGGTTATTATAAAGAATTAAAGATGAAAGATATGCAAGTTCTGGCAAATAAGAAGGGCTCAAGAAATGTTAGCAGTTATTATTATACCTATCAATAGTGTCCCCATTGTTACTAACACTTGCATTTCCCAAACTACACCAGCTGCCTGATGTCCCTATGTTTTTTTTCCAAACACTAAACCATTATTCTGGAATATTCTGATCTCTTCTTGTTCAGAATTCTTATTTCATAACGCGAAACTCAATCAAGCACCTCATCTTCTATATCCTCTTTTCTGACTTTCCTCAATAAAAAATAAAACATAAAAAATAAAAACCCCTCTCATTTGAGTTTCCACAGTTTTCCCTACATGTTTCAATTATAATCCTTGCAAAATGTTTTGTCACCTTTTATTTATACTCTGCCTCATCTTTTAAATTGTCAAGTCTTCTCTTTGTAATCTTAGTGTCTACCAGTGTTCAGCACTCAGCAAATGGCTGCAGATAAAATAAATAAATGGAAAAGTGGCTACTACACTTTATTGATAGTAAGTAATGTTCAGTTTTATTAATAAAATTAGTATTTATATTTTAACAAAAGTAATTAATGTTCAACCTATTAGCTGTTAGGTATTCTATTCAATCGGTGTTTTTATTCACAGATTATTGTTGTTACTCTCTATAAGAAGGTACAACATAAACTTGGTATGAGGATGAAATCTAATCTGTGGATCAGAAACCAGAAGATCTGAAATAAACTCCTTGGGTGACCCTAACTAAACTGAATCACCTCTCTTGGCCTTAGTTCTGCATCTGTAAATGGAGGCCATTGCACTAAATGATCTCCAGAGTCTCCCGCCCCCAGCTCTAAGAGCATGTTGTGCTAGAGTTCTCTGTGGATGTACACTCTAGTACGTGTCTAGTCAAGTACTGAGGACACGACACTTCCTCCGGTCGCATGTGTCCTCAAACCAGAGATGCTTATGCCAGACTGCAGGATTTCAACAGACACACACCAAACATGAAAGAAATATTTGTGGGTTTGCACTACAATAAAATTCAAATTGTTTTACTAGGAATGCTACTAACCAATCTTAAATCTCAGGGATGGATATAAACCATGCGCTTCTCTTTTAAAGATCTTGCCATGGAAAATCAGTCATACGTATGTCCAAGTGCAGATGCAAAGATCCATCCCCATGACCAATATGTAACTTTGCAGGAGACTGAAGAGTCAGGAGAAACCTCAGACTTTATTTCCCACTGGCTCTGGCTCTATCCACCTCAAGCGATTTACTTTGGGATAACATGCCTCTATCCCTGCCTCCAATTTCCCCTCTCTTCCTGCTAGAGTTTCTTGTCCTCCATTCAAGCCCAGCAAACACCGGAACCGACCCTGTTCTTAAATAGGGAGAAACTGAAAAGATGGAGTTTATTAATTTCAGTGATTCAGCATTAAACTAAACTTGCTGTGACCCCTATTCTAATGGGCTACAGATCTTGCCAGCTCCTAGGTCAGTGACTGTTCCTATAAATCATGCTATGATTATTGTTAAATGAAGGGAATATATTCAAAATTGAAGGTTTTACTTAGGTTCAGGGCAGGATCCAAAATACTGTGTACATTAGTGGTTTCTAAATACTCATCTCAGGACTCATGAGGTAAAAATGCAATACAGATAATTGAGTTATTTAACCGTAAGAGCTATCTTTTAATCTGAGGGTATTTCCATTTTTTTATGTTAAAGTTTTTGTTATTTCTTTTATAAAATGATGGCTTTATTTAATGGTACAATTTTTTTTAATTTTTATAACATCTTTGACAGAACAAAGTAATAGAAAACCTGTCAGTTTCACAGGTTTTTTCTGTGTGTGTGTGTGAGTGTGTACATTCTTTGTTGTTTCTGTTTGCATAAATCATAGCTTTGGGGATTAATGGTTTAAAACAAAGAAAGAAGAAGTCTGCCTAATTACCATCAAAACTGACTAAATCAGTCAGTTATGGTATTGGCATATAAACAGATTAAATAATATATGCGCTTGGGCTGCTTGGGTAACTCAGTGGGTTTAGTGTCTGCCTTCCGCTCAGGTCCCTGATCTCAGTGTTCTGGGATATGCTCCCTGCTCAGCAGGGAGCCTGCTTCTCCCTCTCCCTCTGCCCCTCTCCCCCCCCCCACTCATTTTCTCTCTCTCTCTCGCTCTCTCTCTCTCTCAAATAAAAAGAAAATCTTTATAAAAAATAAATAATATCTGTGCTTTTGAAACTGGACTTATTTTCTCAGCTTGTTCAGAACATTTTATATCAATAGCATTGCATTTAAAATAACATTTGTGTTAAATTGCCATTAAAAGTAGTGTAGTAGTAGAATCAGATAGTCTTCAAATCTTAGTTCCAAGACTAACAAGTGACCACATGCCAGTTATGAAAGGTAAGCTTCAGCTTCCTCATCTATAGGATGAAGATGGCAATGTCCGCTTTAGGGGTCGTGTGAATTAAATAAAATAAATGTACAGAAAGCATGCAAGGCAGTCACTGCCTTATAACTGACATTTAATACATTTTCTTTATTATTAGCAATAAAAATACTTGTATGTAAGATTGCTGGGGGTCTAGAGCAGAAATTATTTTATTCAGTGCTAAATTTCCAGCAGTGCTTGGCCATAATAGAGGCTCAGTATTTTTTTATTTGAATAATTGTTTAAAAAATGATTGAACTGATAAGTGAATGAACGAACATATGAAACATGATATTGATCTATTTAAGGAGGATTTACTCTGGTTATCAAAAAAATTCTACAGATCATGTTACATAGTACTGAGTCCTTGAAAATAGTATAGTTTTCAGAACAGTCAATGTAGACAAACTATAGATAGCTAGGCCCAAGTTCACAAGTCCTCTAATTTCAATTAATGGTTAAGTTGTGCATCATGTCTTTACTGACATTTCATTTTCCAAAATCCTTTTACTGAGTCATTGTCAGAGGTTGTTAACATATTTCAGAAAGAGATCTAGCTCATTCTAGAAATCTTTTTAATTTTGTGATGCTTGACCCAGCAGCCAGCTTCAGGAACCTGCCTACCAATAAAGAAAATAGCCATGAATACTAATATAAGAATATCTGTGAGAAAGCAGAATGTGGTATTTTATGTTGTCAATTAGACCTTGACTTCTTATGGCAAAGATCTTTTTTTATCATATTAGAAGCCACTACCAGAGTCTAACAAGTAATGACATGGCATTATTACACATAGTCCAGACAAATTATTTTCCATCTTTTAAAAGGAATCACTATTCTCTAGCAATTTTTCTGTCTCTACAATGCTTTGGGAGGTAGAGTATTAGAACAACACTGATCTCATTAAAATTTTTCTTGTCATTTCTCCACTTTCTTAAGTATAATTCTTATTCTTTTTTTATTTCCTGAGTCAGGTTTTCACAGTTTAATTATACTCCCTATGTCAAATTTCAGCCAACAGTGAGCTTTATAAGGTTTATTACAGAATATCTAACAAAGTTTTTCTATGGCCCATACATATGAAATATAGACCAGATAGATTTCTACTGTTCTGATTATGGTTTTCACTTTCACCATTAACTGCCTTGCAGACATGTTTCTTTTCAACACTATAAAATAAAAATACAACAGATTTATTCTTAATGTTTAAAATAAACACTTTCTATCATTGCTATCTTCAATTAGCACTTTCAAGATTCATAATTCAAAGAGTCTCAGATTCTGTGGCATGGAGAAAAGTTAAATACAGATAGGTTACACTTTAACAACAGGGGATGGATGCTAAGAGAAATAAATCAGTCAGAGAAAGACAAATACCATGTTATTTCACTCATATGTGAAATCTAAGAAACAAAACAGATGAACATAGGGGAAAGAAAGGAAAAGAGAGGGAGGCAAACCATAAAATAGACTCTTAATTATCGAGAACAAACTGAGGGTGGCTGGAGGGGAGTTTGGTGGGGGGCTGGGGTAATTGGGTGATGGGCATTAAGGAGGGCACTTGTTGTGATGAGCACTGGTTGTTATATGTAAGTGATGAATCACTAAATTCTACTCCTGAAACTAATATTACACTATATGTTAACTAACCATAATTTAAATAAAAACTTAAAACATTAAAAAAAAAGAGATAGGTTGCACCTTAAAGAAACTTGGCATATGAAAAAAAATTTCCTTCAAAATACATTAGCAGGTAAAAATTTTCTTTAAAATTAAAATTTATTTGCAAATAGAGCAAGTCTTCTTAGCCTATTGAAAATATTTTTGTTGGGGTGCCTGGGTGGCTCAGATGGTTAAGCATCTGCCTTCAGCTCAGATCATGATCCCAGGGTTCTGGGATGGAGTCCCACATCAGGCTCCTGGCTCAGCAGGGAGCCTGCTTCTCCCTCTCCCTCTGCCTCTCTCCCTGCTCATGCTCTCTCTCTCTGTGTCTCAAGTGAATAAATAAAATCTTCAAAAAAAAAAAAAAAGAAAATATTTTTGTTATAAAACTTGATTTGTGCCTACATTTTTAACAGAAAAAAATATCGTAAACAGGATCTAACTTACAAGCAGTCAAAATAAATATTGATCTATATGGTGTAACTTGAGAAGAACCAATGATTCCTACTTGAAAATATTATCTTCCTCCCCATACTCCCACTTCCAGACCCTACCCAATATATGAAAATTTCCATTTCTCTTTTTATTTAAAATATTTAGCTTTAATTAAAGCACCAAGATGCACATAAGGGAATTTCACACTCATGTGCCAGACCAAGATAATGATTTTCAAAAGAAATAATTAAAAGCCAAGTTATATGACTCTGAAACCTCAAATCTATAACGAAGATACAAAGGCCGAAATGTGTGGAGACTGCGTAAGATTTTATGGAAAGAATTTATATGAACAAAGCTAATCCAGGATCCCCATCCTCCTCCCTATATCCTTGATAAGAGGATGATAAAAGAGACTTCAATGGGACCATTTAGAAAGTATGTTATGAGCCCCTGGCAGCTGAGATTCAATGGGCAAGTGTAAACTCTATCTGGAGAAATCTACCTATAGAGAGGTGGCTGGCTAGTTGCTGGTGAATAAATAGAAGAGGTGACTGAATTCCAATGTCTGAACATTTGTCATGCTCCAGATATGAGCCTCATGCAAAAGATAACTGGTCTGGGTCATCTTGGATTTTGCCCAAGATCATTGCCTAGATTAGTAAATAAAGAGGAGTTATAAAAACTGCTAGATTTTGAGGATAAGCTGTCAGCTGTGGGAGAAGCTACCACTCTTATATCAAGGGAATTTCAGGTAAAATCTGGACCTCCAAGGAACTCATGAAATCGCCTGTGCCTGGTTTTTCCATTTGCCCCTCCAGATCCACTCACCACCCCATTTCATACAAATGCTCCCTTGTTCCCTGATCTTAAGTGGTTTGGACATTTAGAGTATAAGACGATGGGAGGAGGGTAAGGTCAAGGTATTTGTTTTCCCATTGCTACTGTGAGGGGTTGCTATTAAGTTGACTAAGTTCCTCTTTTGAAGACCACAGCTCTTGTCAGGCAGCCTTCTTCATAAAGCAGACACCCTCTCAGGGTTCAGGACCACTCCCTCACTTGTTCCTTCAGGCCTGGATATGGGTGGGCTCCCTGCAGTTTCTATGCTCCATCCCTTGTTGATTCCCCAAACCTTGTCCACACCTATGTAAATAAGCCTTTTAATACATATTCCTCAATTTACCAACTTGGTATACCATGTTTTCTCTTGCTGGGACCCTAACTCACACAGCAAGTCTAGGGGAAAAGTCAGCTTTCAATACCCAGAGAGCCAGCAATAACTTTCCTATTCCCCTTTCCTCTCCTCTTTCCCCTTGCTTCATGCCAGAAAAGGGAGAAAAAAAGAAAAAGCCAATAACTTCTCTTTCCCAGTTACTTATTTCCTACCTGCAATTGGCCCAAACTGTGGGAAATTTGGGCCCAATTTAAATCAAGATACACGAGTTTTGACAACTACATTTTAACTACTAATTAGAAGAAAAGAAGTGACACAAAAGACCTAAGATAACCAGAACAAATTTGAGATTTCTTGATTTTTCACCCAGGGTTAAGGGAAGAATTTACCCCACTGTACAAAATTAAAGGGATAGTGGGACTACACCAAATTTAAAAGCTTTTACACAGCAAAGGAAAGCATCAACAAAATGAAAAGGCAACCTACTGAATGGGAGAAAATATTTGCAAGTGATATATCCAATAAGGAGTTGATACCCAAAATATATGAAGAACTTATACAACTCAAACACAAATATCACAAATAATCAAAATTAAAAATGAGCAGAGGACCTGAATAGATACCTTTTTTTCCAAAGAAGACACATAAATGTCAAACAGACATATAAAAAGATGCTCAACATCACTAATCATCAGGGAAGTGCAAATCAAAATCACAATAAGATATCACTTCACACAAGTCAGAATGGCTAGAACCAAAAAGACAAGAAATAACAAGTGTTGGCAAGGATGTGGAGAAAAAAGAAACCCTCATGCATTGTTGGTGGGAATGTAAATTGGCATAGCCAATGTGGAAAACAGTATGGAGGGTCGTCAAAAAATTAAAAATAGAAATACCATATGATCCATTAATTCCACCATTGGATATTTGCCCAAAGAAAATGAAAACACTAATTTGAAAAGACATATGCACCCCTATGTTTACTGAAGCATTTTTTACAATAGCCAAAATATGGATACAACCCAAGTTTCCATCCATAGATGAATGGATAAAGAAGATACGGTGTGTGTGTGTGTGTGTATAGTGTGTGTATACATATACATACATATACAAGTATGTGTATATACATGTATATACATACAGAAAGAAAATATGGTGTGTGTGTGTGTGTATATACATATACATATAATGGAATACTACTCAGCCATAAAAAAGGATGCCATCTTGCCATTTGTGACAACATGGATGGACCTAGAGGGTATTATGCTAAGTGAAGTAAGTCAAACAGATAAATATAAATATTAAATAATTTTACTCATATGTGGAATCTAAAAAAAAAAAATGAACAAACAAATAAAAAGCAGAAGCAGATCCATGAATACAGAAAACAAACTGATGGTTGCCAGAGGGGAGGTCTGCAGTGGGATGGGCAAAATGAGTGAAGGAGAGTGGGAGGAACAGGCTTCCAGTTATGGAATGAGTAAGTCAGAGGGATTAAAGGTACAGCATAGGGAATAGAGTCAATGGTATTGTAATAACTTTGTATGCTGACAGAGGTTGACACACTTGTGGTAAGCACAGCATAATGCTTAGACTTGCTGAATCACTATGAGGCATACCTGAAACCAATATAACATTGCATGTCAACTATATTCCAATTAAAAAAAAAGAAAAAAATTAAAGTAATAGTGAGAGAAAAAAAATATAATCACTTTATTTTACTTGTTTTTTGAACATCGTAGTTATTTTAGTTTTGAACCCCAAAAGCTGCGTTGGACATATCCACATGTTGGATATGTTATTGGGAAAGAATAGTAGGAAGAAGGGGCTTTGTTAAGAAATACACAAAATAGGGTGCCTGGGTGGCTCAGTTGGTCAAGCGACTGTCTTCAGCTCAGGTCATGATCCCGGAGTCCCAGGATCAAGTCCCACATCGGGCTCCCTGCTCAGCAGGGAGTCTGCTTCTCCCTCTGACCCTCCCCCTCTCGTGCTCTCTCTCTCTCTCTCTCTCTCTTAAATAAATAAAGTTAAAAAAAAAAGAAATACACAAAATATTGACCATTTTCAGAGAGCAGGCATCAGAATGGTGTTTAAGTCAGTCACAGGGAAAGGAAGGCATCACAAAAAGAAGACCTAAGAGCAGTGAGTCCAACTTTAGAGTCCCACACTCACCTAGAACCCTACTAACAGAATGATGCAAATTTAAAATTCACAATGCAACTTCCAAGAAAATCCTTCTCTATTCAAATTGATAGTTCTAAGACTAATTCCAAATACATCTTTCTAAGTTTCTTTTTTTTTCTATTCACTGATGTAGAGGAAAAAAATCTCTACTTAGTGAGTCAGAAGGAAGGGTTTAAGTCTTAACTTTTCCAATTACTAGATGTACAAACTTGCGCAAATCACATAGTGTCTATGGGGTCTCAGTTTCCTCTTCTATAAAATGGGGTTACTCTTCCCAATCTGATATCCATCTACCAACTGTTACTACTGGGGGTACTCACTGCGTTCTGGTTGTATCTCCCTACAAGAAAGAACATTTTTATTTCAATCCTCAAGGAGAAAATATTAGTGGAGGAATATTTTGAGTTGGTTGGTCCTTTAAGGAGGAGCACCTTCCCTGGTGAATGAGGTTGGACAGAAGTTGGGGAGGACTCACTCAGAGCCCCCTCTGTGGGTTTCTCTCTCTTTTCCTCTCTGTCTTGTCAGTCCCTCCATGGCAGAATGTGAATTCTCAGGGAGGTACTGAATCATCTTAAATTTAGGGAAGAAGGAATAGGAAGCCCTTTTATGACCAAACCCAGTCTCCTTGTCTAGTTTTGTTAGTTCTAATCCCTCCTGGAATGGACGAGAGGCAAGTGACAGGCCACAACAAAAGCACAAAAGTAGGCAGGAATTGGTGGCCAAAAGATGTTCTCATTTTCAATACAATCAGCAAGATTTAAAATGAAACATCATTTGGCCTACGCACTTGTCATCGATGCATGTGCTACCACATCCTTTCAAAACTGCGAGTTTAGTGCGTGATTCTTCTACAGACTAATACACAGAGATGTCTAAGGTCTTTCAGTAAGCTTTAATTAATGCTATCGAACAGAGCCTAGAAAACATCCATGTATCTTAAAGGCAAAACCAAATACTGTATATTCAAAAGGGAAACTATAAAATAACCATTTGAAATGTGGCCATGATTCCGAAGCAATTGCTGCCATGATTTTACCATCCCTTCAGGAGACTGATACGTGACTCCTGTCTTAAGTCTACAAGGCAAACCAGGTAACACCTTTGCTTCATTCTTATCTGGCACTGAAAAAGACTCGGTAAATTTAATTTAATTAGTGATATCATCTAATTTTGGTCAAAAAGTGTTCAGAGTCTTAAACGTTGGTTTTTTATTTGTTTAAAGACCACTGCTCTCTTTCCCAAGGGTCAACTTTCCCCTTCTCTGAGGCTGTGCAAACTGGCCTACCCCGCAGAAGAGACGGATATCTGGGGAACCATAAACCAAGTCTCTCTGAGCAGGGGTGATTTGGACGTGGTGCTATATATCAGTTCCAGATGTCCTGGAAGACTGATAAAGCAGCGCAGAGATCCCAATGAAGCACAGCTGAGTTGCAGGAGATTGCTGTGATGATAATCGCCAGAAAAAAACATAAATTCCAGACTCAGAATTAGGAATGGCCTGTAAACATCAAATAATGGGTGTCTAAAATGAAAATGAAACTATCTGTTGCCTGTAATATTTCTTGCAGTGTGGCTTAGAGAGCCAGTAAGTAAGAGACGAGCATGATCCATTTCAATGTCTGCTGTTAGAAAGCTGAGGATATTAACTCCTCCTACTGTCAGCCTCAGGGAAAGAGCTAAATGAACTAGCTAGAAATCATGGGTCATAAAATACAGATATAACATTATGCAGTGAGAACATTACAGGTTAACAAAAAAAATAACGAAAAACACAAATATTACATTTGAAGAACCACACTAGCAATCACAGAAAGAATGAGCTCAAATAATTAACCTGGGCCAGTCTTTCACACTCACCTATATATAAAAAAACAAAACTTGACTTTCTTGCACCTGATTGTAAGGAGGTGTCGGTCAATTTGGTGTGAACCTAGATTACACAGCTATTTTAAAGATAGGGAAGTTTGGAGATCCAGGATAATTGCAGATGGGTACTGCTAAAGCTAGGCTATGACTTAAAAAAATTTTAACTACTTTATCAAGTAGGTAGGAATCAGGTGATAAGCACATTTTTAGCTCAGTGGGATATTTTATAAATAATAAGGTGTCAATTGTTACAAGTATGTGAAAAAAATATTTTTCTGGGGCGCCTGGGTGGCTCAGTCGTTAAGTGTCTGCCTTCGGCTTAGGTCGTGATCCCAGAGTCCTGGGATCGAGCCCCACGTCAGACTCCCTGCTCCGCGGGAGGCCTGCTTTTCCCTCTCCCACTCCCCCTGCTTGTGTTCCCTCTCTGGCTGTCTTTCTCTCTGTCAAATAAATAAAACCTTAAAAAAAAATATTTTTCTACCATTTTATAAGTAAAACATCTTTCACTGTATTTATATGCTTACTAAAACCTTGTTCTTATGAAAAAAACTAAAGTCAATATTTATAGATTAAAGGCATCTGAATTCCTAAAAATTTACTATTCCTCCTGCTAAATCAATGTAAATATACAATCCATTTAACCAGGTTTTAATTTTATCATAACTAGGGGAAGAACAGAAGATACTGATTCTTGTGTGTTCTTGATATTATAGTGGAGTGGAATAAGTTCTGTATCCATACAGACCAATATTGTGCAGGAAATAGTAAATAGTAATGAGGGATGGGAGCAGAGGCGGTGTTATTCAAAATATTTGGCAAGCAGGAGGGCCTGAGCACCAGCACGTTAGCATGGGCAGGAGCACTTAGGAGCAAGGGGCAGCAGGGTAAAAGCTATTGTCTATCAGTTGAAGGTATCTACATATTTAAATAATCTGTGCTCTGGTAGGGGCAGGATGCTGAATGTTAGCTTGCTGGTACTTGCTGCTGGGAAAGGGAAGAGAAAAAGGTACTAAAATTGATACACAGCAATTGCCAAGTCATACCTGGTGACTCTTTTTTTTTTAAAGATTTTATTTTTTTATTTATTTGAAAGAGAGGGGTGGGGGAGAGGGAGAGGGAGAAGCAGACTCCCTGCTAAGCCGGGAGCCCGATGCATGGCTCAATTCCAGGACCCTGGGATCATGACCTGAGCCCAAGGCAGACACTTAACAGATTGAGCCACCCAGGTGCCCCCCCCCCCCCCCCGGTGACTCTTTATTAAGCATTGTTCCTCAATTAGGTGGTGTCTCTACCTAAAATAAATAAATAAATAAATATTCTCTATTTCCACCTCCATGACCCTACAAGCTGGAAATACTCAAGTTAAAAATAAAGTAGGCTTATAAACAAAATATTGTTTCTGAATTAACTATAAAACCATCTGTGACCAATATTTTGCAGAGTATACAGAACAGAAGCAGAGAATAAAAAATACCAATAATATAACAGCAATAAAATCAAATGTTAATAGCTTACTTATAATGTACCAAGCACCCTATTAAATAATTACTGTCTGCTTTTGGCAGAAGCAAACTGAGGCTCAGAGGAGCAAACTGTTCTACATGAACACAGAACTAGTATGTGATGGAGCTGGGCTTAGGACATTGGTGCATCTGAATCCTAAGGGTTTAATTGCTGTGTTACATTGCTCCTATATTGTTAAAAAATTGGTTCTTAAAGTTATTAGATTAGCAGATATTAACTTAAAAGTGCTCAGGTACAAAAAAGCAATATCCCAGCAAAGAACATGTGGGCAAGAGCAGTATGAGACACAAAAGAGGACTATCAGGCAATGGAAGAAGAGGCACAGTGTCATCCGGAACATGTTAATTTCTTTGCATCCTTGGTGCAGAGGAACTTGTTTAATATCAAAGAACTACTATGGAGTTTATATATTTTGTGATGTCATAAGTAATGTACAATAAAATATATGTTATTCTCATGTTAGGTAATATGATCGCTCCTCTAGTCAAATAATCTTATTGTACTAATAGAATTTGAACCAAAGAACATCTTCATCTTCAAAACCAAACTCCTGACCATGCCACCCAAACTTGATCCCTTCACAACCAGCTTATCACTGGAGGTCCTCCTTCTCCCTCCAAGAGCTCATCAAGGCATTTATATCACTGGATCCATTCACTTTTATCTTCACCACCACTACCACCTGAATCCATTATTGCCTGGGCTACTGTCACCATGCTCTAACTGGTCCTCCTGGAACTTTTCACCTTTCTAATCTCCTAGCCAATGCACTCTCCACTCCACAGTCAGTACAACTTTAAAATAAATACATAATTAAAAATCCTCTTTGTCTCATGTCCTTCTCTTTAAAACCCATAAATGGTTTCACTTCAAAGAATTCTAAACAGGGACCCAAATCCTTACATCCTAAACCTCCTAAGATCTTCTCTCCTAAGGCCATGATTTGGCTTCTGCCTAACCATCCCTCCACCTCCATCTCAGGCCACCTCTTTACTATTTGTGTTCCAACCATGAAGGCTTTCCAGTTTCCTAAACATGCAGTCCCTCCCTCTTTTCAGGGCTCTGTTCATGCTGATCTCTCAACTCAGAATTCCCTTCCCACACCCCACCTCCTATAATCCTATTCTAGTGATTTCCTACTCATCCTTACCATCTCATTCCCAATGCTGTTTCTGCCAGGAAGCCTTCCCAGACTCACAGCACTTACAAATTCTTATTACAGATTATAATTATAAATTCATTTAGTGTTTAATTAATGTACATCTCCCCCAATAAATAGGCTGGAAATACTAAGAGGGCAGAGGACTGAGTAACTTTTGTTCACTACTCTCTTCCCAGCACTTAGTATATGCCTGACACTTATTAGATGCAATAATTATTATTGAATAAGCTAATGAATTAATTACTTACATTTTTATAGATACCAGGTATTTTTATAAAAATATTGGGACTGAATGAACCTTATTACAATCAATATTTTCTTGCCAGAGTAAGCAATACTCTGTGAAAAAGACTATCTTTCCAATGCTTAATTCTACATGAGTGGGCTTTAAGTATTACACTCATCCATTATAAACTTGTACGTGTTTAATTTGTACAACTGCAAAATACATAAGATTTCACTGGGAAGATGGCACACGATAGCAATGAAAAACAATACTTCTTTAGGACTATTTTGTAAAATAATTTTAAAAGACTGGTAACATTACACTTACAAATTATAAGCTATGATGACACATTTACCTCCTGAATTTATTTCACCAGTTGCCTGAGTAGCTTCAGTATACCAAATGCTGATTTAAAATATCTCAGTTTCTGAAAAATAATTATATATAACCTCTTTTAATATTTCGTTTGCAAAGGAATTATCTTTTTCTGAAAAAGGTTAATTTACGTTTGGTCTGGTCTTGAGGTTAAAAAGGGTACTTGAAATCAACAATTATTTACAAGAACAACTATCATCATGGTGTCTATTAATATTCCTCCTATTTCATTATTTTAAATGTATGTCCCAATATCAATAATTCATATAAAACATAATTTTAAGTATTCCATAACAGTGTTTCCTCAAGTTTTAATGTGCATAAGAATCTCCTGCAGATATTATTAAAATGTAGATTCTGATTCTTTAGGTCCTGGGGGGCCCGAAATTCTCATTATTAACAAGTCCCAAGTGATACTAATACAGGAAGTCCATGAACCATACTTTGAGTAGCAAGGATATAGAATAAGCCAAATACTCCTATCTAAATCCCACCCTGTTCAGATACCCAACATTTTCTGCTCTTTTTTCTTTTTGCTTTGAATTCTGGCACACAAACATATATAAATGATTTAAGGTTATCAATGCCAAAACATCAGAAGTCAATCACCCCTTTGAAATATCAAAATCTATCCTGCAGTAGTATTAGGCAAAGTTATGAAAGATAGCATCAGGAGTAATTATAGTATTTTGAACAAAATTTTTTTTTTATTTTTTATTTAAATTCAATTAGCCAACATATAGTAACAAATTTCTAAAGATTGCCTTGTCTCCCAATTCTGGGCAGGAGTTTGCCTAACAGCCATTCTATACAGGTAATTTCTTTATTGAATAGGAATATTGAAAAGTTTTCAACTATTGCTTTTCATTGAACAACAGAATACGAAAAACAAAGGAATCTTAGTAAATATGTACAGAAATTACTTCATTTTATAAATATGGAAACTAAGTCAGGAACTCACCAAAATTCAACAGCTAGTTAATGATAGAGCTGATATGAGTTGGGGTTATAACTTAACAGTTTTATATACTAAATGGCAATCCAGCAATATTGTATTTTTATATTTGGAAAATCCTACCATGAAATTGGCTGACAGCAATTTTTAGCCCAAAATAAACTTGTCAAAATAACAATCACCTGATTTTCCAGTATCTGTTATATATCAAGAATTGTGATTTCTCTGTGTATGGGTTTTATCTACTTTAGTAGCCACTCTGAGGTAGGTAATTATTATTTACATTTTATTTTATTATTTTTATATAGTAATTCAACAATTCTATACATTACTCAATGCTCATCATAAGTGCACTTTTAAAGCCCCATTACCTATTGCACCCATTCCCCCACCTTACCTCCCCTCTGCTAACCCTCAGCTTATTCTCTATAGTCAAGAGTCTGTTTCTTGGTTTGCCTCTCTTTTTCCTTTGCTCATTTGTTTTGTTTCTTAAGTTCCACATATGAGTGAAATCATATGGTATTTGTCCTTCTCTGACTGGCTTATTTTGTTTAGCATTATACTCTCTAGATACATCCATGCTGTTGTGGCAGACAGCAAGATTAAATTCTTTTGTATGGCTGAATAATATTATATTGTATATGTATATCACATCTTCTTTATCCGTTCATCTATCAATGGGCTATCACTTCAGCTGCTTCCATAATTTCGGCTATTGTAAATAATGCTGCTATAAACATAAGGGTGCATATATCCTTTTGAATTAGTGTTTTTTGTATTCTTTGGGTAAATATCCAGTAGTGAGATCACTGGATTGTAGGGTCTTCATTTTTTGAGTAACCTCCATACTGCAAATATTTTGCAACTACATAGTGACTGCACCAGTTTGAGTTCCCACCAACAGTGCATGAGGGTTCCGTTTTCTCCACATCCTCACCAACATTTGTTATTTCTTCTGTTTTTTATTTTAGCCATTCTGACTGGTGTGAGCTAATCTCTCATTGCAGTTTTGATCTGTATTTCTCGGATGATCAGTGATGTTGACCGTCTTTTCGTGTCTCTGTTGGCCATCTGTATGTCTCCTTTGGGGAAATGTCTATTCATGTCTTCTGCCCATTTTTAATTGGATTATTTGGGTTTTGGGTATTAAGTTGTATAAGCTCTTTATATGTTTTGAATATTAACCTTTTATCATATATGTCATTTGCAAATATCTTCTCCCACTCAGTAAGTTGTCTTTTAGTTTTGTTGATTGTTTCCTTCACTTTGCAGACGTTTTTATTTTAATGAAGTCCAAAAAGTTTATTTTTGCTTTTGCTTCCCTTGCCTCAGGAGACATATCTAGAAAAATGTTGCTATGGCCAATATCAGAGAAATCACTGCCTGTGCTCACTTCTAGGATTTTTATGGCTTCTGGTGTCACATTTAGACCTTTAATCCATTTTGAGTTTATTTTTGTGTATGGTGTAAGTTTCATTCTTTTGTATGTAGCAGTCCAGTTTTCCCAACACCATTTGTTGAAGAAACGGTCTTTTTCCCATTGCATATCCTTGCTTCTTTTCTTGAAGATTGATTGACCATATAATTATGGGGTTGTTTCTCTCCTGCTTTATTGATCTATGTGTCTATATTTGTGCCAGTACCATAATGGTTTGATTACTACAGCTTTGTAGTATAACTTGAAATTATTATTTACATTTTAAAGAAGAGGAAATAGATTCAGATACGTTAAAAAAAACTATGAGTGGTAGAGTCCATATTCTTTATATTCTAGTATACACTACATGTTTTAAATGTTTGTCAGTATTTTTAACATTTGTATTGTAACATCCTTTGAACTTGAGCTATTATATCGATGTCTATTAAACAGGCTCATGACATCTGCTCTGTTGATGTGTCAGTATAGTAATATTTTTGCAACTACATAAAAAGCACTTCTATTTATTCCCTATATTGGGATCACATTCCTAACCTTTCCCCCTACTGGAGTTATAACAAGCTGGTTCTCACATGAGACATTAGTCACAGATACAGTAAGATCAAAGAATCCTACTCACCTTCTGTTGAGGCAACTATTTGATTGCAGGCTAGTACATTTTAATATTAAACATTTAAGATCAAATTACCTGGCCAGAAATAGATTCTGAAAAACTTGGTTAAAGCAAATTAGACCATGGTTTAGAAGGGCACAGAGATAACATGGTAAGAGAACCAGAAATATAAAGAAAACCCCATAAAACTCTAATCAAATGCTTCAATTTTTAGGCCTTAAGCAACGACCATCCTTTATTTGAACAAGCTGGGAAAATGTCATGGATCAAAATCAAGTATTAAGCAAGTCTAAAAGCAGTCTGAAAGACCAAGTAAATATTAACAATGGATGAATGAATGAAGAGGTAAATAAATAAAATAAAACTCAGCTGTATCCAAAAGCACAAAAGCTTCTGAAGCCACGAGCCATGTGACAAAGTAAAACTGATCTCAGCAGGAGGATCCAGCCATCACTCTCCAACAATGTTGATGCTTTAACTTAGTCCACATATTCTGAGTTACTATGTTCTTCATTATTATCATTTTTATTATCCTTCATCATTATCTTTTTCCTTCTGTACTTCTAGTCTTTAAACACATGATTATTCTTTGAGTTTAGAGTCTGTTGACACAATTTCAAAAAAAAAAAAAAAAAACTTGTAATTGGTGAAGAGCTTATAAATTTATTACCTACTACATAGCAAAGGCAGGAAAGTCAACTTGTTGACCACCAAAGTGCCTCAAGTGATTGCTTTCTTTCTTTATTCCTGGTATTTATTTCCAATTCCTGAGACTCAACTAAAATCCCATAGTAGAAGAAGCATATTTCTTGATGCTGGAAAATAATTTAAATATATCACTGAATACTAATATGGAGGCAAAATGCCTTCAGCTAGGTGATACCTATGTGGTGGTTAAATTATGGTTCCCAGGATAGCAATCCTGCATTTACACCACACTAGCAGCCCCACAAAGATACAGTTCACTGCCTCAATGGATTCAGCAATAAAAAGGAACACATTTAAATACTAAAGCCATTGTGCCTGAATAAATGGCAAAATAAAGGAAACCCTTGAAGTGCTTCCCAGTGGTTTAACCAGAACCACTGAATTTCCCTTTATTTGTTCCTCCCAATAACTTTTTTCCCTAGGTATAGCTGGGAGAGCAGAGTGCTATTGTGACGTTGAATTTGGTATAAGGCCAATAATACATATTGACACTGTCACTAGCTACGTATATGTGATTTTCCTGTTTTAAAAGAGAATTGTGTTTTTCTTGTGTTTTTCTTCCCTTTTCCTTTCTTTTCTTTTCTTTTTTTTTTTTTTTTTAAGGGAAAAACAAACCACGGGTTTAGGGCTTCCTCTTTCTAAAGTTTCTACTATTGTCCTTGTCCTAGAACACCATTTATTTATTTCAGCTCAATTAAGAGAGATGGGGTAGGGTTGTCCTAGAGTGGCTATTTTCTTCAGTTTATAAATAGAGTTAAGCTCATGGAACAAGGAAGGTAAGTTAAGCTGAAAATTAACATAATGATTATTTGCATAAGTAAAATTTCATAATAACTACATTCCCTTCAGTCTTATAATGTCAACAAGCCAGGTATAAGATCCCTCATAAATTATTATAGATTCATTAAGATATGTACTTCAACTGGACTTTGATACACATTTTACCACAAAAAGATAATCAACACTGTACACATTACCCCTTTCCTTCTTCATATGTTTGGTAATTAGCTTGGCAAATGTTCCAACTTGGCAGGTTGGAACTTTCAAAAATTGCTTATGTCTCCCTTGTCAATGAAGAATTAAAGCTTGGACATACTAAATCTCATTTAGCTAGCACATATTATTCAGTCTCTGCTAAGTTTTCACTAAAATATCCATGAAAACATATTTAAAATGTTGAAAACTAATAACAATATTGATAACTATGTCTTGCAGTTAACCTATGTTTAGAAATATTGACTATCATTATTTAGGATAAGTTCAGATTTTTTTCTTTAAAGTGAGCTGACCCTGCTCAGTGGGGAGTCTGCTTCTCCCTTTCCCTCTGCCTCTCCTCCTGCTTGTGCTCTCTCACACTCTCTCTCAAATAAGTAAATAAAATCTTTAAAAATTTTTTTAAATAAATTGAAAAATAAAAAGTGAGCTGATTTAAAGGTCATTTAAGGAAAATACTAGACAAATAATAGTATAGGTAATATTTAGATAAGGAAAAAAATTGTGAAAATGGTGTAAGAATGATGGAAGTTGAGGTAACTCTGTAGTTCATTTCAGGCATAAATATTTTAGGTACAGAAAGAGTTGTCTAACCCATTCAGATCAGTAGCTCTTTCTACACCTAGTTTGAGATTCCACATCTCAGAAAATACTGGGTAGAAGATGAAGGGAACTAGAGATAATGCACTGCATTCTAGGAGTGGAGGTCCAAACAGATAAACTTCTGTAAGTAGAGTGGTCATACAAAAAGGTTCTAATATCAGTGTGGAGTGAGTATTATAGTATTTTGCTGTATATTTCATCTGATCAACGTCTCAGAAAGCCCAAAAATAGAGATAAAAAATCATATTTCTGGCCTGTTAAGCCGTATTAGATAAAAGCTTCCTAGACAGCCACAGTTGTTCTATTGAAAAGGAAAATTACCCAGAGCAGGCCCAAGCTGGCAGGCCCCAGAAGATGGAAAGTTACTAGCAATACTAAGAGATAACCAGAAGCCCCGCTTGAGCAATAGATAACCAGCCGCTTCTGCTTCTGTAGACAGGCTTCCTACCACGAGCTTCCTGCACTGCCCTAACCTCTGCCCTAACCACTGTTCCGCCTAAAGCAACCACCACCCCTCCCCCCAATTTAAACCCACCTACCAGCAGTCAGCACAGCCCTTGGAACCTGCCCCCTTGCACTGCCCTATAAAAGCTCTTTAACCCCGCTACCGGAGGCTCAGAATTTCGAGTGTGATCTCATCTGGGTCCACTGGCATAAAATAAACCCAAGTTCTCCTACTTCTCCGAGTGTTGCTTGGCTTCTCACTGGTCTGATTTTTTCCATAACACTATGAACCACATGCATTAACCTATTATCCATCTATAGATCTGAAGGGGGATTCAGCCAGCTAAAGAAAACAAAGTACACAACCAAATAGAGCATAGTTCAAAAGTAATATATATGTATACTGTTTCTTAGTAAACATGAAGCCATGAGAGAAGTTTCCTTATTATTAGAGTGAAAAGGAAAGGGGAAAAAATGCATGGGTTACAAATTACAAAGAGAACCTAAAGCAAGCTTTGACAGAATCAAAATGATCTGCCTATAATTTAACCCACTGTCAGAACAAAATTTGACACCCTTAAAAGAAGACTAAAATAATCCAGAGTCTCTAAAATATATAATCTATAGTGTTTATACAACAAAAATTAGGTAGGCATGATAGCGGCAAGAAAAGGCAATTGATAACAACTAAAACAGCCACTGGTGATAGATCCAGAAATTTTCTAGATAATGGAGCTAACAAACAGGAACTTGTTAGCTCCATTATCTAGAAAATGAATAATAAATGAACAAAATATATGAAAAATACATTATTTCCACAGAAAATTTGAGCCTATAAAGCATCAGGTGGACATTTTATTTTATTTTAAAGATTTATTTATTTACTTGAGAGAGAGAGTGCGAGCATGAGCTAGGGGAGGGGCAGAGGGAGAGGAAGAGAAGCAGACTCCCTGCTGAGCATGAGCCTGAGGTGGGACTTGACCCCACAACCCCATCTCATAACCTGAACTGAAATCAAGAGTTGGAAGTTTCACGGACTGAGCCACCCAGGTGCCCCCAGATGGACATTTTAAGACTAAAATATACAATATCTGCTCATTATACAGGATTAACAGTAGGTTGGACATAGAAGAAGATAAGATTAGTAAATTTGAAGAAAAATCAATACAAAATATCCAAACTAAATCATAGGGGTGGGGAAAGGAGGTGAGCACAAAGAAATGTGAGACATTTTCAAAGGCCTAATGATAGTTAAAAAAGAGGATATTGAAAGAATGAGACTGAGGCAATATTTGAAAAGATAATGGCTGAGAATTTTACAAATTCTCCAACTCTGAAGAAAGAAAAAAACTTCACAGATTCAAGAATCTGAGTGAACCCCAACGAGGATAAATTCAAGGAAAACAGAACTAGTTTAATTACACTAGAGCAAAATAAAGATAAAAGCAACCAGAGAAAAAGGTATTTACTTTTAGGAAAACAATAATATGATTGTTGTCTGCCTTCCCAACAGAAGCTGTGGAAACTAGATGGCAATTAAATGACACTTTTAAAGTGCTAAAAGAAAAATCTTATAAATCTAGAATTCAATATCCAGAGAAAATATCCTTCAAAATTAAGTAAACAAGACATTCTAAAATAAACAAAAGCTAAGATAATTTAATTCTAGATATCACACACTATAAAAAGTACCAAACATTGGTCTTTAAGTAAAGTTGAATCATCAGTATTCTTGGTGCCACACAACACAATATTGGGTTGAAAAACATATATGAAAATGACTCTAAAATAAAAAGATGTTTAGAAGAATTAGGTTCTCAGTAAAAACCTGGCCCAAGTATTCTGCTTGTATTTTCCTATATACTTCAAATAGGAAAAAAAAAAAAAAGCTAAAGAACTCAAAAGAGCTCCTTCAGTAAATATAAAATAAACATTTTTTTATTTTTAAATAAAAATATTTATCACTAATAAATATAAATAAAATAAAAATATCTTATTTAGTGATAAAAGAAGTACAATATCATAGCTCACCTGGCAGTGTTTTGTTTTCTTTCTTAGTGGTATGTAAATTAATAATGTATCTTACTATCCATTGAATTATAGCTTTGATAAAACACAGCAATACTCTAAAAAATCAAAACTGCAGAATCGAGAGAGAAATCCAAGAGAACAATTCTTTGGATAAAAAAACAATAGGATAGGAAAATATTAGAGACATTCATCTATGTGAAGATGGAAATAATACAAGACAAAAGAAACATGATAAATAAAATATGGCAATTTTCAAATGTTCCAAATAAATTTGAAAATATTATTTAATTTAAAATTTAAAATTTTAATTAAAATATTATTTAAAATTTCTGGAAAAATATAACACAATTTTGCCATGAAAAGGTAGACACTCATCAAAGAACTACAACTATACAAAAGTGAATGAATAAGGATCTCTCAAAATTATCTTCATTAAATCTTCTATGGATTTAACTTTATCATTTATAGATTTAGACAGTAATTTTTATAAATTCTATAATCCTCAGACTCTGAATCTATGTCAGAATATGAAAGATTTGGAAATTTTTTAAATACAAAATATTATATATAATTCTGTCTATGCAATTCAAAAATTTCAATAAAATGGCTTTGTGAAAAAAATATGACCAAATTAAGATAGATTATCTGAATAGGCTAATTATTGAAATAGCCAAAATATTTTCAAATAATTTCAAATAGATTTTAAGCTCAGGTGGCTTAATGGGTGAGTTCTCTTAAATGTTTATGGAAGAATATTCTTTTAAAACTCTCCTATAATGTAAGGGCACCTGGGTGGCTCAGTCAGTTAAGCATCTGCCTTCAGCTCAGGTCATGATCCCAGGGTTCTAGGATTGAGTCCCGCATTGGGCTCCCTGCTCTGCAGGAAGCCTGCTTCTCCCTCTCCCACTCCCCCTGCTTGTGTTCCCTCTCTAGCTGTGTCTCTCTCTGTCAAATAAATCTTTAAAAATAAAATAAAATAAAACTCTCCTATAATGTAAATTATTCCAGAACAAATAAATATGGAGAAGCCTCTCAATCCATTTGACCTGCTAATGTAAGCTTATATTTAAGATTTTGACAAAAATAGCACCAAAACAACAAAAAAGACATAGTAGATCTCATCTATGAAGAGAAACAAAATATTCCTAAATAAAATATAATCATGTTTTATACACACATAAAAATTCAGTTTTAGATGGCTCTACTAGAGAATTCTATCAAAAATTTTAAAAAGTCATACTAATCTTATAGAAAATCTGTCAAAAATACAGAAAGAAGGAACATTGTCCGACTCATTTATGATGCCAACATAATCTTAATACCAAAACCACACTAAGTCATTACAAGATAAGAAAATTATAGGCCAATTTCCTTCATACTTATGCATGCAAAAAATTTTAACAAAATAGCAAATCACATTCACCACTATGGAAAAAGGGTAATACACCTTAGCCAAATAAACTTTATCTCAGGAATGCAAGGTTTGTTTAATATTTGGAAAACAATATCATTCAGTAAATTAACAGAATAAAGGCAAATAATTATATGATCATTTAAATACATACAGAAAAACACATTTGAGAGAATTCAACACCTATTCATGAAAAATAAAATCTCTCGGTAAACTGGGAATAGAAGCGAACTTCTTCAACCAAAGATAAATCTATTGCTAATATCAAATGTTTTTTTCTTCTAAGACTTTGATTAAGAGAAGAATGTCCATTTTCCACACCCCTACTCAGCATTCTGCTAGAAGTCCCAGTCAATGAATGAGGTGAGAAAAAGAACTAAAAGACATAACAAATACAAAAGAAGAGGAAAACTGTCTCAGACAACATGATTCATAGACATTCTGTATAAAGAAAAATCACAAAAAATCCATTATTGAAATATTAGGGCTAGTAAATTTAGGCAGATTATAGGCATGATCAATGTAAAAAATCAAGTATATGCATATTTACTAGCAATGAAAAAATTGAAAATGGAATAAAAAAAATGCCATTTGAAATAGTATCAAAAATCATAAGACACATAAGGATAAATTTAACCAAAAAAGTGAAAACTTTACACTGAAAACTATGAAATATTTCTGAGACAAAATAAAGAAGTCTTAGATAAATGGATATCTATGACTTATACATATATTGGAAAAGTAAATATCGTTACATTGTCAAATCTCCCAAAATTAATCTAGATTAATAGATTCAATGTGGTCTCAATCAAAATCTTACCAAGATTTTATTGTAGAAATTGGCAAGCTGATTCTAAAATTTATATGGAAATGCAAAGAATCTAGAATAGACAAAACAATCTCAAGAAAATAACAAAGTTGGAAGAATAGCAGTATTTGATTTCAAGATTTCCTATAAAATTACAGTAACCAAGAAGGATAGATATATAAATCAATAAAACAGTAGATCCACATTTATGTGGTTAATATATATTTTATAAAGCCTCCAGAGCAATCAAGGGGAAAAACTAAGTCTTCAATAAAAGGTTCTGGAACAACTAGATAACTACATTTTATTTTTTTAAAGATTTTATTTATTTATTTGACAGAGAGAGAGCACAAGCAGGGGGGAGCAGCAGGGAGAAGGAAAGGGAGAAGCAGGCTCCCGGTGAGCAGGGAGCCTGACATGGGGCTCGATCCTAGAACCCCAGGATCATGACCTGAACCGAAGGCAGTCACTTAACCAACTGAGCCACCCAGGCATCCTGATAACTATATTTTAAAAAGTTAACCTAAATTCCTTTTTTATACTATGCACAAAAATTAGTTTGAAATGGTTTATAACTGTAAAACCCAGGAGCAGAAAACTTCTTGAAGAAAACATAATGTAATGTATTTGCAATCTTGGAGAAGGCAAAGATTTCTTGGACATCATACTATAAAAAAAAATAAATTAGATTGATCATAAAGACACATAAGTATATGAATCGGCACATCAATAATTGGGAGAATATTCACAACCCATACATCTAACAAAAGACTTGTATAAGTAGTATATATCTTCTTCAACACAATAATAAAAGAACAAATAAAAACAGTAACAGTGGATAAAATCCTTTTTGAACAGACACTTAACAGAAGAAAATAAACAAATAAACAGTAAACACATCAAAAATTACACCAAATAGCATTATGAAACTGAATACCATTTCAACATCCACTAAAATGTCTAAAATTAAAAAGAATGACCACACCAAATGCTGGCAATGATGTGGAACAACTTGGAATTCTGTTTACATTGCTGGTGGGAGTATAAAATGGTACCACCACTTTGAAAAAAGATTTGGCAACTTCTTATAAGATTACATACATATCTATGATCATATAATCCCACTCAGTATATATCCAAAAGAAATTAACATAGATATCAACAGAAAGAATTGTACAAAAATATCCTTATTCATTTTAATCCTTATAGCCCCAAACTGGAAACAACTCAAAAGTCCACCAGCATGAGAATGGATAAATTTGAGGTTAACATACAGTGTTATATTAGTTTCAGGTATACAATATAGTGATTCAACAACTCTATACATTTCTCAGTGCGCACCATTATAAGTGTACTCTTTAATTCCCATCACCTCTTTCACCCATCCCTCCACCCACCTCCCCTCTGGGACCCATCAGTTTGTTCTCTATAGTTAAGAGTCTGTTTCTTGGTTTCTCTCTTTTTTTTTTCCTTTGCTTGTTTGTTTTGTCTCTTAAATTCCACATATAAGGGAGATCATATGTTATTTGTCCTTCTCTGACTTATTTCACTTACCATTATACTCTCTAGCTCCATCCATGTTGTTGCAAATGGCAAGATATCATTCTTTTTTGTGGCTAAATAATATTCCATTGTATATATATACCACATCTTCTTTATCCATTCATCCACCAATGGACACTTGGGCTGCTTCTATAATTTGGCTATTGTAAATAATGTTGCTATAAACATGGGGGTGCATATATCCCTTTGAATCATATATATTTTATATAATTTTTGGTAAATACCAAATTATATATATTTTATTAATTTGATTAATAATAATTTATATTATAACAATTATATATATGTAAATACCCAGGAGAGTGATTACTTGATCATAGGGAGTTCTATTTTTAACTTTTTAAGGAACCTCCATAATGTTTTCTACAGTGGCTGCACCAGTTTGCATTCCCATAAAAGGTTCAAATTATTGATGTAGGCACTGACAAGGAAGAATCTCAAAAACATTTTGCTGAATGAAAGAAGCCTTACATATTTCATTTATATGCAACTCTAAACAGGGCAAAACTAGTCTATGGTAAAAGAAATCTGAGCCTGAGGGGGTGTGACATATAGCATGTGACTGTAAGGGGGCCAAAGGAACTGAATGGCATGTTGTAAATATTCTGTATCTCTATTCTGTATCTTGTTCGGAGTGTGAATTACACTAGTATATGCATTTTTCAAAACACATAGAACTATAACATGCAACATTTCTACATTTAATTTAAATATGCCTCATTTTTTAAAAAAGCGAATTTGTTGCAGTCATTTGTACATTCTTCCAATATATAATTCACCTTTGTTTTTGTTTTTGTTTTTTTTAAGCAGGGAAATTATTAGTTCATTTTTGTTTGGTTCTACCATACACTTAAGTCTCTTTTCCTGCCTCTAAGTTTCATATTTTACAGTCTACAAATAATGAACAGTTTATAATTCCCCAAACATACATTTGCACATGAATTCTGTCTGCTTGGAATGTCCTTTCCCTCCTTCACCTATAGAACTTTCACTTGTAAATTTTAAGACGCTGCAGTGAATTTACTTCCTCTCCACAGCCTTCCCTTTTCTCCTAGGAAAGACTTTGGAGAGGAAGTTAATATCTTTGGAAAGGCAAAGTTCTTAAGCTGCTGCCCAATTATGCATCTCATATCAACTTTTATCCCTGCACACTGAACATTTCAAGAATTTATTTGCATGTCTGTTTCACCATAAAAAAGTCCTTAAGGGTAGGGACTGTATCTACAGTTCATACTATGATGTAGCAACAGCAACAAACATGAACCATCTATTGAATAGATACTTTGCACCTGGCACACACACAAAAGCAGCTTCCATAAATATCTCATTTAATTTTCAGCACAATTCTCATTTTACAGATGATCAAAATGAGGCATAGAGAAGTTGTGCTGTCCATCAATAATCACAACACTAGCATCCTGAATAAGGTTAAGTTTTCAACTAAGGTCTGATTCCAAAATTCATGCTCTTAATAACTAACTAGGATTAAGTGCTTCCCAAATAGCCTACGAAAAAATAATAGGCATTAAACAATGATTGCACTGAACTGGCCGAAAAGTGGTACCTTCCTTATGCTGTTGCTAAACTAAAGCCAGGAAATAAAGACGCCAGATTTTTTGTTTGTTTTAAAGCAGGGATGTGCATGTATTGTTTTTCTTTCTCATCTGTTGCTACTGACATTTGTAAATATTTTCAGACAAAAGTGTATTCTTTGATCTCCACTGGGCATCTGATTTAATTTTTTCCTAACTGTGTCTGTTGTAATTAGGTGTGTATATGTGTGTGTGTGAAAAATGGGGTTTTTTTAATGATTTTTTTTCTAAGATTTTATTTATTTATTTGACAGAGAGAGACACAGCGAGAGAGGGAACACAAGCAGGGGGAGTGGGAGAGAGAGAAGCAGGCTTCCCGTGGAGCAGGGAGCCCGATGCGGGGCTCGATCCCAGGACCCTGTGATCATGACCTGAGCCGAAGGCAGATGCTTAACGACTGAGCCACCCAGGCGCCCCAAAAATGTTTTTTATCTTAGATGCATTTCTGTGGTTCCCCCAAAGAAACAGAAAGAATACACTACAAACTCTTAAATTGGCTTCTGCAATATTGAAACCCTCCTTGACAACCCAAGAATTCCCTGGTTTTATCTTTTAAACAGCTTTGTTTTGAGCTGTTTTATTTTGTTTATAAATCACTGTGCTTTGTGACTACCGCCCCGGTATCTCCGGCTGCCCAGCACCTCATTAGTGAATGTCAGCATCATCCCCACAAACTCTCATCTGTTTCTTCTACATCACTTGTAGCAGTACTCTGCCCCTTACTTCCTAATAATGAGAATCAACATCAAATTCTTTGTGATGCACCCCATATGTCCCCTAGTCACCTTTTCTGTGTCCATGCATATACTTTATTTTACTTTTATCATTGTACAATCTCTGAGAAGTCTAGAGAGAAAATCATGGCACTATTTTTTTTTTTTTTTGACAAAGGGGCACTGGATAGATTCATTTCTACTTAACTTCTGAGAATATAAAATCTACATTGCTCTCAGTTATCTTCAGACCTAAACCTGTTGCATAGTGGTTGTCAAAAGATTATACAGATTTAGAAAGGTACTAAATGTAACTCTTGTGCAAAAAAATAGTTAACATAGCAGGCCTGAGACTATTACCCCTAAAAAGGCTGGAATCTAAAAACTTGAATGGTAAACAGCCTCCCTAGACTGATAATAAATGTTCCTTAATTAACAAGAGTAGTCCGTTGTGCTTAGACATTTGTACAAACAATATGGTTTATACTGAAGACGTGCTTTCTTTCTGGGAGTCTGGAATTTTGGTACATGTTAGGCAAAGGTTGATTACATGGTCAGCTCCAAGTAAAAACTGTGAACTTCTAGGCTCAGTCAAGCTTCCCTGGTAGATAACATTTCATACATGTTGTCATAATTGGTTGCAGGAGCAATTAAATCTGTCCTGTGTGACTCCACTGGGAGGGAACTTCTGGAAGTTTGAGCATGGTTTCTTCCAAAATCTACTCCTTCCTTTTTTTTGTTTTTTGTTTTGTTTTTGTTTTGGCTTTTTGTTCTTTTTCCCTTTGCTTATTTTGCTTTGTATCTTTTCAGTGTAATAAATCACAGCTGTAAATACAACAATATCCTTCCTGCATCCTATAAGTCCTCCTAACAAATCATCAAACCTGTAGGTGGTTTGATTGGGGATCCCTGACACAGCTAGTTTTCCATTTTATTATTTAAAAAAATAAACAAAAAGAATAAAACATTCAGTTAAAATCTTTCTTTGAAAACTAAACTCAATCATGTATTAATGGATTTTTCCCCCAGTGTTTATCTCTAGATTTCTTTTTTTATAATATACTCTTTAACTGTATTTCTGCCAATACAAAGAACTAATAGTAGCAATTTAAGGAGGATTAAAACATATGGAAAGATGTTCTAAGATGTTTATTTTTATCAGAAAATCAAAACCCCCTCTTTTATGTATTCATCTGTAAACTAAAGTTACCGAGGGGAATTGCTAGATCTAGGTAACAGAAAATACCAGTTAAAAAACGAGTTGGTTCCTTGAAAATTATCATCATCCTTAGCAGGAGATAATGTTTTGAGGGAGTTATTTATTTTCCAGGAAAGAATGTACATCCATGCGTTGGTACTGGGAGCAGTGAGAGAGAATGAAATGCAATCAGTATTGTGGGAACTAGAAAAGCACACGTTGACTAAGTTCCTGTGACGTACAGTGCCAAGAAGGTTTTTCAGCTTTCCCACTTAACCCGTCATTTTCTAATTTGAATAGATTAGGTGAGACTCCTCTTCTTATACTATTCACAGGGGCAATTTGGACTATTTCAAAGCAACACAATGAAAAATTAGGGGGAAAGGTAATTCTGACATAGCAACATGAAATGCTGAATGATGAACTATCAAATAAATAGATAATTGATCATATGAGTGTTTTTAGGAAATAGAGAAGCAAAAGAGAGAAGGAAAATTTTAAAATTGTTCAATGCTGAAGTTAGAACATGACATAAGTAACAGTTCTTAACAACATGGCATTTACTATGTGCCACACATAGTTCTATATATTAACTCATTTACTCTTTGCAACAACCCTAAGAGACAGTTGATATTATTATCAACCCCATTTCCGCAATGAGGAAACTGAGTTTCAGAGAGCTAAGTAAGAGTCACTGAACATCACACATTGAGAGAAGAATTGAAAGCCATGTGGTCTAACTGCAGAATCTAAGCTCTTAACCACTAAACTATGTTTGTATACTTAAAGAAAAGACATATTATAAAAAGATTTCTCAAAATAGTGATAAAAAATTTGGCTTGCTTACTAAATTTATAGTTTTATAAGGAACTAAAACTGGGTGGAGAAACCTAAACTGAACTATTCTAACTTCTCTCACAGAATCAAACACTGTTCCTTCCACAGACAGATATGCCTAACAAAGGCTAAGACCTTCCTAAGACCACATTCTCCATGAATCTGTCACATAAGCTAGAAATATTTTGAATGGTCATAACTACTTAGGGTTTATGGATAAATATTTCAGAAATAGAGGTGTCAATGTTGATATAGATCAAACCACTGAAATACAAGTATACAGAAGAGGGGTGACTGGAAGAAGTATGGGCTAGAATTCAAGATAATTAAAACAAACAAGCAAATACCCTAAGCAGTGCAGGCAGAAGGGGTAAAAAGAAAGAATAAAAAATGTAATTCTCATGAATACATAAAAACTATTTTCTAGCCTCAGAAAACTTAAGTTGGTGCCCATAGATAACAGGGGTTAAAACTTTGTACCTCTACTTGGATGACTAATGTTTAGCTGAATGAAATAAATAGACCTATGTCCATTAGCTCTAAACTCCTGTCTGTTAGCGTGAGTGAAATCTCAGCATCTGTTTTCTGAAAAAAAAAAACAAAACAAAACAAACAAACAAAAACCCACAGATTTAAAGAGCCAGACGAGTTATTTTCTTTCCTGGACTTCAGTCTCTTCCTTTGAGAGTTGAATTATAAAGAAGTTTGAGTTTTCATACCCTCTGATAGGCTTTTTTGCATTTGTTAATAAGAGCTGTCAATCTATTTTGACTTAAGCTATCAAGAAACTCATTTTCAGGAGTTTCCTTTAGTCTGAGTTCTCTGTTAGTATTATCTCATGACTCTTGCTTGCTTGGTTCTAGCATCAGTATGCTTAATTTTGTTATGTTATTATATTTGGGGTTCTCATGAATAGCCACCACAAATTATCTTCTGAAGTATATTAAATATAATACATCAGTGAAATGTACTGCCTAAACTGAGGATAAAAAACATATGTCTCATCAGCAAAAATGTAAAAGAATAGATCCAGAGGTTAAATTGGACAGTAGGTTCTATGTGCCCAAATAGTAATGCTGTGACTGCTAAGAATTTTACTCCATTTTACTTAGGCTGCATTCAAAGGTACACAATATCCATAATAACAAAGGATGTGTCCTAGCAAAGTATTCAGCACATAGCAGACAATCCAGGCAACAGATATTTCACAAATTTAATCAGCTATCCCTGTTCCTTAGATCACATATGAAATATTGTGTTCAGTGAGTAACAACACACTTTTAAAAAGAAATGTCTGACCATACCAAGTGTTGGCAAGTCAGTGATAGTCCTGATGCAAATGGAAATGGTACAATCACTTTGGCAAACAGTTTGGCAGTTACTTAAAAAGTTAAACATGAATTCTTAATCTCAGGAAACAAACTGAGGGTTGCTGGAGTGGTGGGGGGTGGGAGGGATGGGGTGGCTGGGTGATAGACATTGGAGAGGGTATGTGCTATGGTGAGTGCTGTGAATTGTGTAAGACTGATGAATCACAGACCTGTACCTCTGAAACAAATAATACATTATATGTTAAAAAAAAAAAAAAAAAGAAAAAAAAGAAGATAGTAGGAAGGGAAAAAATGAAGGGGGGGAATTGGAGGGGGAGATGAACCATGAGAGACTATGGACTCTGAGAAACAAACTGAGGGTTCTAGAGGGGAGGGGGGTGGGGGATGGGTTAGCCTGGTGATGGGTATTAAAGAGGGCACGTTCTGCATGGAGCACTGGGTGTTATACACAAACAATGAATCATGGGACACTACATCAAAAACTAATGATGTGGGGCGCCTGGGTGGCTCAGTTGGTTAAGCGACTGCCTTCGGCTCAGGTCATGATCCTGGAGTCCCAGGATCGAGTCCCGCATCGGGCTCCCTGCTCGGCAGGGAGTCTGCTTCTCCCTCTGACCCTCCCCCCCTCATGCTCTCTCTCTCTCATTCTCTCTCTCAAATAAATAAATAAAATCTTTAAAAAAAAAAAAACTAATGATGTAATGTATGGTGATTAACATAACATAATAAAAACAACAACAACAACAAAACCTATGTCTATCACATAACCCAGCCACTCCTAGATATTTATCCAAGCTAAGTAAAAACACATGTTGACAAAAATACTTCTATATGAATGTTCATAAACAGCTTTTTTGTAACAGCCAAAAATTGGTAACAATCCAAATGTTTGTTAACAGATGAATGGATAAATAAATTGTTATGTCTATACAATGGACTACTACTCAGAAATAAAAAGGAACAAACAGTGATGCATGTAAAAACATGGATGAATTTATAAAACATTATGCCAAACAAAGAAAGCTTGACAAAAAAATGACATATTGTATGGTTCAATTTATATAAAATTCTAGAAAATGCAAATTAATCAATACTGATAGAAAGCAGATCAGTGGTTGCCTGGGAATGGGGTTGGGAAGAGGCCAGAGAAAATCTGAAGGGTTTAGAAATGTTTGTTTTGTTTTGATGATGGTTTCTGGGGTATATACACATGCCACCACTCATCAAATTGTACATTTGAAATATGTACCATTTATTGTATGTCAATTATATTTCAATAAAATTGTTAAAAAACAAAATGGAAAAAAAAAATAGAAAGGACAAGGATAACTGGAACTATCCAGAGGAGACCAATACAGATGGTTGAAAAGACCCAAAACCATATGCTCATTAAGTAAGTAGGAATATTTGTCCTGTGGAGAAGAATACCCAGCACATCAAAATAGTTAATATCATCACGACTTCAATAGGAAAGTAATTTTACGTTTCTTGAATAGTCTCTGTAGGCAGTCATGGCACAATGAACTCTTGATTTTAACCCACTGTAGGAGAGAGATTCAAAACAAACTAGCAATAAACTTCTTTCTCCCTCAGACTTTGCCATCAGTCAGTGATACTATCATCCCATCCACCCAGCTGTTCATGTTAAATACCTTTCCCATAACCAACATTCCATTTATCAGCAGGTTGTACTGGCTCTACCTCCAGAATATGTCCTTAATCCATCTGCTTTTCATCACTTCCACTATCACTCTTTCTAAAAGTGTATATGTATGTCTAAGTGTATTCTAAGGCTGGATCACTGCTATGATATGCCTCCAAATGGTCTCCCTACTTCCACATTTACCCTCTTCCTGTAAAGCCCAGTCTCCACAGAGCAACCAGGGTGATCTTTCAAAAAATGTAAATCATATTATATAATCTCCCTGATTAAAACACTCTAGCAGTTTCCTATTATACTTTGAATAAAATCAAAACCTCCTACCATATCTTACATGGTCCAGCACTTTTCTGTCCTTATTTCGTACTATACCATTACCACCACTAGGTACACTGGGTCCACCCTGACTCTCATTCTTCCTGTTCTTCAAATATACCAGAATTTTTCCCTCAGGGCCTTGGTTCTAGCTGTGGTCTCTGCTTGGAAACGATTCCTCCAAACTGTTGCCTGTCTGATTCCATCTCTTCATTTAAGATTTAAACATCCACATTTAAGGTAGGACTTTCCAGTCCATGGATCTAAAGGTGTTCCCCCTGCCACAGTAGTCTTCTGTCTCATTTGCTTGTTATATTTTCCTCATAAGACTTAAACACAAATCATTTATCAGCATTATTTGTTTATTGGTTGCTCCCCTATAGAATGTACACTGTATAAGAACAGGGGTTCGGTCTGTTATAGACATTCAAGTATCCTCAGTGCTTAGAAAAATGATTTATGATAGGTAGTCAATATTAGAGAGACATGTTTGTTCAAGACCAAGGGATTCTTTCTAATAAAGGGTTACTCAAACCTAAGTAATATATAGAATACTTTACAGGAAAAAAAGTCCTAAGTACTCGCAATGTTGACCTAATTACTTTTGAATATTATGTTACATAATTATTTATAATAAAAATTCAGAATGAGTGTTTTGCTTAGAACTCATTTAAAACTATAAAAAACAAATTCATTGATAAATATCATCAAAACTTTTTTAAAACAAATATTATTCTGAAAAAGCATATCTTTAAATTGATAGATGATGCCACTTTATTAAAACCAAATTATTTCCTTCAGCATGAATATGGTACTACTGCCTGTTACAGCAAAGGGCTGTTAGCGTTTGGTCACTTGACCCATGGTCACTTGATCATGACTCCCTGTGACTTTCTTCTTGTTTGAACTTGCATAAAATATTTTTTAAAACTCACTTTGACATCATTTGGAAATTCTCATTTATTTTTCTAGATGAACTTTAGAATTGTTATATTGTATGTGCATCTATATGTTCGTGTGTGTTGCGCCCACGTGCACGTGCTCAAAAAAGTGTATGTGAGTGTGTGTGTTTTAAATCAGGTACTCTGGAATTGCATTAAATTTATATATTTATTTGGCAAGGGAGAGAATCTTTATGATAGTAAGTTTTCCCATATAGGAACATAGTATTTATTTCTGGTTTAATTCTTATTTTTATCTCCCTGAATAATTTTTAAAACATAGGTTTATGTAATTATTAGAAGTATTTCTAGCTATTTTGTTTTTTAGTGTGAAGAAACTTTTTTTCAATTATTAAGATTGTACTTTACTAATGCTTTCTTGTATCTGGGCTCCTTATTAAATTCTCATTTTTGCTTTCTTAATAGATTTCATTTGAGTTCAGATTTACCATCAAATCACTTTAAATAATGATGATCAATTTCTTTTTTCCATTAATTGTAAGGTTTATTTTATTTACTTATTAGCCAGAAATGCCAAACAATGTAGAAAAATTGTGATGATAGAAAGCATCCTTGATTTATGTTTTATATAAAAGGGTCAGTCTTTAGTATTTCTTAACATTGTATGATATGTTTGGTTTGATTTTAGGTCTTTAACATACTTAAGAAGTTTTCTTCTATTCCATTGTATATATTGTTTTTCATGTTTGTACATTGAATGGCTACTGATTTTTATCAAATGTTTTTCATGTCTATTTCTACAATCATATGATTTTGCTTTGCAATTTTCTTTTAATATAATGAATAATGTTGGTATATGGTTAATTTTGAAATACCCATACATCCATCGAGTAAATACTTTTTTTCCTCACAAACTTTTCAAATGCATTTATTTGGGGTTCTGAAATAGCTTCACTTTTTTAAAGTTTTTATTTAAATTCCAGTTAGTTAACATATAGTGTAATATTAGTTTCAGGTGTACAATTTAGTATATAATATTTTATTTATTTTTATTTTTATTTTATTTTTTTGGTATATAGTATTTTAAACAAAGCAGTCAAAATTATAGTTCTAACTCCTAAATGTACAAATATACTATGGAGGTTTCCAGGCTTAGCTGCAAATCTTGCAAATTCATCAATTCCTCTATACCCCTAAAACCATTCCTCCCCTGCATTCCCTTCTTTTCTGGAATATAACACTCTCCAGCCAGCCAGAATATTAGTCTCTTAGATCACTCTCTCTCTCTCTCTCTCCCGACTCCACAGCCAATCTGTTTCCACAGTCTGTTGATACTACTTCCTAAACATCTCTCAATTCCAGATCCCCCATCCATTGACTTATTTAGGCCCTCAATCTCTACCACTTTGTCTAGAGATTCCTAACAGGGTTTGTGGTTTCCATATTGTTCCCACACCCCCAAAATGCCTCCCACACTTCAGCCAGAAACTGTGTATGACATTTTGCTGCTTAAAATGCTTCAGTGCTTGCTCATAAATAACAAGAAGGTTTCCAAACTCCTTAAAATGGCACATAAGGCTCCGCATGATCTGTCTCTCACCCCTGCCAGTCTCTGCTTCCATTCCCCATATACGTAATGCATGAATGTTGTAAGAATAGCAAGTATGTACGTGTTCTCTCCATATTCACCATGATCTCAAAAGCCGCTTTGAAGTTACACATGTCCTTTTATCCTCCTAGCTCATCAGCTTCTTGCCTATGTGCTCATCCTACGCCTCCTCCACTAACTTGTATCCTTCCCACAAAGAAATCTTTCCTGATTACCACTCTCATAGAATTAGCTACTAGTCTTAGACAATTAGTTTAGTCATCTTCCTCCCCCTCTTCATTTTATCCCTGAATCCTCAGTATTTGGAACAGCATATGCACAATGTGAAGACTCAGTTTTGTCTGAATGTATATATTGAAACTTCAGATGAACACAAATTGAATTCAGCAATGTACTTACTGGTTAATACTCAGTTAATACTAAAGGTCAAAGAAAACAATAAGGTCACAATATATTCTACAGGTACTACTCTGTATGGCAAACTGCACTAAAAATCAGGACATATATTCTAAGCAAAACAATGAAAAATTAGAATGAGTCCAGACAAGGTATTATGGAGAACCCTGACAACAATGGCATATAACAAGCTTTTCAAGATGTTTCAGATAAAGAAAGGACTAGCAACACAGCTGCAGGAACTTGGATTGTTTAGACTAGAGAAGAGAAACAATAAAGGAGACAGAATAATTGTCTCCAATAGTTAGAATCTTCATCTTAGAGTTGAAAAGGAGAAAAAGAATACAATCATAGATCATAGAATTAAGCACCAATTCTCACCTTAGGCAAAGGAATTTAAAGAACTTTCATCTCTATGACAGAATTCTTAGTAACAAAATAGCTATAATTCTTTAGCTTCTAGTGTTTCTCAGAGAAGTGAATGGCAGTTTGGGGTGGAAGAGTTCCTAGTTGTGCAGATTTATTCTGGACATTGTAGAATATTTAGCATCTCAGGTTCCCACTCACAAAAATCCAGTAATGGTTGTAGGTCATGGGGACAATCAAAAATGCCCTCACTCATTTACAAAAGCTTTCATTTGAGAACCACTGAACTTTACACTATATTTTTGAAATTATGCAAGATATTTTTATTCCATTTATTTTATTTTATTTATTTATTTGAGAGAGAGAGAATGAGAGACAGAGAGCACGAGAGGGAAGAGGCAGAGGGAGAAGCAGACCCCCTGCCAAGCAGGGAGCCCGATGCGGGACTCGATCCCGGGACTCCAGGATCATGACCTGAGCTGAAGGCAGTCGCTTAACCAACTGAGCCACCCAGGCGCCCATTTTTATTCCATTTTAAAATTCTCTCATGCAAAGATAGGAACTGTTATTTCCATGTTAAGATGAAGAAATTGAAGCTCTGCTGCTAGCAAACTGACCTTTCTGAATTAGATTGACTGTTTGTATCTCTGACAGAAAAATACCTTAAGATTTTTCTTAGATTACATGGTTTGTTCAGCTGACTGAGATTCTGTTCAGTTTTTGAAATGCTGACTATTGATTTCACTTCTGAGTATTTTCACTGGCCATACCATTCATGTTCAGGTTCCTGTTTTCTGAGGTGAATTTATTCCTGTGGTAGCTCTACCACATTGAGATGATCTAATTTGATGTCTGATTCACTCCTGGTTTGATGTATTTCACTGTAGTCAGCCATATCATGTGAAAGTTCCCTCCTTACAAAAATAAATCAAGTAGCTTAAATACAGAGAAATGAGGATACTTGCCAAAGACCATAAAGCAAAGGAAACTGGAATCAAATCCATGCCAGTACTGAAATCAATAAATTGAGGATAAAGAAATCTGTATGTTAATCTTCTGTAAGGAAAATGTTTACAGGTTATATATAAATATATTCTAGGAGAATACCTTAATTTTGATTGCTAAATACAGAAAGCCCATAGAAGTCTGATATTTTGTCACCACAAAATATAATTATACAATACTTTGCTAGGAAAATAATGCTAAATCTGAATTTATTGAGCAAAAGGGGGTGAGAGACAATATAATATAATATACTGGTTAAAAATTCACAGACTGGGGGTAGATTGTCTAAGAATGAATCCTAGCTTGATAATTTATTAGTTTCATAAGCTTTGGAAAGTTATTCAACCTATACTTTAGTTTCCAAATGTATAAAATGGGATAATTATAGTATCTACTTCATAAGGTGTGGATTAAATAAACTAATACATAGCAAGTACTTAAACTATTTGTTGGAACTTTAAAGTTCCTCTATCAATATTAATTACTATTATTATTGAGGATTTGTATAATTCAAACTATACCATTTGTTACCCTGAGAAAGTCATTTTATTTCTCTAGTTTATTTACCTGTCACTAAACAATGATTTAAAAGAGCCAGTTCAGAAATTCTGATTTTATAAATACAAATTCATCACAAGTGTTTTAATCCTCCCCCAAATTTTACTGGGTATATCTTGCTAATGCATCAAAATAAGGGTGTCAATCATTGGTTGCACATTTCTTTTTGAACATTACATAACCTTTGTTTTATATCACTATTTTGCTGACACTCCAGCAGCAATTATTTTTGGTTGTTGCTTGAATTAATAGGCTCCATTAACACCTTATGACAATTGTTCATGGTTGTCTTTGTAGCTGTCTACCCAGGGAACATAAAGTGCAGACTGGCTATCATAGCTATGTTTGCTTAATGAGAAGAGGAAAGGATATAATGCTTGCAAGTACAACATGTTCAGAGCTTCGGAATATTCAATTTGTTGATCTCCTAAAAGACTTGCTCATAAAATGTCTGTTTTATGTCTTAATCTAAGATGGCTTTCTCTGCAAAATCTACACTCCAATTGCTGCATTTTATACTGTCAGCTGCCTCTTTGGGATCTTGTCTAATAAAACATACAAGTGTCCTTTCTCCCTCCTATTCATTATCGCTAAAAGCACTTCAGTATCTTATTTGGTGATATCAGGTATCTACTTAATTTGTGAAATGATAGGAAATCTATGTTTTAAGTCATGCTTGTCAACCACCTGGGCCTCCACAAGAGTTAGGAAAGCTTAACTCACAAATGCTGCTTTAATAAATCAACTCTAAGAATTATTCCAGTCAGCATGAAATAACAACTTCAATGAAAGAAGGAAATTTATATAAAATTAGTTAATAAATTCAATAAATTCTAGAAGTTACTGATAATTCTTTCATTAAAATTTTATTATGTTTCTAGTGTATTCCAGGCACTGTGCTGGGAATATTTTTAAATATTAAGATAACATGACTTTTGCTCTTGACATAGGATCATAGTCTGATAGAGAGAGTAAAAGAATTCTAAAAGGAAATCTAAAAGGAATCTTTTGAAAGATTCTAAGGATAAATTTGAAAGGGGCAGGACAAAATTTGCCTTAGAGAATGATGATTCTGGGGGAAGCAGTGAGTGAGTGTGGGTGTGTGTGAAAGAGAGAGAGACAGAGAGAGAGTTAGTAAGTAGAGAGGCAAAGAAATTCAGGCAAGAAGCTTTCAGATGACATAACAAAAGCTTGAATTAAGGCAGTGACAATTGAGACAGAATGGGTCTTACACATTGTAGAGATACTAAAAAATACACCCATATGGCTGATGACAAATTAGATGGGGAGAAATCAAGGATAACTTTACAGGTTGCTAGGCCAAGAGACTGGGAGGATGATAGTCCCTTTGAGGAATTTAGATATATACAACAAGAGCTCATAAAAGGTATGAGCTGGATATAGAGATGTAAAAAGCAGCAACAATTTAGGGAGGAATGGAAGCTACTGGGTTGGTGGCATCATTCCCAGGAGAATACTTAAAGTAGAGAAAAAAATAACAAAGACACATCAAATTTGGAGAAATATGCAAGACAAAAGAGCCTAAAAAGAGATTGAGAATGAAAAGTTGGGAAGAATAAGAAGATTCCTTTAGTATTTCACTTAGAGTCAAGCTTATGATGAATGATTTATGTAAGAATTCCTTCATCTAAAAAACATTAAATGTGTTCAAAGACAAATGAAAATCTGGAGAAAATATTTGAACATATGCAACAGATAAAGTTTAGTATCCTTGACACACACAAGAAATAATAATAAAATAATCCAATAGAAAAAAATGGAAAATTAGCATAAACACGTGTAGATGGTCAATGAACACATTTTAAAAACTTTCAACCTAATTAATATTCTCCATACTAAAACAAAATGAAGGACATTAGTAAAATGGTAGAGTAAGGACCTCTAAAAATTCTCTCCTCCATAAAACAATGAGGACACCAGCAAAATGGTTATAATCAACTTTTCTCAGAACTCTGGAAATTAACCAAATACTTGTGGCAATCTGGGAGCATGCATTCCAGAAAAAATGCTAAATCTCAATAAGAACAGCAAATTATATGGTACATTAATTTTCCCTATTCACACCCTGCCTCCATCCCCAGCTCTGTGGTAGCCTTGAAAACCAATAACATATATTCACAATAAAAATCAGCAGCCTAGTAGCCACTAGAGAGGAAGAATGGGGCTGGAGTTATTTTAAAGCCCCATTACCAGAGAATAATCATTCTTGACTTGTCTGGTGGTTCCCTAGAAGACCTCTCTCTCTCTCAAAGTTGTTTTGTTGTTGTTGTTGTTGTTTTGTTTTTTTGTTGTTGTTTTGTTTTGTTTTTTGGTTTTTGGGGGTTTTTTGACCAAAATTGGAACTCAACCAGTATGAACAGCCTCTTCCCTAGGTATAAATTCTCAGCTGCCTGAAATGGTAGATAACAGCAGGGGCAAAGAATAGGCAAACTAAAAAGTTTAAAAGAAAAAACTGGAAAAAGATAGGGGCACCTGGGTGGCTCAGTTGATAAAACATCTGCCTTCAGCTTGGGGGGTAATCCCAGGGTCCTGGGATCATGCCCTATGTCTGGCTCCCTGTTCAGTGGGGAGCCTGCTTCTCCCTCTCCCTCTGCTGCTCCCCCTATGTGTGTTCTCTCACACTCTCTCAAATAAATTAATTAATTAAAACTTAAATAAAAAACTCTGGAAAGTGATATATTCATAGGGTGCTCTGAAAAACTATTGATATTGTCTTGGGAATCTAGAAGGTCAAGTGCATGCTTAGAGCTATGTTCATGCACAGAGTTGTAGACACACTCAGAGCTGAGAAGACCCTAAATTCTCACCTATGGCCGACCTTGAAGCTCTGTGCAGCTAGGAAAAAAAGGCTATGATGGAATGTTTAACAATCTGGTTGAGCAATGTAGGCATTCCTTAGCATGCACACACAGCATCTCAGAAAAGAGTAGGAGATTTACTGGTTCCAGGAATTTAAGAAAATTCCCATCCAATCATTAGCTGACCACTAAGCTAATTAAGCAGAGACTTCAGTAGCCACACATGACAAATAATACAGATTTTACAGAATTAATTCAGAAGAGTAATTAAACAAATAAAAACAATGAATAGCAACAAAAGCAATCTCTGGTAGGAGGAGATAATTTGATTCCCAGACTTGCCACATTTATTCTTTAAAATTTCCAGTTATCATCATCATCAAAAACAAGAACAATAACAACAACAACAAGAGACATGAAAAGAAACAAGAAAATATAACCACATATAAGAAATAAAGTAACTAATAGACATTGCCCCAGAAAAAAAAGAAAAATACTTTAATTCAGCTATTTTAAATATGTTGAAAGAGCTAAAATACTACACCTAAAGAACTAGAGAAAAGTGTAAGAATAATGTCCCACCAAATAGAGATAAAATATATTTTAAAAATTATAAAAATAACCAAATTGAAATTCGGTAGGTGAAAGTTCTAATAACCCAAATGAAAAACCCCCTAGAGTCACTCAACAGCATATTTGAGCAGGCAGAGGAAAGAATCAGTGAGATTATGCAGTCTGAGGAAAAGAAATAAAAGATAATTAAGAAAAATTAGGAGTCTCAGAGACCTGTGGAATACCATCAAGTATACCTATGTATATATAATAGTAGTGCCAGAAGGAGAGGAAAGAGAGGAAGAAAGAATAGTTGAAGATATAATGAAGAAAACTTCACAAATATAAGAAAAAACTATATGCCCATCATGGAAGCTAAATTAACCCCAAGTAGAATAAACCTAAAAGATTTACATTGAGACATGTTATAATCAAATTATTAAAAGCAGCAAAAGAAAAGTAACTCATCACATATAAAGTATTCTCAATATTAGCAGCTGATTTCTCATCAGAAGCCATGAAGACCAGGAGGCAGTGGGATGATATATTTAAATTACCAAACAGAAAGAAAAATGCCAACCAACAAGTAATCTATAAACCAACAAGTAACTGCCAACAAGTAATCCATATCTGAAAAGTCTATCCTTCAAAAAGAAAGGGAGAAATTAGACATTCCAAGTCAAACTAAGAATTTGTTGCTAGCATCCCTTCCCTACAAATAATACTAAGGGGTGTTCTTAAGACTAAAATGAAAGGACATTAGGCAGTAATTTGAATCTGGATAAAGAAATAATGAGCACCAATATGGGTAACTACACAGATAAATACAAAGCACAATATACCTATATTTTTGTTTGTAACTCTTTTCTACTATCTGATTTAAAAGACAGCTGCATAAGGCAATAACCATTAATCTGTGTTCATGGGTATTCAAGATATAAAGAAGTAACACATATGACAATAACAGCACAAAAGAGTGGGAGAAAAGTTTTTGTATACTATTGTAATTAAGTTACTATTAATTTAAACTAAATTGCTATAATTTAAGATGCTAATTGTAATTCCCCAGGCAACTACTAAAAACATAAAGAAAACTTAAGGAATTGAAATAGGAAATATATACTTAACAAAAAAGAAAGCAGTAATGGAAAAACAGAACAAAACAAAATAGAAGAACAAAAACAAACATGAGACATAGGAAACAAAAAGCAAATTGGCAAATGGACATTCTACTTTATCAGTAATCACATTAAGTGTAAATGAATTAAATATTCCAACTAAAAGTCAGATTGACCTAATGAGCTAAAAAAAAAAAAAAAAAAAGATCCAACAGCATGCTGTATACAAGAGACATATTTATTTACATTCAAAGACACAAATAGGTAAAAATATAAAAGGGTGGAAAAAGATCTACCATGAAAATAGTAGACAAAGAGAGTCCCAAATACATGGAAAAACATAAAAATACATCAATCCAAAACTGACAGAATTAAGGGAAAAAAATGGGCAATTCAACAGTAACAGTTGGGATTTCAATAACTCACTTTCAATAACAAGTATAACTATACAGAAGATCAGCAAGGAAATAGAAGACTTGAACAACACTGTAAACCAACTATACCTAACAGACATTACAGAACCCTCCATCCAAAAACAACAAAAAGAACAGCTTCTCAAGTGCACATGGAATTTTTTCAGGATAGAGCATACATTAGCAAATAAAAAAAAGTGTTGATTAAATTAAAAGGATTGAGAATCATACAAAATATGTTCTCTCTCCATGATGGAATGAAATTAGAAATCAATAACAGGAGGAACTTTGGGAAATTAAAATATGTGGAAATTAAAAACACAATCCTGCAGAAGCAATGGGACAAAGAATAAACAACAAAGGAAATTAGAACACTTAGAGATGAATTAAAACAAAAACATAACATACTAAAACTTTTGGAGTGCACCTAAAACAACTTCTAAAGGACAATTAGAACTGCAAACATCTTAAAAAAAAAAAAAAAAAAAAGAACTGCAAACATCTATGTTAAAAAAGAAATAAGATCTCAAATCAATAGCAGAAACTTCCACCTTAAGCTGGAAAAATAAGAACAAACTCAATCCAAATCACAAAGAAAAGAAATAATAAAGATTAAAATGTAAATAAATAATAGAGGATTAAAAAAATAGAGAAAATCAACAAAATCCAAAGTTGGTTCTGTGACAAAATTTGAACACTTTTAGCTTGACTAACCAACAGAAAAAGAGAATTCTCAAATTAGAGTTGACTCTTGAATAACACAGTTTGAACTGCATGGGTCCACTTACACATGGATTTTTTATAGTATATAATGTAAACAATTTCTCTTCCTTATGACTTTCTTAATAATGTTTTCTTTTACTTAGTTTATTGTAAAAATAATATATAATACATACAACATATAAAATGTGTGCTAATCAACTGTTTTTGTTATTGATAAGGTTCTGGTCAACAGTATTAGTAGTTAAGTTTTGGAAGAATCAATGCTATATACATGGATTTTTGACTGTGTAAGGGTTGACACCCTTCACCACCATGTTGTTCAAGGGCCAACTGTATTAAAATAGGAATAAAAGCAGAGACATTATTGCTGACTTTACATAAATAAAGATTATAAGGGAATAGTATGAACAACTACATGCCAATGAACTGGACAACCTAGATGAAACAGACAAATTCCTAGAAAAATACAAACAAAAGCTGCAGACAAACTAACAGACCTAAAAAAAAAAAAAAAAAAAAAGGAAAAAAAAAAAAAAGAAACAAAAAAAATAACCAACAAAAAAAAAAAAAGGCCCAGGATAAGAGGCATTAATAATGTTATATTCACCCAAACATTTAATGGAGAATTAACACCAATTCTTAATGACTATTAAAAAAAAAAAAAAAAAGCAGAAGAGGAAGAAACACTTCCAGCTCATTTTAAGAGGCCAGCATTATTCTGATACCAAAACCAGACAAAAACAACATACAAAAAAAAAAAAAAAAAAAAGAACTACAGATAAATGTCCCTTAAAATATAAGTACAAAAATTCTCAACAAAGTACTAGCAATCTGTATTCAGCAACATACCAAAAGGATTATATACCATGACGAAGTCAGATTTATCCCAGGAATGCAAGGTTGGTTCGACATAAAAATCAATCAAAGCAATACACCATATTAATAGAATAATGGACCAAAACCACATGATCATTTCAATAGACAACAGAAAATCATCTGACAAAAATCCAACATTATTTCATGATTTAAAAACAAAACAAAACAAAAAAAACCTCAACATACTAGAAATAGAAGGAAACTTTCTCAACCTAAAAAATGGTGTCTACAAAAACCTGTCCCACAACTAAAAATATACTTAATAGTGAAAGACTGACAGCTTTTCCCTAAGGTCAGAAACCTGACAAGAATGTCCTCTCTTGCCACCTCTAACTAACCAGGGCAATTAGGCAAGAAAAATAAATAGAAGGCATTCAGACTGGAAAAGAACTGAATTGTTTCCATTTGCAGGTGACATGATTTTGTATATAGAAAATCTTTAAGGAATCTACAAAAAAAAAAAATACTTGAGCTAATAAGTTCTGCAAAGTTACAGGATGCATGACCAATATGCAAAAATTATTTGTATATCTATACACTTGAAATGAACAAACTAAATATGAAATTAAGAAAATAACTCCACTTACAAAAGCATCAAAAATAATATTTTATAACAAATTTAAGAAAAGAAGAACAAGACTTGTACATTAAAAACTACAAAACATCATTGAAAGTAATTAAAGAAGATTCAAGTAAATAGAAAGACATCCTGTGTCATGGGAGACTTACTATTATTATGATGGCAATAATCCCTGAAATGGTCTACAAATTCAATGTAATCCCTACAAAACTCCAGCTGTGTGTTTTTTTTGTTTTTTGTTTTTTGTTTTTTTGCAGTAATTGACAAGTTGATCAAAAAGTTCAAATGGAAATGGAAGCTTCTACAGAACCCAAAACAATCTTGAAAAATCACAAAGAGTATTTACATTTTCCAGTTTCAAAATTTACTAAAAAGCAAACATAATCAATATTGTGTGGTACTGACATGGAATATATAGAGAGAGATATCAATAGAATGGAATTGAGAGTCCAAAAATAAACTCATACATCTATGGCCAATTGCTTTTGGACAGGGGTGCCAAGACAATTCAAAGGGGAAAGAATATTACTTTCAATAAATGGGGCTGGGACAACTGGATAGCCACAAGCAAAAGAATGAAATTGGACCTCTACCTCATACCACATACAAAAGCTAACTCAAAATGAATCAAAGACCAAATGTAAGGGCTGAAATATAAAACACTTACAAAAAACAAAAATGTAAAACTTGTGATCTTGGATTAGTTAATAGTTTCTTAACATCAAAAGCATAAGCAACAATAAATAAATACATTGAATTTCATCAAAATTTACAAATTTTTATGGGTCCAAAAAAACACTATCAAGAAAGTGAAAGAAATGCACAAAATGGAGAGAATATTTGCAAGTCATTATCTGATTAGGGTCTACTATACAAACATACAAAGCACTATTACAACTCAACAATGAAAAAGATAACCCAATTAAAATATGGGCAAATGTGGGGTGCCTAGCTGGCTAGGTCAGTAGAGCATGAGACTTTTGATCTCAGACAGAAGGCCCATGTTAGGTGTAATTTCACAATCATCTAGGAAGTAAGAGCTATAATGAAAACATGACTAGCTTTAGACAATTGCTACAACAAAATCTATGATAAAGCTGCCAGTTTTCTGGACTCCTGTGTGCCTTTTTAATATCTTATGCTTCCCATAGTCTCATTTAACTAGTACATCTAAGTGCTACTCCAGCCCCATGCTTTCTATGGCCTACAGAAACTACAGTTATGTACTGTGTCAGTGGTTTATTTTTTTATTTTTTACTTTTTTTTTCAAATATTTTATTTATTTATCCAACAGAGACAGAGACAGCGAGAGAGGGAACACAAGCAGGGGGAGTGGGAGAGGGTGAAGCAGCCTTCCCGCTGAGCAGGGAGCCTGATGTGGGGCTCAATCCCAGGACCCTGGGATCATGACCTGAGCCGAAGGCAGACCCTTAACCGACTGAGCCACCCATGTGTCCCAGCTTTATTGTTGATATGGAAAAAGTGAGTGGTCTGGAGAGAAGATTGAACCAGCCACAACATTCCTTTGTGCCAAAGCCTAACCCAGAGCAAGGCCCTAACTCTCTTTAATTCTATGAAGACTGAAAGAAGTAGGGAAAAGTTTGAAGCTAGCAGAGGTGGTTCATGAGGTTTAAGGAAAGAAGCTGTCTCTATAACATAAAAGTGCAGGGGGGGCAGCAAGTGCTGACAAAGAAGCTGCAGCAAATGAAGGTGGCTACACTAAACAACAGGTTTTCAATGTAGACCAAACATCTTTCTGTTGGAAGGAGATGCCATTTAGGATTTTCATAGCTAGAGAGAAGTCAATGCCTGGCTTCAAAGGACAGGTTGACTCTTGTTAGGGGCTGATGCAGCTGGTGACTTTAAGTTTCATCCAATGTTCATTTACCATTCCAAAATTTCTACAGCCCTTAAGAATTATGCCAAATCTAGCAAATAACCCAATTAAAATTGGACAGAAGACATACAGATGGCCAACAGACCCATGAAAAGATGCTCAATATCACTGATGATCAGGGAAATACAAATCAAAGCTACAATAAGATATCACCTCACACCAGTCAGAAAGGTTAAGATCAACAACACAAGAAACAACTGTTGACAAGGTTGTGGAGAAAAGGGAATCCTTTTGCAGTGTTAGCGGGAATGTAAACTAGTGTAGCCACTCTGGAAAAGAGTATGGAGGTTCCTCAAAAGTTAAAAATAGAACTACCCTATGATCCAGCAATTGCACTACTAGGTATTTACCCAAGGAATACAAAAATACTAATTTAAAGGGATACATGCACTCCAATGTTTATAGCCAAATTATGGAACCAGCCCAAGTGTCCACTGATAGATGAATGAATAAAGAAGAAACGGTACGCATATACAATGGAATATTACTCAGCCATAAAAAAGAATGAAATCTTGCCTTTTGCAACAACATGGATGGATCTAGAGAGTATAATGCCAAGTGAAATAAGTCAGCCAGAGAAAGAATATCCTATGATTTCATTCATATGTGGAGTTTAAGGAACAAAATAAATGAACAAAGAAAAAAGAGACAAACAAAAACAGATTCTTTTTTTCTTTTTTTTAAGATTTTATTTATTTGACAGAGAGAGCACAAGCAGAGGGAGAGAGAGGGAGAAGCAGGCTCCCTGCTGGGCAGGGACCCCGATGTGGGACTCGATCCCAGGATGCTGGGATCATGACCCAGGCCGAAGGCAGCCACTTAACCAACTGAGCCACCCAGGTGCCCCACAAAAACAGATTCTTAACTATAGAGAACAAACTGGTGTTTACCAGTAGGGAGGTGGGTGGAGGGAAATGTGAAATCAATGAAAGGGATTAAGAGTACACTTATCTTGATGAGCACTGAGTAATGTATAGAATTGTTGAATCACTGTATTGCAAACCTGAAACTAATATAACACTATACATTAAATATACTGGAATTTTAAAAACATGTAAAATAAAATTTCAAGAAGAAAAAAAAAAGAATTACACTAAATCTATTCTGCCTGTGCTCTGTAAATGGAATAATAAAGCTTGGATGACAGCACATCTGTTGAAAGCATGGTTACTGAATATTTTAAGCCCACTGTTGAGACCTAATGCTCAGAAAAAAAAATCTTTCAAAATATTATGGCTTATTGACAATGCACCTGGTCATCTAAGAACTCTGATAAAGATGTACAATGAAGTTAATGTTGTTTTCATGCCTGCTAATACAACATCTATCCTGTAGCTCAAGGATCAAGAAGTCATTTTGACTTTCAAGTCTTATTATTTAAGAAATATATGTCATAAGGCTATAGCTGCCATAGATACTGATTCCTCTGATGGATTTGGGCAAAGTAAATAAAAAAGCCTTGGGGAAAGGATTCCCCATTCTAGATGCCTTTTAAGAACATTAATGACTCCTGGAAAGAGGTCACAATATCAACATTAACAAAAGTTTGGAAGAAGTTGATTCCAGCCCTTATGAATGACTTTGAGAGGTTCAAGACTTCAGTGGAGGAAGTAACTGCAGATGTGGTGGAAATAGCAAGAGAACTAGAATTAGAAGTTGAGCCTGAAGATGGAACTGAATCACTGCAATCTCATGATAAAACTTGAAAGGATGAGGAGTTGCTTCTTATGGATAAGCAAAGAAAGTGGTTGCTGTCTTCCTTTAAGAAATTGCCACAGCCATGACAACCTTCACCAACCATCACACTCTGATCAGTCACCAGCCGTCAACATCAGGGCAGGACACTCCCTCTACCAGCAAAAAGATCACAACTTGCTTAAAGCTCAGAGGTTGGCTAGTATTTTTTAACAATAAAATATTTTAAAATTAAAGTATGCACATTTTTAAGACATAATGCTATTGCACACTTAATAAACTACATATACGGGGCGCCTGGGTGGCTCAGTCATTAAGCGTCTGCCTTCGGCTCAGGTCATGATCCCAGGGTCCTGGGATCGAGCCCCACATCGGGTTCTCTGCTCAGCAGGAAGCCTGCTTCTCCCTCTGCCACTCCCCCTGCTTGTGTTCCCTCTCTCGCTGTGTCTCTCTCTGTCAAATAAATAAATAAAATATTTATAAATAAATAAATAAATAAACTACAGTATAATGTAAACATAAATTTTATATGCACTGGGAAACCAAAATCTTTATTTGACTCATTTTCTTGTGATATTTGATTTTTGCAATGGTCTGGAACCAAACCCGCAATTTCTTTGAGGTATGCCTATAGTTGCTTAGTAAGTTTTGGCTGAATAAAGAAATGACTGGAATATTGTTTCTGTAATTTGCATTTGTACTGTATATTTTATAAAGGACAATGTTGAATATTTTCATACTCTGGGACATAAATAGTTTTAGCTGCCATGCTTTGGTCCAGCATAAGTGGTGATTCTGGGGATAACAAATATTTGATATACAAATTGTCATTTCCTTGTCCCGCACTCATGGCAGACATTTTTAAACAATCATGGTATTTTTATTATAAAGCTAAAATGGGTCTCCAGAATCCTCAACAGTGTCCCAGGGAATCACCACTGATCAGAGTTGGCACAAGAGTTCTAACCAACTTCTTTTCCTGATCTTTGGAACACATTCAGAGGAATCTCTTTTGGAAACCCATGACTTTTTAAGATTTACAAGTACACTAATGAAAAGTAACTCTTTGCCTGTAGGTATCAAGAATTCTCTGAAACACACCACTACATGCCTTATGTGTCCTAGAATTCTTTTGCGATGTCATGTTAAATGACACTCCAGGGACACTTCCTGTAATCAAATGTTTTCAATATTAGACTGTTATCATTAGTCACTACTTTTAACCATAGGACACAAGTCACTTTTAAGAAAATTACCACCTTTACCTCTCATGAGGAAAGCAGTGAGGAGAGGAAATATAAATGGTTGTGGATGAGTGCTCTTGAACTCTCCCTCTGCCAGCAAGGCTTCCCAGGAAAGAAGCTGCTGCCTTCTCCACGCAGAGTAGACCCTGCTGATTGATTTAGCAAGTAAAGAATCTTTGCATTCCTGTAGGTGTGGGATTATCCTCTCCCTGTGCTCTGAAGCATCTGATCCACAGGCCAGCACAAAGAAAGCTGTGTTCTTTAATTGAGGCAATAACAGACAGGACAAGAAAGGCGCTATGATCAGGGAAATCCAAATCAAAACCTCAATGAGATACCACCTCACACCAGTCAGAATGGCTAAAATTAACAAGTCAGGAAATGACAGATGTTGGCGGGGATGCGGAGAAAGGGGAACCCTCCTACACTGTTGGTGGGAATGCAAGCTGGTGCAGCCACTCTGGAAAACTGTATGGAGGTTCCTCAAAAAGTTGAAAATAGAGCTACCATATGATCCAGCAATTGCACTACTGGGCATTTACCCCAAAGATACAAAAGTAGGGATCCGAAGCGGTACGTGCACCCTGATGTTTATAGCAGCAATGTCCACAATAGCCAAACTGTGGAAAGAGCCAAGATGTCCATCAACAGATGAATGGATAAAGAAGTTGTGGTATATATATACAATGGAATATTATGCAGCCATCAAAAGGAATGAGATCTTGCCATTTGCAACAACATGGATGGAACTGGAGGGTATTATGTTGAGTGAAATAAGTCAAACAAAGAAAGACATGTATCATATGATCTCACTGATATGAGGAATTCTTAATTGCAGGAAACAAACTGAGTGTTGTTGGAGTGGGGGGTGGGGTGGGAGGGATGGGGTGACTGGGTGATAGACACTGGGGAGGGTATGTGCTCTGGTAAGCGCTGTGAATCGTGCAAGACTGTTGAATCTCAGATCTGTACCTCTGAAACAAATAATGCAATATATGTTAAGGAAAAAAAGAAGAAGAAGAAGGTAGTGGGAGGGGAAGAATGAAGCGGGGGAAATCGGAGGGGTAGACAAACCATGAGAGACGATGGACTCTGAAAAACAAACAGGGTTCTAGAGGGGAGGGGGTGGGAGGATGGGTTAGCCTGGTGGTGGGTATTGAGGAGGGCACATTCTGCATGGAGCACTGGGTGTTATGCACAAACAATGAATCATGGAACACTTCATCTAAAACTAATGATGTAATGTATGGGGATTAACGTAAGAATAAAAAAATAAAATAAAATATTAAAAAAAAAAAAAAAGAAAGAAAGGCGCTATGGCAGGGCATACTGAGAAGACAACTAACATCACTACTCCCTGCAAAGCTAGGATTTGGGAGTCCTGGCAGGGGGCCTGCAGCAGCCCTGGTAGTGCTAGAGTCCCAGACCAGTCTCTCAGGGCCTCCACCAAATGCAGAATTGTATCTAGGGGTCAGGAAAATCCCTTTATTGACAACTTGCCCATATCCCTTGCTAGTGGTGAGAAACTGAGCAAGTGACTCAGTGAATGCCAACAGTAGAAGTTGGTTCCAGCTGGTTTAAAAAAAAAAACAAAACAGAAATGATATTCCTAAAAATTCCACTTCCTCATAAACTCAGTGTGTTCACCAAGGCAAAATCCTGTATGCAAAATCTTTTTATGATTTATTTCTTAATTTAAATACATGCTTTATGTGGATTTTTAAAAACTTTTTTAAAATATTATTTCTTCTTTGAAACTGGAAGCAACCATGCTTCTGCAAAAAAGGTAAATACAGAGTCATGATAAAAGGCTGGTGGTCAGGAAGCTGGAGGCTGGAGCAGGGAGACTCATCATCACATGTCTGAGCAGGATATGAGGCAGTGACTATAGTCAAAACATTGCTTTATTGGAATCCTGGCTAATGCATCCATTTTTTATTAGTTTATCATGCATATACTAGTTATAACAGTAATAATAACAACAGCTAATGTTTACTGGGCTGTTTTTGTGCCACACACTGTGCTGGGTACTTTATGGGCTTTATCCCAATTGATTCTCAAGTCAAATTTAGGGGTATACATTATTATCTAAACTTTATGGATTAAACACCAAAGCTTAGAGAGGCTAAATGATACACATAATGTCACACTGCTAATAACCAGAGGTGCCAGAATCAAACTTAAGGAGTCTCATCCAGGAATAAAAGTTGAAAAGTCACCATATTTTTTCAAGGGTCTTAAAAGCCAGAATGAACTCAAATTTATATAGAAGACAGATAGGAAGAAAATGTGATGGTTCCTTCTTCAGTCCCAGAAGAAAGGCCCCCTTTTTCCAGGGAGTGGGCTCAAGTCCATTTCTTAATAGTTAAGAGATGTTAATACAGCGTTCTTACTCAGGATCTCCTTGTTCAACTTTGTGTGTTTTAATTCCTGGGAACGTTTGAGAGAAAGTAGCCTATGTAGCCACATCTGTACATTGTCATCCCAATTACACTAATCTGTGATATTGCAGCTAGCAACTTGCACAAAGTTCAAGCTAACCCATATGATGATTTGAGTCATGGATCACAGCACACAGCTAAGCATGTAGTCTCTGGTACGGAACCACAGAGGTGACTGAATTATGACTATCAAAGGCCTTAAGGTCTTAGAAGAATTTCTTAGAATCTGTCATTCAAATCCTTACTGATTTGATTAGAAATCCTTCGTTCCAGGAAACCCTGGTAAGCTGAAACAATAAATGTGCACCTAAGATGAATAGGTGAGGCAATAGATACGTTGAAAATGATCTGAGGAGAATATGAGCTTTACTATTCAAAAAAGATTAAAGATATGCAAAATTCAAATAAAATTAATCAAATTAAACTTAGATTTGGGGATGGAAATTTCATTTGTTATTTCAAAAGCAGATAGTATAAGGAAAACATCAGACAAACCCAAATTGAAGAAAATTCTATAAAATATCAAAAATGTCAAGGTAATAAAAAAAAAAAGTCTGAGAAACCATCACAGTCTAAGGAGCCTAAGGAGACATGGTGACTAAATGTGATGTGGTCTCTTGGACAGGATCTTGGGACAGAAAAAAAAAAAAGGTAATATATATAAAAACTAAGAAAATCCAAATTAAGTCTGGAGTGTGGTTAATAGTAATGTACTAATGTCCGTTTTGACAAATGCACTATGGCTATAGAAGATGTTAATGATGGGAAAAACTGAAAGAAGGGAAGATATGGGAACTCTAATATTCTTGCAACTTTTCTGTAGATATAAAATTTTCCAGGGCGCCTGGGTGGCTCAGTTGGTTAAGCGACTGCCTTCGGCTCAGGTCATGATCCTGGAGTCCCGGGATCGAGTCCCGCATCGGGCTCCCTGCTCGGCGGGGAGCCTGCTTCTCCCTCTGACCCTCCCCCCTCTCATGTGCTCTCTCTCTCTCTCATTCTCTCTGTCTCAAATAAATAAATAAAATCTTAAAAAAAAAAAAAAATTTTCCAAAATAGGGGGCAGAGCAAGATGGCGGAGGAGTAGGAGACCTGGATTTCATCTGGTCTCAGGAATTCAGCTGGAGAGGGATCAAACCATTCTGAACACCTATTAACTCAACAGGAGATCGAAGAAAAGAATAGCAACAACTCTCTGAACAGAAAAGCGACCACTGTCTGGAAGGCAGGACGTGCGGAGAAGTGAATCCCTGTTGATATTTGGGAGGATAGACAGTGGGGGAGGGGGCCTCCGTCAGAAGCTTCTGGCAAGTGATAGAGCCATGGAGCACAAAATCGGAACTTTTAGGAGTCTTCTCCGCTGAGGGACGTCGCTCCAGTGGCTAAGCAGGGGGTGGAACCCTCGTGGGACAGTGTGGTCTCAGGACCCTTGGGGTCACAGAAAGACCAGGAATGCCTGAGGGCGGCAGAGCTCCCAGGTATCAGAGTGGGGAAGCTGGCTGCAGAGACAGAGCCGAGGTGCGGGCTCTCAGCTCGGGGTTGTCATAAACCATGATCCACGGCACAGTCGGGGAACTGCTCCTCCAGCAGGGACCCAACAAGCAGCAGATCCGGGGAGACTCACCTTCCTCCCACGGGAGGAGCGGCATGGGAGCGCACCACAGGGATCTGCTGGGTTTGGAGAATCCACACTGAGTCGGGTGCCAGAGATAGAAACACTTGGTCACAGGCCGGGTGAGCACAGAGTGCGGCCGGAGACCGGGGAGATGGGAGTGATTACTGCTTTTCTCTGGGGGCACACTGAGGAGCAGGGCCCCGAGTTCTCGGCTCCTCTGGGGCGGAGATTGGGAGGCCGCCATTTTCACTCTCGTCCTCCAAAGCTGTACGGAAAGCTTGCAGGGAACAAAAGCTCCCAAGAACAAACCCGAGCAGATTACTTAGCCCAGACCGGCAAGGGCGGGGCAATTCGGCCTCTGGCAAAGACATTTGGGAACCATAGCAACAGGCCCCTCCCCAGAAGATCAGCGAGAACAGCCAGCCAAGACCAAGTTTACCGATCAATGAGAATGGCAGAACTCCAGAGATAGGGGAATACTGCACATAGAATCCATGGCTTTTTTACCATGATTCTGTAGTCTTTCAAAGTTCATTTTTTTAACACTTTTTTTTTTCAATTTTTCTTTTTCCCTTTTTCAAATAACATCAATCCCTTTAAAAAAAAAAACATTTTTATTTTTCATTTTTAGAGTCATATTCTATCCCTTCATAGTAGTTACCCTTATTTTTGGCATATATATATAAGTTGTTCTCTCGTTAAAATTTTGAGATAAAGTTTCTTCTAACAGATCAAAATATACGCTAAATCTCTAATGTATGGCTTTGTTCTAGTCTGCATGATCACATTCTCTCTCTTTTTTTTCTTTTTTTAATCCTTTCTTTTTTCAAACAACTTATCAATTCCTTTTATAAAAATTTTTATACTTTTCATCTTTACAGTCATATTATATCCATTCATCATTTCAACCCTTATTTTTAAACATATATAAGTTTCTCTTTCTTTAAAATTTTGGGAGGCACTTTCTTCTAACAGACCAAAATACACCCAAAATCTAGTGTGTGGCACTGATCTATGCACCAGCCTGATCATATTTGATCATCTTCCATTTTTGTTTTGTTCTGTTATTTGTTAGCTTTTATCTTTTTCTTTTTCTTTTTTTTTCCTTTTTCTTTTTTCTTTCTTTCCCTTTCTTTTCCCCCAGTTTCAGGTTTTTTCTGATTTGTTTAGAGTATATTTTCTGGGGACGTATTTACCCTGTTAGCATTTTGTTCTCTCATTAATCTATTCTCCTCTGAACAAAATGACAAGATGGAAAAAATCACCTCAACAAAAAGAACAAGAGGTAATAACGACTGCTAGGGACATACTCAATACGGACATTAGTACGATGTCGGAACGAGAGTTCAGAATGATGATTTTAAAGATATTAGCTGGGCTTGAAAAAAGCATGGAAATTATTAGAGAAATGCTTTCTGGAGAAATAAAAGAACTAAAATCTAACCAAGTCGAAATAGAAAGGTTATTAATGAGGTGCAATCAAAAATGGGGGCACTAACTGCTAGGATAAATGAGCCAGAAGAGAGAATCAGTAATATAGAAGACCAAATGATGGAAAATAATGAAACTAAGAAAAAGAGAGATAAACAACTACTGGATCACGAGGGCAGAATGCGAGAGATAAGCGATTCCGTAAGACAAAACAACATTAGAATAATTGGGATCCCAGAGGAAGAAGAAAGAGAGAGAGGGGCAGAAGGTACATTGGAACAAATTATAGCAGAGAACTTCCCTAATTTGGGGAAGGAAACAGGCATCAAAATACAGGAGGCACAGAGAACCCCTCTCAAAATCAATAAAAATAGGTCAACACCCCGACATCTAATAGTAAAACTTATGAGTCTCAGAGACAAAGAGAAAATCCTGAAAGCAGCTCAGGAAAAGAGATCTGTAACCTACAATGGTAGAAACATTAGATTGGAAACAGACCTACCCACAGAGACCTGGCAGGTCAGAAAGGACTGGCAGGATATATTCAGAGCACTAAATGAGAAAAATATGCAGCCAAGAATACTATATCCAGCTAGGCTGTCTTTGAAAATAGAAGGAGAGCTAAAAAGCTTCCAGGACAAACAAAAGCTAAAGGAATTTCCAAACACAAAACCAGACCTACAAGAAATATTGAAAGGGGCCCTCTAAGCAAAGAGAGAGCCTAAAAGCAACAGAGACCAGAAAGGAACAAGACAACATACAGTAACAGTCACCTTACAGGCAATACAATGGCACTAAATTCATATTTTTAAATAGTTACGCTGAATGTAAATGGGTTAATGCCCCAATCAAAAGACACAGGCTATCAGATTGGATTAAAAAACAAGACCCATCGGGGTACCTGGGTGGCTCAGTTGGTTGGGCGACTGCCTTCGGCTCAGGTCATGATCCTGGAGTCCCAGGATCGAGTCCCACATCGGGCTCCCTGCTCGGCGGGGGGTCTGCTTCTCCCTCTGACCCTCCTCCCTCTCATGCTCTCTGTCTCTCATTCTCTCTCTCTCAAATAAATAAATAAAATTAAAAAAAAAAAAACAAGACCCATCGAAATGCTGTCTGCAAGAGACTCATTTTAGACCCAAAGACACATCCAGATTGAAAGTGAGGGGATGGAAAACCATTTACTATGCTAATGGACACCAAAAGAAAGCTGGTGTGGCAATCCTTATATCAGACAAATTAGATTTTAAACCAAAGACTGTAATAAGAGATGAGGAAGGGGGCGCCTGGGTGGCTCAGTCAGTTAAGCGACTGCCTTCGGCTCAGGTCATGATCCTGGGGTCCCAGGATCGAGTCCCGCATCGGGCTCCCTGCTTGGCAGGGAGTCTGCTTCTCCCTCTGACCCTCCCCCTTCTCATGTGCTCTCTCTCTCTCATTCTCTCTCTGTCAAATAATAAATAAAAAAAAAAAATCTTTAAAAAAAAAAGAGATGAGAAAGGACACTATATCCTACTTAAAGGGTCTATCCAACAAGAAAATCTAACAATTATAAATATCTATGCCCCTAACATGGGAGCAGCCAATTATATAAGGCAAGTAATAACAAAAGCAAAGAAACACATCGACAACAATACAATAATAGTGGGGGACTTTAACACGCCCCTCACTGAAATGACACACTGGACTAATGGACTTCACATATATTTCAGAACATTCCATCCCAAAGCAACAGAATACACATTCTTCTCTAGTGCCCATGGAACATTCTCCAGAATCGATCACATCCTAGGTCACAAATCAGGTCTCAACCGGTAACAAAAGATTGGGATCATTCCCTACCTATTTTCGGAGCACAGTGCTTTGAAACTAGAACTCAATCACAAGAGGAAAGTCAGAAAGAACTCAAATACATGGAGGCTAAAGAGCATCCTACTAAAGAATGAATGGGTCAACCAGGAAATTAAAGAAGAATTGAAAAAATTCATGGAAACCACCAAAAATGAAAACACAACTGTTCAAAATCTTTGGGATGCAGCAAAGGCAGTCCTAAGAGGAAAGTATATAGCAATACAAGCCTTTCTCAAGAAACAAGAAAGGTCTCAAGTACACAACCTAACCCTACAGCTAAAGGAGCTGGAGAAAGAACAGCAAATAAAACCTAAACCCAGCAGGAGAAGAGAAATAATAAAGATCAGAGCAGAAATCAATGAAATAGAAACCAAAAGAACAGTAGAACAGATCAACAAAACTAGGAGCTGGTTCTTTGAAAGAATTAACAAGATTGATAAACGCCTGGCCAGACTTATCAAAAAGAAAAGAGAAATGACCCAAATCAACAAAATCATGAATGAAAGAGGAGAGATCACAACCAACACCAAAGAAATACAAACAATTATAAGAACAGATTATGAGCAACACTGCCAGCAAATTAGATATTCTGGAAGAAATGGATGCATTCCTAGCGATGTATCAACTACCAAAACTGAACCAGGAAGAAATAGAAAACCGGAACAGACCTATAACCACTAAGGAAATTGAAGCAGTCATCAAATTTCTCCCAACAAACAAGAGCCCAGGGCTGCCAGATGGCTTCCCAGGGGAGTTCTACCAAACATTTCAAGAAGAATTAATACCTATTCTTCTGAAACTGTCCCAAAAAATAGAAATGGAAGGAAAACTTCCAAACTCATTTTATGAGGCCAGCATTACCTTGATCCCCAAACCAGACAAAGACCCCAATCAAAACGGAGAATTACAGACCAATATCCCTGATGAACATGGATGCAAAAATTCTCACCAAAATACTAGCCAATAGGATCCAACAGTACATTAAAAAGATTATTCACCATGACCAAGTGGGATTTATCCCTGGGCTGCAAGGTTGGTTCAACATCCGTAAATCAATCATTGTGATACAATACATTAATAAAAGAAAGAACAAGAACCATATGATCCTCTCAATAGATGCAGAAAAAGCATTTGACAAAGTACAGCATCCTTTCTTGATCAAATCTCTTCAGAGTATAGGGATAGAGGGTACACACCTCAAGATCATAAAAGCCATCTATGAAAAATCCATAGCAAATATCATTCTCAATGGGGAAAAACTGAGAGCTTTCCCCCTAATGTCAGGAACGCGGCAGGGATGTCCACTATCACCACTGCTATTCAACATAGTATTAGAAGTCCTAGCCACAGCAATCAGACAACAAAAAGAAATAAAAAGCATCCAAATCGGCAAGGAAGAAGTCAAAATCTCACTCTTTGCAGACGATATGATACTTTATGTGGAAAATCCCAAAGACTCCACCCCAAAACTGCTAGAACTCATCCAGGAATTCAGTAAAGTGGCAGGATATAAAATCAATGCACAGAAATCAGTGGCATTCCTATACACCAACAACAAGACAGAAGAAAGAGAAATTAAGGAGTCGATCCCATTTACAATTGCACCCAAAACCGTAAGATACCTAGGAATAAATCTAACCAAAGAGGCAAAGGATCTGTACTCAGAAAACTATAAAATACTCATGAAAGAAATTGAGGAAGACACAAAGAAGTGGAAAAACGTTCCATGCTCATGGATTGGAAGAACAAATATTGTGAAGATGTCAATGCTACCTAGAGCAATCTACACATTCAATGCAATCCCCATCAAAATACCATCCACTTTTTTCAAAGAAATGGAATAAATAATCCTAAAATTTGTATGGAACCAGAAAAGACCCCGAATAGCCAGAGGAATGTTGAAAAAGAAAACCAAAGCTGGCGGCATCACAATTCCGGACTTCCAGCTCTATTACAAAGCTGTCATCATCAAGACGGTATGGTACTGGCACAAAAACAGACACATCGATCAATGGAACAGAATAGAGAGCCCAGAAATGGACCCTCAACTCTATGGTCAACTCATCTTCGACAAAGCTGGAAAGAATGTCCATTGGAAAAAAGACAGTCTCCTCAACAAATGGTGTTGGGAAAATTGGACACCCATGCAGATGAATGAAACTGGACCATTTCCTTACACCACACACAAAAATAGACTCCAAATGGTTGAAAGACTTCCATGTGAGACAGGAGTCCATCAAAATCCTAAAGGAGAACACAGGTAGCAACCTCTTTGACCTCACCTGCAGCAACTTCTTCCTAGAAACATTGTCAAAGGCAAGGGAAGCAAGGGCAAAAATGAACTATTGGGACCTCATCAAGGTAAAAAGCTTTTGCACAGCAAAGGAAACAGTCAATAAAACCAAAAGACAACCGACAGAATGGGAGAAGATATCTGCAAATGCCATATCAGATAAAGGGCTAGTATCCAAAATCTATAAAGAACTTCTTAAACTCAACACCCAAAGAACAAATGATCCAATCAAGAAATGGGCAGAAGACATGAATAGACATTTTTCCAAAGAAGACATCCAAACGGTCAACAGACACATGAAAAAGTGCTCAACATCGCTCAGCATCAGGGAAATCCAAATCAAAACCTCAGGAGATAATACCTCACACCAGTCAGAATGGCTAAAATTAACAAGTCAGGAAATGACAGATGTTGGCAGGGATGTGGAGAAAGAGGAATCCTCCTACACTGTTGGTGGGAATGCAAGCTGGTGCAGCCACTCTGGAAAACAGTATGGAGGTTCCTCAAAAAGTTGAAAATAGAGCTACCATACACCCAGCAATTGCACTACTGGGTATTTACCCCAAAGATACAAATGTAGTTTCCCGAAGGGGTACGTGCACCCTGATGTTTATAGCAGCAATGTCCACAATAGCCAAACTGTGGAAAGAGCCAAGAAGTCCATCAACAGATGAATAAATAAGGAAGAGTGTTATATATATATATATAATGGAATATTATGCAGCCATCAAAAAGAATGAAATCTTGCCATTTGCAACACCGTGGATAGAACTGGAGGGTATTATGCTGAGCAAAATAAGTCAATCAGAGAAAGACATGTATCATATGATCTCACTGATATGAGGAATTCTTAATCTCAGGAACCAATCTGAGGGTTGCTGGAGTGGTGGGGGGTGGGAGAGATGGAGTGGCTGGGTAATAGACACTGGGGAGCATATATGCTATGGTGAGGGCTATGAATTGTGCAAGACTGTTGAATCATAGATCTGTACCTCTGAAACAAATAATATATTATATGTTAAAAAAAAAAAAAAAGAAGTAGGAAGGGAGAAATGAAGGGGGTGAAATCGGTGGGGGAAATGAACCATGAGAGACTATGGACTCTGAGAAACAAACTGAGTGTTCTAGAGGGGAGGGGGAGGGGAGGATGGGCCAGCCTGGTGATGGGTATTAAAGAGGGCACATACTGCATGAAGCACTGGGTGTTATACGCCAACAATGAATCATGGAAAACTACATCAAAAACTAATGATGTAATGTATGGTGATTAACATAACATAATATAAAAAAAAAAGGAAAAAAATTTTCTAAAATAGTTTATTTTAAACAAGAAATCTCTCTCTCTCTCTGTCTGTCACACACACACACACACACACACACACACACACATAAAGCAGACCATACCCTTCTAAATGGCCACATATTAAAAGCATAGCCATTAACACTTAAACAGTGCCTACCAAATAGTGAGCATTCAATAAATATATTTTTGAATGGATGATAAATGAAGTGGATCCCCTTTCCTTTTTTTAAAAAAAAAAAAAAAAGCCTTCATTTGTTCCTCATTATCTTAAATCTACATTCAACCTCATTTTCAAGAGCCTCCACAAGCAAGCCAAACTATTTTCTATAGATCTTCAGTATATTACTTCTGCCCGAGTCAAAGAAGTCTTACTCTCCCAGCATTGTATAGCTTTCATTCCTGGCTTAGCTTTGTAGTTTCTTACTCCAAAACTGAAATTATCTCCCACCTCATTCCACTTGTTCCAGGCTGAATTCAAGTTTCCCCAGCTTTAAGAATTGTTTCTAAAATACCTGTATTTCCTTGAAATTTTCATTCTCTGAATTCTTACTGTCTACCTCTTCAGTTCAACAAATGTATATAAAATGGCCTAAAGCGGCCAGTCTAATATTGTATGCATTTAGTTTCCCCTTTAATCCAAGAGTCACATAGGAGAGGTTTTTAGAGACAAGGAGGGGTGGGAAAGAGAGATTACAAAAGGACATAAGAAAAATTAGGGCAATAATCAGTATGTTCCTATCCTAATTATGGTGATGATTTCATGACTGTAGACATATATCAATCTTATCAAGCTGTATACCTTATATATGTTCAGTTTATTATGTCAATTATAGAGTTATAAAGCTATTTAAAATGCCTTTGACTTTTAATGATTTAATTTCTAATTTATTTATTTATGGTCTTAAACAATTATTATAAGATATGATTTGTTATTTGCTGAGTTTTAGGCCAAAAATAATTCTCAATCAATTATAATTTTTTAATATATTACATGAGCACTTGAGAAAAGATTGTAAGTATTCTCTAGTATTAAATAATTTGAGACATATATTTTTATCTCTTTGATCTGTTAAGGACTGAGAAAGTTAAAGTCTCTTATCATTATGATATCCTTCAAACTGATTGCACTTTAAAAAAAAAACAGCAAATCAAATCATGGGCTTAGGGTACAATGCCAGTTTTGTGCCATGGTGTCACATCTTCATCTTGTTCTTCATCCTTCACAGCATCCTCAAGAAATTTAGCCTAAACCCTTCAGCCATTTTCTACTTACTACTCTCATTCTTCATGTTCTTTTATCTGGAAACTGTGACATGATTTACTTATGTGACTGAATTGTACCAAATTACTTATGATTTGTCTAGAATTGACTACATCCTGACTGCAGATTCCTCCCTGACCAGCACCTGTGTCATCAATTTTGGCTCTGGATAATTGGTATCTAAGAGAAGCCAACCTGAGAATGAAGGTGGCACAGGATCCAGCTGCAGTCTTCCCTTAGGACTTAGTCTTTTTGACCGGCTTCCTGTCTAGGTCAATTCTTCATTCAGTAGTCCCTTGTCTTCTGCTCTACTGCTAACTTGTGCCCCCCACCCTACTGCCCCTTATTAAACTCATCTTGCTGCCTGCAGTACTGTTTCATTAAACGCTAAATCACCTCCACCTCCTTGCCCTGTTTCACCAAACTCACCTACCATATCCAACCCAGTACGGTGATTAATTCACTTATTATTATGTACTACACAATATCATCCATCCAAACCATTAACAATTTTTGCACTTGCAATGCCAAACAAAAATGTTGTTCCTTCATTTTAATCATCCTTTCATATCTTACATATAGCAAGATTATCCCACTATGCAATATAGTGGAAACAGCTGCGTAAATGGAGGCTGAAGGCTCTCTGAATCCTGGTTCCATACTGACTAGCCATACTATCTGGAATAACTCAACTAAACCTCACTAAGCTCCAGTTTTCTCATATTTCAAATAGCATTGTGAGAGTTAAAAGAAATGATAAAGGTAAAATATTTTACAAACTATAAAATGCTATACAAATACAAAATATTGCAAATAGGCAGGGTGTATTTATCTCTCAATGCAGGTATATTTCTTTGGCTCTTTGAAAAATTAAGTAACATATTCCATTTCTGGGACTAAGACCTTTCTGAAAGCCTCACAGTAGTTTGGTAGATATCAAACTAGAGACAAAAATTGCCTTTCTGAATACTAGAGCTTTATGTAGGAGATGAAGCTAAGAAGATATAAAACACAGGCTCACTTCAATATGGGAAGTGGATAAAATTGAGGTACTAATCAAAATGTTTGAAGACTGTCATCCTTCTAAGAATAATGCCATGCTTAAGAGCCATGTGCTCAACATCTGCAAACCAAAAGCAAATGAAAAATTCTATTAGCTTGTACCAGAAATGTGAATACTCAGCTGAAACTAAGACTATTGTGGGGGGTATAATTCAAAGTAATATCAGGATGGAAATGATGAGTGAGGAGAAAAGGTAAAAATTATTACATAAACACAATTTATTTTGGAAAAGCATATGAGCACATGCAAGGCAGCAAAATCTAAACTTTCTCTTGGTAATTGAATAGCAGAGTCAGCACACGGTTTCAGACAAAAATCAGAAACCAAACTAAACCAAAGCAGTTTCATCTGTGAAAATTTTCCTGATCCCCAGGCCAACTTAGGTACTTTATTTTTTATGCTCTAATTGTCCCTTGCATTTACCTCCATTGTAACTATTACCACAGTGTACTAAACCATCTGTGTATGCGCCAGTTTCACTTAAGCTGTCCTTTTTGAAATAAACTATACCTTTTCTTTCCATTATGTCCACAGTGCCAAGCATGTTGTCTGCTACATGGTGATCAGTCATGAAATGACAAAGGAACTACATTATGGGCGGTAACATGTCTGATGATGAATCTCAGCTTTTTTTCTCAGAACAGCACATAAAAATATACTCATTTTAAAACCCTAAATCTTGGTGAATGGCTTCTACAAACAGCCTCATTATTTTATTAAAACCCAACTGTTTTGTGCAGTTCTATTCTAGACAGAGTTTTAGGGGCCTACCATTCAGAGAGCAGTAATCTGGGCAAGATCAGTCCCATGGCTGATTTCTGATGCCAGTGAAAGCAGTCACAGGGTCAGCCCCAATACATGTCAGATAGAGGCCAAAAAAAGGTCTGTCAGGTTGTGTACTGCACAGCTCTATGGAGGTACCACTCACATAGAGTAAATGTGAAGAGTCACGGCAATGCAGTATACACAACCCACATGATAGGACTGATGTCAGGTAGCTTGTTGATGATGAAACTGGCCTATTTGGCAGCCAAAATATTATTCCTAGTCTCTCAGCAATTTCACAAGTATGTGCCTTTGCTTAAATAATAAAGGATTAATATCCTTGGACCACTCCATGGATGGCTCTATTTCAATGACTATAAAAAAAATGACTCAGATCTTGTAAATTTCCATCATGGAACACCAGTTCTGTAGGCTGGCAATAGATATCCTAGTTAAAGTGGTTGAGGGGCCAACTGAGTCAGACAAACATAGGAATAAACAAAATTAAACAAATTATTTCATTTAAATATCCCAGAACCTCTCTAATATGCTAATGTATTAACCTATAGAAAATATATTACAGTGTTTCTCAATTTATTTTACCTCAAATACTTCAAGAAACATTTTGTAAGACTAATGTGATTTCATGAACCATACTCAAAAACACTGCACTGGAGCACAGCACCCATCCCACCCAGTAGACCACCTACAGATCAGAAGCTGTGAGGATGAGACCAGAGATCTGTATTTTTTTTTTTTAAGATTTTATTTATTTATTTGACAGAGAGAGACACAGTGAGAGAGGGAACACAAGCAGGGGGAGTGGGAGAGGGAGAAGCAGGCTTCCCGCGGAGCAGGGAGCCTGATGTGGGGCTCGATCCCAGGACCCCGGGATCATGACCTGAGCCGAAAGCAGACACTCAACTACTGAGCCACCCAGGCGCCCCGAGATCTGTACTTTTAACAAGCTCCTACAGAAGATTTTTATGTAATCAAATGGGCACCAGTCAGTGGACTCGCATTTGAAAACAACTACGCACGTTAGCCCAATTTCTCAATACTAAAGATTTCTATTCTCAGAAGTTAAATGTATAGCTAAAATCTTTCATAGACCCCCAAATTCCCTCTCATGTCTTTGAACAAGTATGCAAAATAGAAAGTCTGATTTTTAGTTCCAGAATTACTACTTTATAGTAAATAAAATTCAGACTTCTGATACTGCTAGCAAGGCTTCTCCCTTGTTGAATCTAGAATTTCATTATGCATACCAATAGGGATTAAAACAGTATTAAGATGTTCAAAATGCAAATACACCTGGAGGCTTTTCCTCCTTAGAGTTCTTTTACACAGGTATCCACAGAATGATGGAAGATTGGAATTGAAAGGCATGCCTAGAGAGGTTAGGTTATTTACCTATAGTCAAAGAGTTCATTAGTAGCCAAACTGGGGTTTAAATTCAGAGCTCTCTTATTTTAGCGCTGTTCCTTCTACTCAAATCAACAGCATTGAGAAAGCTATTCTGAATACCTCAACCTCTCACAGCTACAAATCTATTCCTTGGTCAGCCTTTATGTCCTCATATTAGGAATGATAAGAAAGAAGTGGGGACAAAAAGATGTTTTAGTTTTCTAACAATAGCTTTATTTTTTTAATGTTTCAAGTTATTTAAATTCTAGTTAGTTAACATACACTGTAATATTAGTTTCAGGAGTAGAATTCAGTGATTCATCATTTCCATACAACACCCAGTACTCATCACAAGTGCCCTCCTTAATACCCATCACCCATCTAGCCCATCCCCCACCCATCTCCCCTCCAGAAACCCTCAGTTTGTTCTTTACAGTTCAGAGCCTCTTTTGTGGTTTGCCCCCTCTCTTATTTTTTTTTCCCCTGTGTTCATCTGTCTTGTTTCTTAAATTCCACATATGAGTGAAATCATATGGTATTCGTCTTTCCCTGTCTCATTTATAGAGTGTAATACACTCTAGCTCCATCCATATCATTGCAAATGGCAAGATCTGATTCCTTTTTATAGGTCAGTAATATTCCATTGTGTATAGATACCACCTCTTCTTTATCTATTCATCAGTCAATGGACATTTGGGCTCTTTCCATAATCTGGTTATTATAGATAATGTTGCTATAAACATTGGGGTGCCTGTGTCCCTTTGAATCAGTATTTTTGATTCCTCTGGGTAAACACCTAGTAGTGCAATTCCTGGATTATAGGGTAGTTCTATTTTTAGCTTTCTGAGGAAACTCCATACTGTTTTCCAGAGTGGCTGCCCCAGTTTGTATTCCCACCAACACTGTAAGAGGGTTCCCCCATCTCCACATCCTTCCCAACACCTGTTGTTTCCACTGTTGTTAGTTTTAGCCATTCTGAGAGTTGTAGTTTTGATTTGTAGTTTTGATTTGTATTTCCCTGATGTATTTCCCTCATTGTAGTTTTGATTTGTATTTCCCTGATGATCAGTGATGTTGAGCATCTTTTCATGTGTCTGTTGGCCATCTGTATGTCTTCCTTAGAAAAATGTCTCTTCATGTTTTCTACCCATTTCTTAACTGGATTATTTGTTTTTGGGATGTTGAGTCTGATAAGTTCTCTATGTATTTTGGATACTAACCCTTTATCAGATATGTCATTTGCAAATATTTTCTCCCCTTCCGTAGGTTGCCTTTTAGTTTTGTTGATTGTTTCCTTTGCTGTGCAGAAACTTTTCATCTTGATGAAGTCCCAGCAGTTCATTTTTGCTTTTGTTTCCCTGGCCTCCAGACACATACCTAATAAGAAGTTGCTACAGCCAAGGTCAGAGAAGTTGCTGCCTGTGTTCTCTAGGATTTTGATGGTTTCCTGTCTCACATTTAGGTCTTTCATCCATTTTGAATTTATTTTTGTGTATGGTATAAGAAAGTGGTCCAGCTTCATTCTTTTGCATGTGGCTGTCCAGTTTTCCCAACACCATTTGCTGAAGAGACTTTTTTTTGTTTTTGTTTTTCCCATGGATATTCTTTTCTGCTTTGTTGAAGATTTGTTGACCATATAGTTGTGGGTCCATTTCTAGGTTTTCCATTCTGTTTAATTGATCTATGTGTTTTTGTGCCAGTACCATACTGTCTTGATGACTGTAGCTTTGTAATATAGCTTGAAGTCCAGGATTGTGATGCGTCCAGCTTTGCTTTTCTTATTCAAGATTGCTTTGGCTATTCAGTGACTTTTGTGGTTCCATACAAATTTTAGGATTGTTTGTTCTAGCTCTTCTGTGAACAATGCTGGTAGTATTTTGATAGGAACTGTATTAAATGTGTAGATTGCTTTAGGTAGTATAGGTATTCCAACAATATTTGTTCTTTCAATCCACGAGCATGGAATGATTTTCCATTTCTTTGTGTCATCTTCAATGTCTTTTGTAAGTGTTTTATAGTTTTCAGAGTACAGATCTTTTACCTCTTTGGTTAGGCTTATTCCTAGATATCTTACAGTTTTTGGTGCAATTGTAAATGGGATCGATTCCTTGATTTCTTTTTTTTCTGCTTCATTATCCATGCATAGAAATGCAACAGATTTCTCTACATTGATTTTGTATCTTGCGACTTCAATGGATTCTTGTATCAGTTCTAGCAGTTTTTTGGTGGAGTCATTTTCTCCATAGAATATCATGTCATCTATGACTAGTGAAAGATTGACTCCTTCCTTGACTCTTTGGATGCATTTTATTTCTTTCTGAAATAAATTTCTTTCTTGTCTGATTGCTGAGGTTAGGACTTCCAGTATTTTGTTAAATAATAATGGTGACAGTGGCATCCCTGTCTTGTTCCTGAACATAGAGGAGAAGCTCTCAGTTTTTCTCCATTGAGGATGATATTTGCTGATGGTCTTTTGTATATGGCCTTTATTATGTTGAGGTATGTTCCCTCTATCCCTCCTTTGTTGAGAGTTTTTATCAAGAATGTTGTACTTTGTCAATGCTTTTTCTGCAACTATTGAAAGGACCGTATGGTTCTTATCCTTTCTTTTGTTAATGTGGTATATCACATTGATTGATTTGTGAATACTGAATCCCCCTTGCAGGAATAAATCCCACTTGATCATGGTGAATGATTATTTTAATGTACTGTTGAATTTGATTTGCTAGTATCTTGTTGAGAATTTTTGCATCCAGGGATATTGACCTGTAATTCTCCTGTTTAATGGGGTCTTTGTCTGGTTTTGGAATTAAGGTAATGCTGGACTCATAAGAAGAGTTTGGAAGTTTTCAATCCATTGCTATTTTTGGGAACAGTTTTGGAAGAATATGTATTAATTCTTCTTCAGTGTTTGGTAGAATTCCCCTGGGAAGCCATCTGGCCCTAGACTTACTTGTTTTTTGGGAAATTTTTGATTACTGATTCAATTTCTTTGCTGGTTATGGATCTGTTTCAATTTTCTATTTCTTTCTGTTTCAGTTTTGGTAGTTACATGTTTCTAGGAATTTATCCATTTCTTCCAGATTGCCCCATTCGTTTGCCTATCATTTTTCATAATAATCTCATAATTGTTTGTATTTCTAGGTGTTTGTTGTTATTTCTCCTCTCTCATTTATGATTTTATTTATTTGGGTCCTTTCTCTTTTCTTTTTGATAAGTCTGGCTAGGACTTTATCAATTTTATTAATTTTTTCAAAGAACCAGCTCCTAGTTTCTTTGATCTGTTCTACTGTTTTTTGGGGCCTATATCATTATTTCTGCTCTAATCATTATATTATTTCCCTTCTTCTGCTAGCTTTAGGTTTCATTTGTTGTTCTTTTTCCAGCTCCTTTAGGTGTAAGATTAAGTTGTGTATTTGAGACTTCTTGCTTCTTGTGGTAGGCCTGTATTAGTATATACTTCCCTCTTAGGACTGCTTTTGCTGCGTACCAAAGGTTTTGGAGTGTCGTGTTTTCATATTTGTTTGCTTCCATGTGTTTTTTTTTTTTTTTAATTTCTTGATAACCTATTCATTCTTTAGTAGGATGCTGATTAATCTCTATGTATTTGTGGTCTTTCCAAATTTTTTCTTCTGGTTGACATCAAGTTTCATAGCGTTGTAATATGAAAATATGAATGGTATGATCTCAAACTTTTTGTACTTTTTGAGGATTGATTTGTGACCCAGTATGTGATCTATTCTGGAGAATGTTCCATGTGCACTCGAAAAAAAAATTTGTATTCTGCTGCTTTAGGATGAAATGCTCTGAATATATGTTGGGTCCATCTGGTCCAGTGTGCCATTCAAAGCCACTGTTTCCTTGTTGATTTTCTGCTTAGATGATCTGTCCATTGCTGTGAGTGGGGTGTTAACTTCCCCTACTATCATTGTACTGTTACCAATGAGTTTCTTTATATTTGTTATTAATTGATTTATATATTTGGGTGCTCCCAAGTGGGGGGCATAAATATTTACAACTGTTAGATATTCTTGTTGGATAGACCCCTTTGTTATGATGTACTGCCCTTCTTCATCTCTTGTTACAGTCCTTAGTTTTAAATATTGTTTGTCTGATATAAGTATGGCTGCTATGGCTTGCTTTTGATGTCCTTTAGCATGATAGATGGTTCTCCATCCTCTTGCTTTCAATCTGCAGATGTCTTTAGCATATAGGTGGGTCTTGTGTTGTTTTGGGTTTTTTTTATCCATTCTGATACCCTATTATCTTTTGATTACAGCATCTAGTCCATTTACATTCAGTGTTGATTATTGATAGATATGAATGTAGTGTCATTTTATTACCTGTGAAGTTGGTGTTTCTGGAGATTTTCACTGCTCCTTTCTAGTCTTTGTTGCTTTTGGTCTTTCTTTGCCACTCAAGGAGTACCCTTTAATATTTCTTGTAGGGCTGGTTTAGTGGTCATGAACTCCTTTAGTTTTTGTCTGTCTGGGAAACTCTGTATCTCTCCTTGTATTCTAAATGACAGCCTCACTGGATAAAGTATCATTGGTTGCATATTTTTCCCATTTAGCACATTGAATATATCATGCCACTCTCTTCTGGCCTATCAAGTTTCTGTGCTCTCTGTCATCTTCTGTATGTTAGGAAAGCCTACTATGCTTCCTGCTCTTGAGAGTAATGTCTTTATTAAGAGGTCACTGTCCAGAGACTTGTGCTTCAGGAAGTGTTTCTGGTGTGTTGCTGTGTGCACTCTGCTGCTCTTTCCCTCAGGTCAGTCCTCTGCAGAGATTCTCCTTGCCTGCAGTGGGGAGTGTTTGGACTTCAGCCAGTGCATGGTGTTTTAACTAGGTGTGATCCAGTCTGCTTGTTAAAAGAGTTGAAGCTTTGCAGCACTCTACAGTCAGGAGACATGGTGCATGGGGGGGGGGTTGTCCTGGACTTCTGGGGGAGAGGCCTGCTGCTCTGGTTCTCAGGCACACTTGGTGAAAGAAGCACATGCAAAGCACAGGGGTGGGGGTGGGGTTGTGTAAGTGGCTCAGGCCTCTACCATGGGTGTTGTGCTGCTCACTGAAGTCAGTCCATGCTAATGTGCAAGGAAGAAAAGTGGCACCAGCCCTCTCCCTCATCACCACAGAGGGGAGTTTGCACCCATTGCTGTCCAGGAAGCCCTCACAGAAGAGCAAACAGTGTCCCCTCATGTGTCCCAGGTATCCCTCAGATCCCTGCCTTCACCCTGTGTCTGGGCCATTTCTGCCCACCTGGCAGCCCAGTGCACCTGTGTTTTATCTCAGGCACATAAGCTGAGTTTCAAAATTCCAAACTTTAGGGACCCCATGTGGCACAGACCCACACTGATCCTCTGGGGTAGGGTCTTACTGCTCTGAGGCAAGTGACAGTTTGTCCCAGAAGGGCAGTCATACCAATGCATAGGAGCTTGGAGTTTAGAATAAAGCACAGCAAAAAAACCTGGGTCCAGGTTAGCCGCCCTCAGCAGTTGTTTCTGCCCCTATGCTTAAGGGACGGGGAAGCGCAATGTCACCCACTGGGTCTTTTGTCCCCTGAGAGGCAATGCCACCTCTCCTAGATGCACTCCAAGAAGGGGGATCCATCTCTCCCAGCATTACCCAGGGGGTCCTCAGATCACACCATCTGCTCCCAGACCTCTCTCCTCCCTCTCCACAGGAGCACCACTGTGCTTACTGGGCTCAACATCAGCCATGGTGTGGACTTGTAAAACTCATCTTTGAGCTCTGCTGGTTGTAAAAAAAACTCATGATAATCAGCCCCTCTCATCCCAGTCAAGGCTTTGGGGAAGTGCTTTCCTTGTGTGAGATCCTATGTGCTTCTCTCCCTCTCATTCTCTCTCTCACATCTCTACCTGCCCTCTGCAGCACCTGTGATCCTTTTCTCCTGCAAATCACATCTCTGCACATCCTACCTTCCATGATGTGGTTTCTTACTTGTGCAGTTTGTTCTGTCAATCCTCAGATCAATTTCTTAAGTGTACAGAATGATTTGACATTTATCGAGCTGTGTTTGAGGAACGAGGCAAGCATAGGGTCCTCCTACTACTCCACCATCTTAACTCCTATGCCCTAACAATAGCTTTAAAGGAAATTACCTGAAAATCAAATAAAGACTCCAACGTTTTGTCCAAATGAAACAGATACTCCAGTATCCACTGCCCAACCCCCTGGCTCAATCCAATGCTGCATCATCATCATCTCATCATCCTTTACCTGGGCTATAACAATAATTGCATAATCAATCTTGTGTCCCTCCACAGAAAAAGTGATCTTTTTAAAAAATGGAAAACTGACCATGTTATTTTTTTTCCTTCAACCCTCCAGTGATTCACTGTTATTCTTTGGGTCCATAACCCATAAGGCCTCTGTAAGATCTTGCACCTCCAATTCTATTCCTGGCCAGTCTCCCCTTATGCACTAGGCTTCAACCATACTGATTTTTTTTTTTTTTTTTGCTTAATTGTGTTACATATTTTTTTCTCATCTTAAGACTTTACTATATGTTTTTCCTCTATTAGAATATTTCCTACATGAAACCTAAGCTACACCTGTTTGTTTAGCTAACACTAAATCAATATTCAGTTCTCCACATTTGAAATCTATTTATTCTGGGATGCCTTCTCTGATACTCATTATTGAACCAGTTGTTCTATAACCCTGCATCTTCATTGTTTATGAATGATACCTCTCCTAGACTATAAGAACCATGAATGCAGATACCTTACTATTGAATAAGTCCTCAGTCTGTCCAACTTACAGTAGTGATTCAATAAATATTTATATACAGAAGAAACAAAAAAGGAAAAGGAAGGAGGGAAGGGGAGTGGGTGTTATGGAGGAAAGGAAAGAAGAGAAGAAAAGGAAAGAAAGCAAAGGGAAGAAAAGGAAGCATGAAAACAAGTTGCTATCTCCTCTAACACAACACCCATAACATGATAAATTCTCTTTTATCTGGTATGATTGGGGAAGAGATATTCTGATTAAGGCCCATTTATTTAACTAATTAAGATACAGTTCAACATTTCAAAAATTAGTGAGGGTAATGCAAATACAGATAAAACAACACACAAAGAAAAACCCCAATCTATAGAATATAGCACAAACCCTTTATCAAACAAATAATATGATGAAATGGGAAAAATTTACCAGGTGCATTAAAACATTGAACAACATGCTTAGGCATGCAGCCATTCCTCCTGAAAAACCCAGCATATTCTAAAAACCAGAAGCACTGTAAACCATTAAGTCATTCACTGCTCAATTAAAGCTTATATTAAAGAAATAATACTTCTATAAGTTGGAGAGAAGCAACACATTTTTTTTTTTTTTGGCAGCAAAATGACTCTATAGTTTTGATGATGAACTGTTATTCCTACAAAGAAAGGTCTGAGGCCCTGTATATGTCTACAAGCAGTAGACAGGATCTTAATTTTGAAAGTCTCATGTTAGACATCTAAGACCACACACTGTAAAAGCACATATAGTTCAATTTATCTGTCTTGGAAGGAAAGTGAGCCAGCTGGACCCTGCTGGGATTTGTACCTGAAAGTTATAGGAAAATCTGAAGTTCTAGAAAAGTTCTTAAGGCATACCAGTTAAACAAAATAAGTTGAGAAATACATTATTTTTGAGGAGGACATTAGCGAAGCTAACAAAATCAAATTAAATGCTACAATTACTGAGAAAATAAAAAGATATATACATGCATACTCTCATTTTAGGTCTCAGTTATCTCTATAATTGAATTTTTTCAACTAGCTGTAGATATATCAATCCTCTAAAAACATTCCACCTCCCAAAAAAGGATTTAAGAAAAAAATATTTATTTATTTATTTATTTATTTATTTATTTATTTATTTGAGAGAGAGTGAATGAGTTAGAGGAGGAACAGAGGGAGAGGGAGAGAGGAAGGACATTCCCCACTGAATGGGGGGCCGGACACCTGGGGCTCAATCTCACGACCCTGTGATCGTGACCTGAGCTGAAACCAAGAGTCTGATGCTTAACTGACTAAGCCACCCAGGTGCCCCCAAAAAAGGCTTTTTTGTGACCCAACTCAGACCACAGATTCTTAAAGCTGGAAATAATCTCAGAAATAATTTAGTCCAAATTCTCATTTTACAGGGAAAAGGAACTGAAGCCAAGAGACATTAAAGGACCTGAGCAAGGTCACAATGTAAGAGATATTGGTTCAGTGAGGACCAGAACCCTAATCCCCTCAGAAACTGGATTTCTGACCACCGGATCATGCTAGTGAGCACCCTTATTTTTCTATTCAATGTACGTTGTTTTTTTTTCCTTTTCAGAGCAAATGCATCACATTCTATTTGAGCTTGTAGACATCTAAAACTCCCAGATGGTTTTATATCAACTTCCTCTAAGGCAAATCACCAGCATCCTGAATTTGTATAATAGATCATGTTTACTCTAAATGAAGAACTTTATTTACATCCATGTTATATATTTTTTTTCATCCATGTTATATTTTATCTTGGTGCTTTCAGATCATTGTTCTTGCCTTTTGAGATCAATTTGAATTTCAGATCTGTATTCATGGCATTAGCTACTCCTCCCAGGTCTGTATCGCCTATGAAATCTGAAGAGCAGGCCTCTGTATTTTCACTTAGGTCACAAGAAAGATACGGAATATGGAAGGCAGAACTGCAGGTAGCCAGTCTGTCAGGAGGCTTGATGGATGAATCAAGACCAACTGCATGTGGTTGCTCAGTAGGCAATGAAGTCACCTAAAGATCCTTTCATTCAACTCAATTCACTTCTAGCCCATTTTTGATTCTATAATAAACACAGTTGCATTGACTACATGTAAAGCCTTCTAGACTAAGCTTTTTAAAAATAGAATCTTGCTTTTTAGCATGTTTTTTAGTTGACAAAATATTTTTATATATATCATTTCATCTGCAATTTAGTGAAGGTAAACAAATCAGGAATTATTATTTCTGGGGACACCTGGGTGGCTTAGTCAGTTAAGCAGCTGCCTTCGGCCTGGGTCATGATCCCAGGGTCCTGGGATCGAGTCCCACATCAGGCTCCTTGCTCAGCAGGGAGCCTGCTTCTCCCTCTCTCCCCCTCTGCTTGTGCTCTGTCAAATAAATGAAGTCTTAAAAAAAAAAAAAGAATTATTATTTCTGTTTTGTAGATTAGGAAATTAAGTTTCAGACAGGTTAATTGACTTATCCACCAACAGTAAGCTAATAAGTATTGAGGCAGAGTGTCCCCATACACTTTCATCCTCTTCTTATTTCACTCTCTACAACAGAACAGGAGCTCTTCCCAGTGCATGGAAAACACAACTTAAAGTATTTACTCTTTTGAACTATGGTATGGGGTTAAAAGATTTGAAAGATTATCATAATGGCTCTAGGAGGCATTACATGCCTTAGAAATGAGATCAAGTGGGATGTCTACATCCTTTTTCCTGAACTCTTATAATGCAGCATTTGAGTAGGGATGTTAATGTTATCTATTTAATTTTTTGAAGTCACATCTTCTAATTAGGTTTAGAAGGTTTAAGCCTGTTAGGTTTTCCACTAATCTGAGTGAGAAAACTTAAGTGTATGATCTATTTTGGCCACTCAGTAGTTCTCTTGACCTTGGCAGACATTGAATTTGCTGGTATCACTTTCTCATCTGTAAAATGGAAATAATGGCATCTGTACTGTTTATTTCATTTATTTAGTGTGAGGATCACAATATCTATGTGAACTCCAAAATGCTACTCAGCTACTTCCTCATTGCAGTGTTTTTGGCCTTATGATTCACACCTTTCACTGCTACCAGCTCACTCACTCTGTTGTAGAGAGTGAAATAAGAAGAGGATGAAACTCAGGTGGATTAAGTTTTCATGTTTAAAGGAAATAAATACATTCTATTCAAAAAGGGGAAAAAATAACCTTTTCAACCTAGTGAGTGAGCTGGTAGCAGTGAAAGGTGTGAATCATAAGGCCAAAAACACTGCAATGAGGAAGTAGCTGAGTTTCATCTGACACAATAGCAAAGTGCCAAGGCTGTAAAAACTTCGTAGGAGAATGAAGAAAAATGACAAAGTGCATTATGACTCTGAATAATATCTTGACAGGAAATGAAGGGCTCAGCAGGCTCCTGCACATTAAAAATCATGCCCCATATGATGTGGGCTGTACCTTCTCTGAGGAGAAATCACAGCCAAGCTAAATGTAGAACAGAGGAGAACAAAAAACTGAGAGGCAGAAACTCACACAAAAACAGATCATTCAAAAGATGTTCTAGAGCAGTGTTCTCCAGGAGTGTGTGTGGACCAGCAACATCATGTCACTTGGGAAAGTTGTTTAGAAATGCAAATTATCAGGCCCTCGGCCTACCAAATCAGAAACTCTGGGGGTGGGGCCCAGCAGTATGTGTTTTTTACAAGACCTCTAGGAAATTCTGACTCTTTGCCCAGTGAAGAATATGGTAGTCTAGTTACCATACTTACCCACATCACTTGCTTCTTGGCAGTGCTTTCAGTTAAAGAATATGAGCATTAGATGGTGAGTGGTGTGTTTCCATCTGCTAGGAGCCCTAAAAATGATATAGTTTTGACACATCCCCACAAACCATTGTGGGCACTATAAATAACAGTCCTGTTTGACATTACCCTCTGAAAGCTTAGTAAGTGCAGTGGGACAAGTATGAGATAATTAATCATTAAATTATAGTCAGCGTACAGTTAATTAAGCATAATTTACTGTTCCTCAATCAGTCCTCAGGGCAGTGGTTTGTCACTTTTTAGCATACATTTATCAATGTTTAGCATACATCAGATTCACCTGGGAAGCAGGGCTTGTTAAAAGATTCCTGAGTCCCATCCCTATGGTTTCTAATTCAGTAGGTTAGGGATGGGCAGATAATTTTCATTTCTAACAAGTTTCCATGTGATGCTGATACATCACACTTTGAGAACACCTATACTGAAGAACAAATTCTTTTTTAAAAAGTGTTTTAGGTATGCTGGCCCATGGCGGGCTGCTAAATGTTTAACAATTGGCTTTCCAGGGAGGGAAAGAAAAACAACTATCTGTAGCACTGCCTATGTCCTAGTATAAATACTCCAACCTTGGTCCACATCAAGCTGCCAACAATGTCACCAAGCTCTGAGTTAGAAAGAGATGTGCACAGTCCACTTATAATAGTCAGCTCCCTGCATCACTGTGGCTACCTCACATTTCTCTAGCCTTGATATGCGTAAAAACTGCAACACCACGCTGCTTAAATTTCACAGTCCCCCAAGGAAGGAGTCTGCTGGGTCAAACAGATGTTTCAATCTAATTCTGTTTCATTCATTGGTGAGTCACTGAATCTAGCAGGAGAGTGATGTAAAGATCCATTTCTCACAACAAAAGTTATAGTAAATTTCCCCAAATGGAGATGTATCACCCTGAGTATCCAACACTCAGAACTTGATTTGAGAATGGCCTTGGCAGCAGACTGTCCACTAGAAAATGGGGATAGTGTAAAAGTAAATGGGAAAATATAAAAACTGTATTGCCAGGCAAGTCCTGCAGTGGGATTTCTAAAGTAAAATGCAGGTGATTCTATCTAAGGAAGAGTTCAAATATCAAATGTGGTCAAACCACTGTGACTACATGGCAAATAACCCAGTTCCTTCTAAAATATAGAGTAAATGCTCCTAGAATGAAACATTCAGAAACCTTAAATAATATCCAGTAAGAAAATATTAAAGGAAAAGGACCACATTCTGCTTTCCTTTCCTTTCCAACTATTACTAGAAATACATTCTGGAAAAAACTACTTGTTGACTCTGTGAAATCATGGCACGCACGTGCACACACACACACACACAAACACACACACACCCAAGCCTTTTTTTTTTAATGCAATTTATACTCTCCCAACTAGTATTCTCAAGTTTGGTCAGTAATCATGGTCAGAATCCTGACTCACCCTGGATAACCAGCCCCTGAGTAATAAAACGTGACCATAAAAGAGATATCTGTCCCAGATCTTTATTTGTGAAGGTGCAGAGAGTTTCTTTGATCAGCATGCAGAAAAAACACAAATCAGCAAATCAAATGCCTTTATAAAAGTCCTTTCCTTCAGATCTACTTATCAACACATTCTCCTGACCATGAATCCCAGTCAAAATTATTATTGAACATGTAACATCTGGAAGTTTTACCATTAATAACCATCAAAAGCCTTTTGGTTAAGGGCAAAATGACACCTAATTTGAATAACAATTTTCTCCATGTACTAATGAAAGTAGTTACTTTTGACCCACATTTCCATCTAGTGCTAAGGGACAAAGATAGCTGGTCTATGCATCACTTGCCATCCCCACACTTCCCAAGCTTTCATCCAACTCTTTCACAAAGTTGCCATTAGCAAGCAGTGCCCCCACACCTCCCTGAAAAGGTTAACCTACATAGAGTTCACTGGAGTCATTCAGCACAGCTCTGTAATTCCACACTTGAAAGTCTCTCTTGTTGTTGGACCATGGCCAGAACAAAATTAAGGCATTTCCTATTCAATTTTGCCAACTGCAGGAACTCATTCACTTAAAGCTTGATGACAATGAGTTGATTCAATTGCCATTCAAGAAAAAGCAGTTTTGTAAAATGTGTTTCCTGTCAGCAGCCCACACTAAGCTTCCATTCTCTCTCTCTCTCTCTCTATTTTCCCAAATATTTAGAAAAAGCTACATTCTGAGAATTTAGTTCTTTTGCTGTTGCCACTGAGAAATAGTCACTGGATTCCAAAACACGTACCATTACATACCATGTACATACCATTGTGATCCTGAGGAAAGACACAATCTGCAAGGTCTATAAACCTCCCCGACTCTCTGCTTCCACTTGTCCATGGCTCTGCCTACAGATTCCTCCTTACTCATAGCTTGTAAACCCACGAATCATTCCTTCCCTTAATCCAAACCCCAATGATAGTACAGATTTAAGTCTAAAGAGTATTCTTCATTATTTTCCTCCTCCATCATTCATTGCTTCAACAAGAGCAACACTGTTTTTCAAAAGAAACTATAGAGCAAATAAGACCTGAGTGGTTTATATTTTTAGTAGAGATTTTAGTATAAAACTCAAAAGTTATGAAGTCTTTAATGATGCATGACTTACAAGAATACAAACCAGACCCACAACCATGGACCAAACAGAGAAAGAAGCCACTAATCACTTATAGAGCACTCAGCACAGTGGAGATCATACAGATCCATATTTCCTAAAATTCAGAACATTCTAAGTTGATGTTAGGTGATTCATGTATAAGCAATTTTGCTTTAATAATAATGTGTTTAGAAGCTACAACTTAGTAATAAAGGTATCTATTATTAGTATTATTGTTATTATAATTATGTTCCTTTGTCTCCTAAGGAAACTACTAACCTTGGATGGCAAAAAGATTTCATTGTGCATGAGAATACTCAAAGATAAATAGTCTGGAGAGCTATACAGGGGCAGATGTTGAAGTCATGTCTAAATTCAGCAGAAAAAGGATGCCTGGGTGGTGTCATCGGTTAAGCATCCATCCAACTCTTGTTTTCAGCTCAGGTCTCGATCTTATGTTCAGGAGATCGAGCTCCATGTTTGGTGGGGAGTCTGCTTGAGATTCTCTCTCCCTCCCCTGCCTCTCCTGCTTTTGTGCTCTGTCTCTCTCTCTCTCCCTCAAATAAATAAATAAATCTTTTAAAATTTATTTAAAAATTAATTCAGCAGGAAAAAAATGTCTTCATCAATTAGAGATAATTACCAAGGTTTGAGTAGCATATCTGTTATGTATATGCCCCCCTCCTGTCCACTCCCAGTACTAGACTTTCAGCTTCTCTAGCAGAGAAATTGTACACACACACACACACACACACACACGCACGCACATGTGTACTGGTGTCTTACACTGCTGTGTTATCAGTTCTTGGTCAAAAGAACCTACTTCATAAGTTTTAGACAAATTGAATGCATTGATGTGGAAACACTAAGATATAGCTGAATAAATACTGGGCAAAAGACAAGAGGTCTATATTCTGGAACCAGCTGGTAAAAGCAAGTATCTGTAACCTCAGATAAATCACTGAACTATCCCAGGATGGTGTTTATAAGTTGGACAGGATATCTAAATCCTTTTGCAGCTCCAAAATCTATTTCATTGTCCCTTTCTTTTTAATTGGAGAAGACATTTGTGACCTATGTTATCTATATGTCAATATAGTAACACTTCAAAAAAAAAAAAAATAAGATCAAGGGTAAGCTCTGAAGAAGGTTTGATGTCTAAAATAGTTAAAAGTTGTGAACGTATCAAATAGAATGGACCATGATAATGCCGGATAGCCACAGAAGATTTGAAATGAGAATCTGAACCCTGGTTTGCTTTTTACAGCTGAGCCTCTCAAATCTTATTCTTCTTATTCTTTGACATTTGTCAATGACCACTACTGATCATCTGCTTGATGATGCTTGAGCTAGAGGTTTATACTGGTGATTAGAAAGAGAGGAAAGGGGGGAGGAGCAAGATGGCAGAGGAGTAGGAGACCTGAATTTTGTCTGGTCCCAGGAATTCAGCTAGAGAGGGATCAAACCATTCTGAACACCTACAAACTCAACAGGAGATTGAAGAAAAGAATGGCAGCAACTCTCTGAACAGAAAAGTGACCACTTTCTGGAAGGTAGGATGTGCAGAGAAGTGAATCCGAGGCAATATTCAGGAAGATAGACCATGGGGGAGGGGGCCTCCATCAGTCAGCTACCGGAAAGTGATAGAGCAGCAGAGCACAAAATCAGAACTTTTAGAAGTCGGCTCTGCTCAGGGACGTCACTCCAGTGGTTAAGCGGGAGGTGGAACCCTTGTGGGGACAGTGTGGTTTTGGGAAACTCGGGGTCACAGAAAGACCAGGGGTGCCGGAGTGCGGCAGAGCTCCCAGGTATCAAAGTGGGGAAGACGGCTGCAGAGACGGAGCTGAGGTGCAGGCTGTCAGCTCGGGGTTGCCATAAACCGTGATCCACGGCACAGTCAGGCCACTGCTCCTCCAGCAGGGACCCAACAAGCGGCAGATCCAGGGAAACTCCCCTTCCTCCCCCGGAAGGAGTGGCGTGGGAGCGCACCGCAGGGATCTGCTGGGTTTGGAGACTCCACACGGGGTCCGGTGCCAGAGATAGAAATGCTTGGTCATAAGCCAGGTGAGCACGGAGTGCAGCTGGAGACCAGGGAGAAGGGAGTGATTAACTGCTTTTCTCTGGGGGTGCACTGAGGAGTGGGGCCCCAAGTTCTCGGCTCCTCCGGGGCAGAGACTGGGAGGCCACCATTTTCACTCTCCTTCTCCAAAGCTGTACGGAAAGCTTGCAGGGAACAAAAGCTCCTGAGAGCAAACCTGAGCAGATTACTTAGCCTGGATCCGGCAAGGGTGGAACAATTCCACCTCCGGCAAAGACATTTGAGAACCACTGCCACAGGCCCCTCCCCCAGAAGATCACCAAGAACAGCCAGACAAGAACAAGTTTACCAATCAGCGAGAATGGCAGAACGACAGCACTACAGGAATACAGTACATAGAATTGATGGCTTTCTTCCCCCTGATTCTTTAGTCTTTCAAAGTTAATTATTTTTTAATTTTCTTTTTTTTTCTGAATTTTTTTCCCTTTTTCAACCAACATCTTATCGATCCCTTTTTTAAAAATCTTTTTTATTTTTCATATATACCAACCTTATTTTTGGTATATATATAAATTTTTCTCTCTTTAAAATTTTGGGATACAGTTTCTTCTAACAGACCAAAATATACCCTAAATCTCTAGTGTATGTCTTTGTTCTAGCCTCCTGCCTGATCACATCCTCTCCCTTTTTTTTTTTAATTTCTCTTCTTTCTTTTTTCAACCAACTTCTTATCTTATCAATTCCTTTTATAAAATCTTTTATACTTTTCATCTTTACAATCATATTCCATCCCTTTATCGTATTTTTGCTTATTTTTGTACACATATAAGCTTTTCTTTCTTTAAAATTTTGAGAGGCAGTTTCTTCTAACAGAACAAAATCTGGCCAAAATCTAGTGTGTGGCAAAGATCTATATTCACCAGCCTGATCATATCTGATCATATTTGATCATATACTTTTGTTTTAATCTTTTTCTTTTTCTTTTTCTTTTTCTTTTTTCTTTCCCTTTGTTTTCCCCTGGTTTCAGGTCTCTACTGAATTGTTTAGTGTATATTTTTCTGGGGACGTTGTTACCCTGCTAGCATTTGTTCTCTCATTCATCTCTTCTCCTATGGACAAATGAAAGATGGAAAAAAATCACCCCCAAAAAAAGAACAAGAGGCAGTACTGACTGCCAGGGACCTAATCAATATGGGCATTAGTAAGATGTTGGAACTAGAGTTCAATGACGATTTTAAAGATACTAGCTGGGCTTCAAAAAAGCATGGAAGTTATTAGAGAAATCCTTTCTGATGAAATAAAAGACCTAAAATCTAACCAAGTCAAAATAAAAAAGGCTCTTAATGAGGTACAATCAAAAATGGAGGCTCTAACTGCTAGGATTAATGCAGAGAGAATTAGTGATATAGAAGACCAAATGATGAAAAATAAAGAAGCTGAGAAAAAGAGAGATAAACAACTACTGGATCACGAGGACAGAATTCGAGAGATAAGTGATACCATAAGACAAAACAATATTAAAATAATTGGGATCCCAGAAGAGAGAGGGGCAGAAGGAATATAGGAGCAAATTATAGCAGAGAACTTCCCTAATTTGGGGAAGGAAACAGGCATCAAAATCCAGGAAGCACAAAGAACCCCCCTCAAAATCAGTGAAAAGAGCACAACACCCCAACATCTGAGGGTAAAACTTATGAGTCTCAGAGACAAAGAGAAAATCCTGAAAGCAGCTCAGGAGAAGAGATATGTAACCTACAATGGTAGGAACATTAGATTGACAATAGACCTGTCCACAGAGACCTGGCAGGCCAGAAAGGTCTGGCATGATATCTTAAGAGCACTAAATGAGAAAAATATGCAGGCAAGAATACTATATCCAGCTAGGCTGTCATTGAAAATTGAAGGAGAGATAAAAAGCTTCCAGGACAAACAAAAACTAAAGGAATTTCCAAACACAAAACCAGACCTACAAGAAATCTTGAAAGGGGTCCTCTAAGCAGAGAACCTAAAAGTAACATAGACCAGAAAAGAACAGAGACAATATACAGTAACAGTCACCTTACAGGCAATACAAAGGCACTAAATTCATATCTTTCAAAAATTACGCTGAATGTAAATGGGCTAAATGTCCCAATCAAAAGACACAGGCTATCAGATTGGATTAAAAAACAAGACCCATCGATATGCTGTCTGCAAGAGACTCATTTTAGACCCAGAGACACCCCCAGATTGAAAGTGAGGGGGTGGAAAACAATTTACCATGCTAACGGACACCAAAAGAAAGCTGGGGTGGCAATCCTTATATCAGATAAATTAGATTTTAAACCAAAGACTATGATAAGAGATGAGGAAGGAAACCTACTTAAAGGGTCTATCCAACAAGAAGATCTAACAATTATAAATATCTATGCCCCTAACATGGGAGTAGCCAATTATATAAGGCAATTAATAACAGAATCAAAGAAACACATCAACAACAATAAATAGTAGGGGACTTTAACACCCCTCTCACTGAAATGGACAAATCATCGAAGCAAAAGATTAACAAGGAAATAAAGACTTTAAATGACACACTGGACCAAATGGACTTCACAGACATATTCAGAACATTCCATCCCAAAGCAACAGATTACACATTCTTCTCTAGTGCCCATGGAACATTCTCTAGAATAGATCACATTCTAGGTCACAAATCAGGTCTCCACTTGTACCAAAAGATTGGGATCATTCCCTGAATATTTTCGGACCACAATGCTTTAAAACTAGAACTCAATCACAAGAGGAAAGTCAGAAAGAACTCAAATACATGGAGGCTAAAGAGCATCCTACTAAAGAATGAATGGGTCAACCAGGAAATTAAAGAAGAATTTTAAAAATTCATGGAAACCACCAAAAATGAAAACACAACTGTTCAAAATCTTTGGGATGCAACAAAGGCAGTCCTAAGAGGGAAGTATATAGCAAATACAAGCCTTTGTCAAGAAAAAAGAAAGGTCTCAATACACAACGTAACCCTACACCTAAAGGAGCTGGAGAGAGAAGAGCAAATAAAGCCTAAACCCAGCAGGAGAAGAGAAAGAATAAAGATCAGAGCAGAAATCAATGAAATAGAAACCAAAGGAACAGTTGAACAGATCAACAAAACTAGGAGCTGGTTCTTTGAAAGAATTAACAAGATTGATAAACCCCTGGCCAGACTTATCAAAAAGAGAAGAGAAATGACCCAAATCAACAAAATCATGAATGAAAGAGGAGAGATCACAACCAACGCCAAAGAAATACAAACAATTATAAGAACATATTATGAGCAACTCTATGCCAGCAAATTAGATATTCTGGAAGAAATGAATGCATTCCTAGCGATGTATCAACTACCAAAACTGAACCAGGAAGAAATAGAAAACCGGAACAGACCTATAACCACTAAGGAAATTGAAGCAGTCATCAAATTTCTCCCAACAAACAAGAGCCCAGGGCTGCCAGATGGCTTCCCAGGGGAATTCTACCAAACATTTCAAGAAGAATTAATACCTATTCTTCTGAAACTGATCCAAAAAATAGAAATGGAAGGAAAACTTCCAAACTCGCTTTATGAGGCCACCATTACCTTGATCCCCAAACCAGACAAAGACCCCATCAAAAAGGAGAATTACAGACCAATATCTCTGATGAACATGGATGCAAAAATTCTCACCAAAATACTAGCCAATAGGATCCAACAGTACATTAAAAGGATTATTCACCACGACCAAGTGGGATTTATCCCTGGGCTGCAAGGTTGGTTCAACATCCGCAAATCAATCAATGTGATACAATACATTAATAAAAGAAACAACAAGAACCACATGATCCTCTCAAAAGATGCAGAAAAGCATTTGACAAAGTACAGCATCCTTTCCTGATCAAAACTCTTCAGAGTGTAGGGATAGAGGATCCATACCTCAATATCATAAAAGCCATCTATGAAAAACCCACAGCGAATATCATTCTCAATGGGGAAAAACTGAAAGCTTTCCCCCTAAGGTCAGGAACACGGCAGGGATGTCCACAATCACCACTGCTATTCAACATAGTACTAGAAGTCCTAGCCACAGCAATCACACAACAAAAAGAAATAAAAGGCATCCAATTTGGCAAGGAAGAAGTCAAACTCTCACTCTTTGCAGATGATATGATACTGTATGTGGAAAACCCAAAAGACTCCACCCCAAAACTGCTAGAACTCATCCAGGAATTCAGTAAAGTGGCAGGATATAAAATCAATGCACAGAAACCAGTGGCATTCCTATACACCAACATCAAGACAGAAGAAAGAGAAATTAAGGAGTTGATCCCATTTACAACTGCACCCAAAACCATCACATACCTAGGAAAAAATCTAACCAAAGAGGCAAAGAATCTGTACTCAGAAAACTATAAAATACTCATGAAAGAAATTGAGGAAGACACAAAGAAATGGAAAAACGTTCCATGCTCATGGATTGGAAGAACAAATATTGTGAAGATGTCAATGCTACCTAGAGCAATCTACACATTTAATGCAATCCCTATCAAAATACCATCCACTTTTTTCAAAGAAATGGAATAAATAATCCTAAAATTTGTATGGAACCAGAAAAGACCCCAAATAGCCAGAGGAATGTTGAAAAAGAAAAGCAAAGCTGGCAGCATCACAATTCCGGACTTCAAGCTCTATTACAAAGCTGTCATCATCAAGACGGTATGGTACTGGCACAAAAACAGACACATCGATCAATGGAACAGAATAGAGAGCCCAGAAATGGACCCTCAACTCTATGGTCAACGCATCTTTGACAAAGCAGGAAAGAATGTCCAATGGAAAAAAGACAGTCTCTTCAAAAAATGGTGTTGGGAAAATTGGACAGCCACATGCAGAAGAATGAAACTGGACCATTTCCTTACACCACACACAAAAATAGACTCCAAATGGTTGAAAGACCTCAATGTGAGACAGGAGTCCATCAAAATCCTAAAGGAGAACACAGGCAGCAACCTCTTCGACCTCAGCTGCAGCAACTTCTTCCTAGAAACATTGCCAAAGGCAAGGGAAGCAAGGGCAAAAATGAACTATTGGGACCTAATCAAGATAAAAAGCTTTTGCACAGCAAAGTAAACAGTCAATAAAACCAAAAGACAACTGACAGAATGGGAGAAGATATCTGCAAATGCCATATCAGATAAAGGGCTAGTATCCAAAATCTATAAAGAACTTCTTAAACTCAACACCCAAAGAACAAATGATCCAATCAAGAAACGGGCAGAAGACATGAACAGACATTTTTCCAAAGAAGACATCCAAATGGCCAACAGACACATGAAAAAGTGCTCAACATCGCTCAGCATCAGGGAAATCCAAATCAAAACCTCAATGAGATACCACCTCACACCAGTCAGAATGGCTAAAATTAACAAGTCAGGAAACCACAGATGTTGGTGGGGATGCAGAGAAAGGGGAACCCTCCTACACTGTTGGTGGGAATGCAAGTTGGTGCAGCCACTCTGGAAAACAATATGGAGGTTCCTCAAAAAGTTGAAAATAGAGCTACCATATGACCCAGCAATTGCACTACTGGGTATTTACCCCAAAGATACAAATGTAGGGATTGGAATGGGTACATGCACCCCAATGTTTATAGCACCAGTGTCCACAATAGCCAAACTATGGAAAGAGCCAAGATGCCCATCTACAGATGAATGGATAAAGAAGATGTGGTATATATATACAATGGAATATTATGCAGCCATCAAAAGGAATGAAATCTTGCCTTTTGCAACGATGTGGATGGAACTGGAGGGTATTCTGCTGAGTGAAATATGTCAATCAGAGAAAGACATGTATCATATGATCTCACTGATATGAGGAATTCTTAATCTCAGGAAACAAACTGAGGGTTGCTGGAGTGGTGGGGGTTGGGAGGGATGGGGTGTCTGGGTGATAGACATTGGGGAGGGTATGTGCTATGGTGAGCGCTGTGAATTGTGTAAGACTGCTGAATCACAGATCTGTACCTCTGAAACAAATAATACAGTATATGTTAAAAAAAAAAGAAGATAGTAGTAAGGGTAAAATAAGGGGGGGAAATCAGAGGGGGAGACGAACCATGAGAGTCTATGGGCTCTGAGAAATAAACTAAGTGTTCTAGGGGGGAGGTGGGTGGGGGGATGGATCAGCCTGGTGATGGGTATTAAAGAGGGCATGTAGTGAATGGAGCACTGGGTGTTATACGCAAACAATGAATCATAGGACCCTACATCAAAAACTAATGATGTAATGTATGGTGATTAACATAACATAATAAAATTTTTACAAATGAAAAGAAAGAGAGAAAAGTAATAGCAGTCAGAAATGTGACCAGAGAAAGGAGGGTATAACATAGAAAAGGGGGGGGGGGGGGAAGAAGGTAAAAATTCTTGTTCTCAGATGACATAGGACACAGATCTGAGTATTTTACAGAGAAATCATAAATATGTACAGAATTACTAAGCATGCAACTCCGTGAAATGTAATCTAATAAATGTCTTATCAAAGCAAAAGACATAAAGCCTCATAATAATAAAATTTTTCATCCATTCTATCTAGGCTAGAATCCAAAATAATACTTAATGTCCCATAAAAAAAGAGTACACAGACAACTGTTCCATGATAGTCATACAGCAAGAAGTGTGAAATGTGAAAGCACTTAGGGTGACTCTTCAGATGTCAATCTCCTAATTTCCTCAAAAGTCTCAAAAAAGAACATTCAGGAAAGCACTAACTGGAAAAGCAAAATGAGGAGACATATGGACAGAGAAAGAGAATAAATTATAACAGGCAGATATCTTCCACATATAAATAAACACAAAAGTATGTTACTGTCTTAAAATTCTTAAAATGTATATTATATTCCTCAGTGATGATCTGAACTTTTGAAGATAGCAGCCCTAACCATGAATCTAGAGTTGCCCCATTCATAATTGTCTGTGAAATTTAGATGTTTGAAGTGTCTAATTTGGGGTGGTAGGTGTTTACCTATTAATTAAACAATCCCGATGGGGGAGCAGAGCAAGATGGTGGAGGAGTAGGAGACCTGGATTTCGTCTCCTCTCAGGAATTCAGCTGGATAGGGATCAAACCATTCTGAACACCTACAAACTCAACAGGAGATCGAAGAAAAGAATAGCAACAACTCTCTGAACAGAAAAGCCACCACTTTCTGGAAGGTAGGACGTGCGGAGAAGTGAATCCGAGGCGATATTCGGGAGGATAGACGGTGGGGGAGGGGCCTCCGCCAGCCGCTTCTGGCAAGTGATAGAACCACGGAGCACAAAATCGGAACTTTTAAAAGTCTGCTCCGCTGAGGGATGTCACTCTGGTGGCTAAGCGGGGAGTGGAACCCTCCGGGACAGTGTGGTCTCAGGACCCTCGGGGTCACAGAAAGACCGGGGGTGCCTGAGTGTGGCAGAGCTCCCAGGTAACGGAGCAGGGAAGCCGGCTGCAGAGGCGGAGCCCAGGCACAGGCTCTCAGCTCGGGGTGGCCATAAACCATGATCCGTGGCACAGTCGGCCCCTGCTCCTCCAGCAGGGACCCAACAAGCAGCAGATCGTGGGAGACTCACCTTCCTCCCCCGGGAGGAGCCGCGCGGGAGTGTACTGCAGGGATCTGCTGGGTTTGGAGACTCCACCCGGGGTCGGGTGCCAGAGATAGAGGCGTGCGGTCGCAGGCTGGGCGAGCATGGAGTGCGGCCGGAGACCGGGGAGACGGGAGTGACTGACGGCTTTTCTCTGGGGGCTCGCTGAGGAGCGGGGCCTGAGTTCTCAGCTCCTCCGGGGCGGGGATTGGGAGGCCGCCATTTTCACTCTCCGCCTCCAAAGCTGTACAGAAAGCTCGCAGGGAACAAAAGCTCCGGAGAGCAAACCCGAGCAGATTACTTAGCCGGGAGGGGGCAAGGGCGGGGCAATTCCGCCTCCGGCAAAGACATTTGGAAACCACGGCAACAGGCCCCTCCCCAGAAGATCAGCCAGAACAGCCAGCCAAGACAAAGTTTACCGATCGATGAGAACGGCAGAACTCCAGCGCTAGGGGAATACTGCACATAGAATTCATGGCTTTTTTTACCATGATTCTTTAGTCTTTTAAAGTTAATTTTTTTTAACTGTCTTTTTTCTTTTTTTTTTTTTGAATTTTTCTTTTTCCCTTTTTCAACCAACATCTTTTCAATCCCTTTTTTTAAAAAAACATTTCTATTTTTCATTTTTAGAGTCATATTCTATCCCTTCATAGTAGTTACCCATATTTTTGGCATATATATATAAGTTGTTCTCTCTTTAAAATTTTGAGATAGTTTCTTCTAACAGATTAAAATAAACCCTAAATCTCTAGTATATGGTGTTTTCTACTCCCCTGCCTGATCACATTCTCTCCCTTTTTTCTTTTTTCTTTTTTTAAATCCTCTTCTTTCTTTTTTCAAACAACTTCTTATCAATTCCTTTTATAAAATTTTTCATAATTTCCATCTTTACAGTCATATTCCATCCTTCATCATATCAACCCTTATTTTTGTACATACATAAGTTTTTCTTTCTTTAAAATTTTGGGAGGCACTTTCTTCTAAAAGACCAAAATACACCCCAAATCTAGTGTGTGGCACTGATCTATATACCAGCCTGATCATATTTGATCACATTCTGGTTTTTTTGTTGTTGTTTTGTTTTGTTTGTTTCTGTTTGTTTTTATCTTTATCTTTTTCTTTTTCTTTTTTTTCTTTTTCTTTCTTCTCTCTTTCCATTTCTTTTTCCACTGCTTCAGGTCTTTTCTGATTTGTTTAGAGTATATTTTCTGGGGACGTGGTTACTCTGCTAGCATTTTGTTCTCTCATTAATCTATTCTCCTCTGCACAAAATGACAAGATGGAAAAAATCACCTCAACAAAAAGAACAAGAGGTAGTACCGACTGCCAGGGACCTACTCAATATGGACATTAGTACAATGTCAGATCTAGAGTTCAGAATCATCACTTTAAAGATACTAGCTGGGCTTGAAAAAAGCATGGAAGTTATTAGAGAAACCCTTTCTGGAGAAGTAAAAGAACTAAAATCTAACCAAGTAGAAATCAAAAAGGCTATTAATGAGGTGCAATCAAAAATGCTAGGATAAATGAGGCAGAAGAGAGAATCAGTAATATAGAAGACCAAATGATGGAAATAAAGAAGCTGAGAAAAAGAGAGATAAACAACTACTGGATCACGAGGGCAGAATTCGAGAGATAAGTGATACCATAAGACAAAACAACATTAGAATAATTGGGATCCCAGAAGAAGAAGAAAGAGAGAGAGGGGCAGAAGGTATAATGGAGCAAATTATAGTAGAAAACTTCCCCAATTTGGGGAAGGAAACAGGCATCAAAATCCAGGAAGCACAGAGAACCCCTCTCAAAATCAATAAAAATAGGTCACCACCCCGACATCTGATAGTAAAACTTACGAGTCTCATAGACACAGAGAAAATCCTGAAAGCAGCTCAGGAGAAGAGATTTGTAACCTACAATGGTAGAAACATTAGATTGGCAACAGACCTATCCACAGAGACCTGGCAGGCCAGAAAGGACTGGCAGGATATATTCAGAGCACTAAATGAGAAAAATATGCAGCCAAGAATACTATATCCGGCTAGGCTGTCATTGAAAATTGAAGGAGAGATAAAAAGCTTCCAGGACAAACAAAAACTAAAGGAATTTGCAAACACGAGACCAGCCCTACAAGAAACCTTGAAAGGGGTCCTCTAAGCAAAGAGAGAGCCTAAAAGCAACATAGACCAGAAAGGAACACATACAATATACGGTAACAGTCACCTTACAGGCCATACAATGGCACTAAATTCCTATCTTTCATTAGTTACCCTGAATGTAAATGGGTTAATGCCCCAATCAAAAGACACAGGCTATCAGATTGGATTAAAAAACAAGACCCATTGATATTCTGTCTGCAAGAGACTCATTTTAGAACCAGAGACACCCCCAGATTGAAAGTGAGGGGGTGGAAAACCATTTACCATGCTAATGGACACCAAAAGAAAGCTGGGGTGGCAATCCTTATATCAGACAAATTAGATTTTAAACCAAAGACTGTAATAAGAGTTGAGGAAGGACACTATATCCTACTTAAAGTGTCTATCCAAAAAGAAGATCTAACAATTGTAAATATCTATGCCCCTAACATGGGAGCAGCCAATTATATAAGGCAAGTAATAACAAAAGCAAAGAAACACATCGACAACAATACAATAATAGTGGGGGACTTTAACACGCCCCTCACTGAAATGGACAAATCATCTAAGCAAAAGATCAAGGAAATAAAGACTTTAAATGACACACTGGACCAAATGGACTTCACAGACATATTCAGAACATTCCATCCCAAAGCAACAGAATACACATTCTTCTCTAGTGCCCATGGAACAGTCTCCAGAATCGATCACATCCTAGGTCATAAATCAGGTCTCAACCGGTAACAAAAGATTGGGATCATTCCCTGCCAATTTTCAGACCACAATGCTTTGAAACTAGAACTCAATCACAAGAGGAAAGTCGGAAAGAACTCAAATACATGGAGGCTAAAGAGCATCCTACTGAAGAATGAATGGGTCAACCAGGAAATTAAAGAAGAATTAAAAAAAAACATGGAAACCAATGAAAACGAAAACACAACTATTCAAAATCTTTGGGATGTTTGTTTTCTTTCTTAAGAAGAAGAGAAGGGGGGCTAAATAAATTAACCATATAAGAAAAAAGGTTGAGGGCACCTCTACTCCGCTAAGGATGCAAACTGGTCTTTAAGTGCTTTAGAAGTATTTATTGACTTCAAACAATGTAATTGCAATATATGTAGGGTTGAAACTCTTCAGACTAGTATTTTGATGAGCTAATTAGGGATCATCCTTATCTATTAATTAAAACTCCATTAGACAATGTCTGAGTAGTTATAATAGTTGCAATTATTATATTTCTTAAAGGGATTAAAACTAAAGCAAGTATTCACCAATTTAATTAGTTTTCCTTCCAATTCATTCATATTAGGAATGTCTATGTTTGTGTTAAACTTATTTTGGAAATAATAGCTACATTAAATAAGTTACAAGAATTTTGATAGAATGCCCACTAGATCCAAATTTCAGGATTGCAATAAAAACAGCATTTGGTAGGCAATCCTTTTTCCCCAGAGTTTATGAATAAACTTAAACTTGTCATGATTTAAGTCTGTCTACACAAATCCATTCATAGTAGTTTGTTGAGTTAAAGCATTCTCTATGTAATGAGTGAATAAAGCATTTCAAATCAATAATCATGTACTGAGGGCTAACATATGCTAGGTCCTGTGATAGCATAATGTATGGGGAATTAATTTTTTGGAATTTACAACTAAGCAGTTACATAAGCAAATATTATATAAAGTATGATAACTAAATTACTATAAGAGATATATGAAAACAAGCTCCATAAGCTTCAAACAGCAAAGATTATATCTCTCCGCCAGAAAAGAGAAAGGGAAACCAATTTTTATTGCCATGTGCTAAGCTGTTCTACAGTTTCCCATGTGCTGCTTTCTTAATCTGCATATCTACTCCTCAAATAATATTTTAGTGTTGGAATGCAGAACAGATGTAAAATATGATCAGATGGGAAGAATGACAATAAAAAGAAGAAACAGTAATAGCTTTCTAACAATAAAAGACAGGAATAAGGAACAGGCAATGAAAACTCAGAGAGGAACCAATTTGAATATTTAATTGGGAAGGTCCTATAATGAGAAATAGAAGAGAACTAAATGCCAGGAATTCATATGGAAAGCAAAGGTAGGGAAAATTGGCTCAAATCTAAATTGGTCAGTGTGGTATGTAACTAGAAAGCAAGTATAGGAGGACTTCCTTGGTTTTCCTGATTAGGGGTTATAGGTAAGCATGATGAAAATGAATATATGAGGCTCTGTGTGATGGATGGGGTTCCAAAGCTGTGATTAGTTGACTTAATTGGCAGTTGGAAGTGAAGTAGGATCATTGTTGTGTTTTTATTCTAAGCAGAATTTTTATATTATGGATAAGGGCATCAGAAACTTGGGAAATTGCTAATTAGGACTATTTTGGAAGCCTAGAGGAGGAAAGAAAAGATGATCTCACTCTAAGAGGTGAAAACACTGAGATTGAAGAGACCCAAACATGGATATCTTCAAGCTGTCTGCCCTAACCTAAGAGATTTCCAAATGGACTGGCCTGAAACAGCAGAAAGGGCTTGGCTAAGGTGGAGGAGCAAGTTGAGTTTCCTTTCACTGCTTAGTGGCAACAGTAATTAATGCTATGATCAAAGCAAGATTTCATGAAAGTGAAGCTAGTCAAATCAAATCAAGAGTCCCTCAATAGCCAGATATTTCTCTCAGACTAGGCAGACTGGAGTTTCAAATGTGGGAAGTATGTTCTGCAGACAAAGAGATACTGGTCAGAAAATCATTGCCCTGTGTAGTAGATAGGATGTGGGTATAGTCCTAAATAGGCAGCCCTTAGGGAGCAGTGAAACAGAAAACAGGGGATAAGCTACTCCATGGAAGAAATGGAGAGTCCAACAACTGACATCCTACTTTTATAAATGAAAAAAAAAAAAATGCTCAGAGGTGTTACAAGGCTCAAGATCAAGGATGATCAGTATTTTTTAGGATTCGAACCCAGATCTCTATTATTCCAAAGTTCATGTTCTTTCCACTAACTGTGGACTCCTTTATGGACCAGTTAGAACTTAAAATAAGCCACTGGAGAGCATTTGCATGGATGTAGAGACATCAAGGTAGAAGAATCAGGAGCAAAAGATTGGACGGAAAATGTGAGCTATGGCTGATAAACATAACTTTTGTTTTTCAAGAGTACACTGTATTTTGTGACTCATCACTCAAAATAGATGATGAGATTAAGCCATTAAAAAAAAATGAATTTCTTTGCAAGGGAAGAACTCATAGGAAAGAGCAGACTTCCCAGGACGTAGAGGAAGGATTTGACTACAAGAAGGTAGAAAGAGGTCAATAAAGGAACTTTTCAGAGAAGAGAACATCTTGATTAGGCAATATCATGGAAACCAAAGAAGAAAATCTGGGCATGTTTTTAAAATGCCTAACTTCATAGTCAGAATATTACTTACTAATAGAGAAGGATGTGCCCCTTTTACTTTTCTTTGTTCTTTTCAACCATCCAGGTCTCCAGGCAATTTTCTTCTTCATTCTCTTTTCATTACATGGATCACTTTCAGAATGTTGATTTGGTAGGAAAGCGCATACAGTGTTTACCAGCATTTTGATTTAGAAAGAGAACCCAAAATATTCTGTTTTCACTAATGGAGGATGAATGTAAGAGAATAGCTTGTTTATTTGTTTGATAAATGATTGACACCAAATAAGGCACTGGAGAATAATATCTAATTTATAACTACAGATCCCTGGGTCTGTGAAGCCCTGTTTTGCCCCTTGTCAGAAAACACCAAGCTTGTATATATAGATGGCTAGCAATATTTCAAACTGACATTGATTTGAATTTAGGTATAAATTCTTTTTTTTTAAGATTTTATTTATTTGACTGAGAGAGACAGAGAGAGAGAGAGAGAAAGAGATCAAGCCGGAGAGCAGGAGAGGGAGACACAGGCTCCTCGCTGAGCAGGGAGCCCGATGTGGGGCTTGATTCCAGGACCCTGGGATCATGACCTGAGCTGAAGGCAGACACTTAACCAACTGAGCCACCCAGGTGCCCCTAGGCATAAATTCTTTAATAAGATTAGGTTTCTTTTAAATAAGCATTTACTGTGTACTTTGGAGTTTGACTACTTAAAAAATTAAGGTTCTTTCCTAAGCTTAGTCCCAATCACTACCCTTTTCTTTTGAGTAGTTTGTGGTTTTTCCAAATAATATTCAGTAGGCAACTCAATTATAGGATATGGTTCTGTTCCCTGGTTATTCTTAGTCAATACCTGAGTGAAAGCACTGTATCCTTTTCTTGCTGCTGTTTAACACTGGTCATTTGTTTGGTAACAGACTAGTCTATTGATTGGCAAAGGCTTTGTAAAATAAATAACTGAGAAAGCCACTTAGCCTTGTAGTGTTCAATGAAATCGTGAATTCCTTGAACCTTGTTTGCAAATTATTGCTTTTATGTCACTTGCTTTTACATACATGCAACAGTTTCTTGTTTAAACCTCAGAAATTTGTTTTTACATAAGGGTTTTTCTTCAACTCTGTGATTGGGTAGGCCTTTGTGGAATCTTCAGAAATATTTATATTGAGGAGTCAGTCAGTAGCCTAAGAGGTATGAGGAAATTGTTTCATGAATCAAACCATATGTGTCAGTAGGAACATTTTCATGCTGTTCCTTTTCATTACATTATAGAATTGATGATTTACAATGTAATTCCCCCCTCTCTCTGGTAGCAGAACAGGACTAAATTGATATTCCCTCACAAACAGTTGTTTGCAATATTTGTTTAAAGATAACTTTCTACTATGGTTCTCACATCTTAGAGTCAACTTTCCTTGCCCCAGTTGCTATATTTGGTTCATAATCAATCTGGTTTCAAATGGTAAAGCTATGTTGGATGCTAGAAAGAAGTGAGAACTAGAAAAGGCTTTAAAGATAGTATTTACAGGCACTTTGTGAAACCGAAAAATATAGAAATCTAAGCGGCACAAACAACTTGCAATTAAAGAGACAAATTAATGTACAAATTATAGTGCCCTGAGTAATTTATAAGGAAAAAAGAATACATACAAACAGTAAAGAACACTTCCTTTAGGAAATAAGACTTGAGCTGGGCTATGAAAAATGAGTAGTGTTTGCACTGACAGGAAAAAGTAAAGGATGGCATACTAGGTGATGAGAAGGAAAGAAATAAAAGTATGGAGTAGACATGACCTATATATGAAATGATAAATATACTATCATGATTAATATGTTCTTTTAATATCTACTAGATCAAAATTATTATTGTGCTTAAATCTTTAGTTCTTTTTGTGTGCTTGATGTATCATTTTCTGCCAGAGAATGCTAAAAATATCTCATTCTGATGGTGGATTGTCAATTTCTCCTTGTAACTGTCAATTTTTGCTTTATACATTTTGAAGCTATGTGATTAGATGCTTACAAGTTTATCAGTGTCATATCTTTCTGACGGATTTTTTTCCTTTTATGAGGTAGAGTCATGCTTTATTTGTAGTAAAAGTTCCATAAATGCAATGTTTCCTGATATTGATAATGCCATTATTAATATCTTCATCATATTAATATGATTTTTAATAATATAAAAATCTAAAATCTTTCTTGTGATTAATATTTGCATGATATATTTTATTGTTTCTTTTCAAACTTTCTGAGTAGATTTATTTTAAGTCTGATCCTTATTAGCAAAATGTAGTTGGATTTTTAAAATCAAATTGGATTATCTTTTAGTCCATATTCATCTATTACGATTATTGATATATTTGGACTTATTCCTATGATCTGATTTGCTACTTTATATTTGCTTCATCTTTTTCTCCTTTCCTGATTTCTGTTTGGTTAATGAAGTTGTTATCATTTTTTTTTCAATGTGTTTGGGATCTATAGACTATATCTCTCTCCTTTCATGTTACCGTTAATTTTTAACATATGCATATCTTTCTGCTAGCAAAGCGTCTAAAGTTATTTAGTATTTCTCTTTTCCTCCAGGCACAGGACCTAAGCTCAATTTACTTATCTACTCTGGGATATTTTTAATTTTTGTCTAAAATGTTAATTTTTATCTTTTTAACAACAACAGCAAAAAACCCAGTTATTATTAAAAAAAAAAAAAGATTTATTTATTCATTCTAGAGAGAAAGAGAGTGAGTATGTGCACTAGTAGGGGTAAGAGCAGAGGGAGAGAATCTTCATGCAATCCTCGCTGAGCACCAGAGCCCAAAGTAGCACCGGGCCTCCATCTCACCACCCATGGGACCGTGACCTGAGCCAAAACCAAGAGTCAGACACTTAACCGACTGAGCGAACCCGGTACACCAAACCTAGTTCTTCTTATTTTTTTACAGATGTTAGTTAAGTTTAGTTCAGTTTTTGAGCTCACTCTTATTTCTTGTATTCTATGCATTCATTCTGGATTCACTTTTCTTATTACTTAAATATATCTTATAATAGGGCATTCAGTGGTAGTTTCTATGGAGTAAATATCTCAGTCATTTTACGCAGAAAAATATCCTTATTTTGGCCTTTGAATATTAATTAGTTTTGGCTTATTAAAAAATTCTAGTTTGATAGCTGTTTTCACTTAGCACTTTTAATATGTTGTTGTTCTTTCCTGGTATCTATTTTTGCTGCTAAGAAATCACTCTGTCCTTTTCTATGGATGTGACTCCTTTATTGTGAATCCCAAATAAACTTATTTTAAAGTCTTTAGTTATAATGTTCCATAAAGTTAATTTCATGAGAAATAAATTTATGCTCCAAATGTTGATTTTTGTGATTCTTTTTCTTAGGAATACATTTCTTTATAGGTTCTGGAATTTTGCTTGCAGACTCCTCCAAACCACTGTTATGTAGACCATCAGTCAGTCCCAAACTAGGCCACATAACAGCTATTTGCAGTCTCTGTCCTGAGGTGATATTAGGCATACTCCAAACCCAGTTATGGAGCCAGGGGTGGCTTGGCTATATTCCTGCTCTCAAGCCTCATTGGTACATTTTCCTCTCCTAGAGCCAGCAATTTACTATCAGCAGTAGTCCCTGCTCAACTTTCAAAAGCATGTTTTGCCCCCATTCACAAGCAACGGAATCTCACAGGAGCCTTTGGCTTTATACAGTGAACTTGAATCTAATGACCCATCTTGCATGGACTATTTTAATCCCCACTACCACAAAGGAGCTAGGTTCCCGGCTCCCCCCAGAAGTATGCCCCACTAGCCAATGACTTCCAGCTTGCCTAAAGTTTTGTGTTTACGCTCTGTTTCCACTCTATGGAGAAGCTATTTTGTTTTTAAAAGCAGCAATGAGTTTTTTACTTTCTGTCTATGTGATCTGTATTTTCTGTGCTTGAAACAGAGTGCTCTTGTCAAAGTGGGAATTTATCCTGTGCCACATTGCCTGAAAGTCTTTTTAGGGCTATGTCTACCATCCCAAGTTGCCGTGAAGCCTGAGATAAAATTAAACAGGAAACATAGTGACAAATCATATTTTAAATGTACATATTGAATTTCTCAATTTATATTAGTCAACCAAATATTCATAACTATCTAACATGTAGAGGCCATATGCTATAAGGTTTAAAAGCATAGCCAAACTATTGGCATTTGAATTCTTTACTGCATTTGTTTGGTGAGTTATTTTACATCAAAGTGCTTCAAGTTCCTCATCATTAAAATAACTAAGAATAATACCCACTTCAGAGGTTTGTTCTGAAGAATATATTCATTAGGATGTGTGAAGTGCTTATAATAATGCCTCTTCTGGGACGCCTGGGTGGCTCAGTCGGTTAAGCGTCTGCCTTCGGCTCAGGTCATGATCCCAGGGTCCTGGGATCGAGTCCCGCATCGGGCTCCCTGCTCCGCGGGGAGCCTGCTTCTCCCTCTGCCTCTCTCTCTCTTTCCCTCTCTCTCATGAATAAATAAATAAAATCTTTAATAAAAAAAATAAAAAATAAAAATAAAACAATGCCTCTTCTAATAACATGTATATTTAAATTATTTCTCTTGTTTATTCACAATCATGTAAAATGATATTAGATTCTGTGGGAGTTCAGTACGCATGTCCTGCATGCATGAACTTTATTTTGAGTTGGTAAAGGAATAGACGTGAAACAATTAAAGAATGATAAAACCATTATGTCACACAGTACCATATAGTATTTTATCAATTCTAGAATGTAATAGGAATTCATAGGTGATATAATTTACAAGGACTGGAATTGCTCAGAAAATGTCTTGGGGAGAAGAGACTTCAGCATCTCAGACCAGAAAAGCAATACATGTTGGAGCTTAGGAAAGAAAATGAAGGCAATGTGTAGGGAGAATATGATATGTATGGAGTACAAGGCAGAGTATCTGAATTGTGAATATGAAGGAAACAACAATGGATTAGCATGGACAAGATTGGAGTAGGAACATCCAAAAGCCAAGTGAAAAGTTGAGACTTAAGAAAATGATTTTCAAAAGGGAATACTACTTTCAGGTTCTTCTGTGGAATAATGATGAAATGGACATGGTATTTGGGCAGGATTTTTGAGATAATTACACTTAATTTAATGGGCCACAGACCTAATTTTATGCCTAGGCAACTGAAGTTTGCATGTAGGCATCTTTTGACTTAAAATAGGAATGATCTAGTTGGCTGTGTATAAAGGGTTAGTAAAATGAGAGAAGAGTACACCTGATCCTTCCTCTTAGCTGACAGTGAAGAGCACATTTCCTTCACTTCATTTTCACCCAACAAAAATGAGAAGTATAGGATCAGAGACATAACCTCGCTTACAGTACACTTTGCATTATTGCCAAGTGAAAATATTCCATAGTCTCCCTGTGGCCCTCAAGCATTGTTTAAAGAATGTCCCTGTTAAAAAAAACACTGAATTCTTACAGATAAAATATACTTCGTATTATGAGCTTACATAGGATTCACATCAGGCTAATGAAATAGAACATGTTGACATTGTTAAAGTTAATGTACAGTAATTTAGTACTTACTGAAGACATATTTGAAACTTAACTTATCAGAACAGCAGGTATGTTGAAACACCTTGGACACCAAATAGATTTTTTGGTGTGTCCTTGAGGAGTATCTATGCCGCAATATTAATTCTGGAAAACCACCAAATGTAACGATAATGACAATGATACTATTAGAGCTCCACAGAATTATTTTCAGATTTTATTTTATAACTGAATCATTATATTATTACTCTAAGATATGTATATTGCACAACTGTGCTTAAAATTCTCCACCAGAGAATTCAGGAAAGAATGAACGAATTAGAAGGAAATAATGAAGCCATCCCCAAATTCCAGATGGATACGAAACTAATTTGATCTTTAAGGTCCTGCCATCTGTTCTTTTTATTTATTCTAAGCATTACATATTTACATACCTTCAAATCAAGAAACGGAAAAGCAGATGCATTTATAATGGAACACTTCATTCATGAGGAGAAAAGGCCAAAAAAGCATAATTTCTTTTGTAATGGTTTGGTGGAGTCTGGTTGAATATTTGAGGTATGCAAATTTTTCCAATAACTGAGAAATAATCAGGCCAAGAAGACATCAGGCAAGAGGAAAAGAGAAAAAGCAATAAAATTGTAGCAAATCTTGTAATATAGTGGCCAAATCATTTAATGTAGTTTTAAAAATTTTTTCTTGTCTTTTTTGTTATATTTCTTCCCTACTTGGTAAGTTTGGATGAAGATATTGAAACTTTTTAAGCTGTTATAGTAGATTGAATAACGTCCCCCCAAATTCATGTCCACCCAGAGCTTCAGAATGTGACTTTATTTGGAAACAAAGTCTTTGCAGATGTAATAAATGAAGGTAAGATGAGATCATAGTAGATTGAAGTGGGCCCTAAATCCAATAACTGGTCTCCTCATAAGAAGGGGACAGGAAACAGAGAGGACACAGGGACACAGAGAAGAAAACCATGTGAAGTTGGAGGCAGAGATTGTAGTTATATGGCTACAAGTCAAGGAATGCTAAGAATTGCCATGCTAAGAATTGCAGGGAGCCATCAGAAAGACAGCCCTACCACCACCTTGATTTCAGACTTCTAGCTCCCAAATTAGGAAAAAAAATTCTATTGTTTTAAGCCACATAGTTTGTGGCACTTTGTTATGACAGACTTAGGAGACTAATGCAGCTAGTAAAATTTATTGAATGTAGATTTTGAAATCTTTTGAAAGCTTAAACTTTGGACTTTGGAAATCTTTACATACTCATGAGAAAAAGCAGCATGTAGAAATTTGAAGATAGGAAAGTTTTTTTCAGCACTGAAAGAATATAAATCAAATCTGACCCATGTGGAAAGTCAAGTTAAAAATTTACATATGGTCCATATTCCTAAACTACTTAAAATGTGTTCAGGTTATATTTTGACCAAAGCATTCATATAAAAATTTTTTAAAAAGATAAAGAAGAAATGCTGTTCAAAGCTATTTTAGAAGGAATATTTATTTAAAACCTAGTAACATTAAAAATCTAGTAATAATCCCTTACTGCTTCCCTGTTGATCTAAATGTTTCATTTTCTTTCACAGGGTATTAGTTTTGAATCTGAAAATTAATTAAGATAATCAATACTTTATAATCAATTCCTGATCTTTATCCCTGCTTTCAAAACTGTCATGTGCCTACAGGAAGCTGGATTGTGAGGGTCGAAAGGGAAAAATATAGGATCAATATCTTTCTTTTTTTTTTTAAGATTTTATTTATTTATTTGACAGAGAAATAGAAGAGCACAAGCAGAGGGAATGGCAGAGGGAGAGGGAGAAACAGGCTCTGCACTGAGCAGGGAGCCCGATGCGGGACTTGATCCCAGGACCCCGGGATCATGACCTGAGCCGAAGGCAGACACTTAACCATCTGAGCCACCCAGGCGCCCAGGATCAATATCTTTCATTTTACTTTCCAAATTAAGAGTCAGAAACCTTATTTTCTTTCTAAACTCTAAATTTTATTTAATCTTTTTTTAGGTCAAAAAAACTGTGCTATTCCATGTGCTTCATCCATTCTTTGGGTATGTTTTGCTAGTCAATTTGTAATACTGTATGGCACTGGATTTAATTGTATGCCTGAATAAAGTAGCATATTATATATGATTTCTTCTTTGATCACTTCCCTAATACCACAGTATTTTCATTAATATTCTTACATAACAAGATAAACATTTTTGTTGTTGTTTGTTTTCCTAGCTGAGTAGAGTATGTGAATTATGAGAAAGCAGTCAATTAAGATCAAGGCTGAAAATTGAAAACTTACCATACCTATTCATTTTAAGGAGCTCAGGCCATTGAAAAAGTAAATCATGCTTGCTGGCTTAGTTTCAAATGGCCAACTCTCTGAATCCTACAGTTTTCTCCTCTTCTCCCAAAGATAGTTTCAAGTTTCCTTCAGATTACTGAAAAGAAATGCATTGCCATCATGGCAACAATTAATCAGTCAAATAGTATTTTCTAGGGCCATTTCAGGTATTTCAAATTAATATTTCCAAACTATTATATCCTGCTTTTATCATGTGCCTCATCACCAAAAACTGTGAACACCTGCATCAAAAGATACTTCTCCAATTTCCTCCCCTAGGATTACATATCCAAGCCCTATTTATCATAGTGTTAGGCTCATCCATATAGTGTTTCTAAAATACCCTCTGAACATCTCTGCTTCACCTCCATCTCATCAGAAATCCTGACCTTAAAGGTCAGTAGAAATCTACTGACCTTTAAGCCTATGCTTCCTTTGAACCCACAGCTCTAAATACCTGGCCCAAGAAATGGCATTTAATCACATAGGGCTCACAATAACTTGAAAACACTATTTTTCATTACCATTTAATGTACACAATAGATACTTTCACTGCCTGCTTGAGTCTCTGTATTTGACTATCATCCCATGCTGGACCAAATAGGCAACTGAAATAGCAATCAAAGATAGTGAGATGAGGTATGATTCAAACACTGGATGAAGAATGAAGATAAGGGTCCAAGTCAATGAGGAGTTCAGAAATAGATTAAGTATCAAGATGAAAGTCATGTATTCCTTTGTAAGCATACTTATTTACATTTTGGACTGGCTAGGTCAAACATCATTCATGACAAAGAAGTTAAGTTCAAATGGCCATGTAAAAACTATACTGCTTTAACTAAATATTATTTTATGGATCTTCTGTTATTCTGTCTTATGTTATTACTGAAATCCAATGGCTAATAAGGAAATCAACTTGAACATACACAACCTGATGGAAAAACCTTTCTCTGACTACCCTCATACTTTTAAATATGGTACCACCTTTGATTATAAAAATATTTGTTATTAGATGAGTACTAGACTTTTAGAGTCTTGAAAGGTGTGTACAAATCCAAAAGAAAATAATATATTTGCATTTGGGAATATATAAGAATGAAACATAAATGTCAAAGACTGATCCTTTAAAAGGGAACAGTCAACTCCTAATGTATTAAAGACTTAAATTTAAGACTGGAAACCATAAAATTCCTGGAAGAAAACATATGGGGTGAGATCCTTAACATTGGTCTTGGTAAAGATTTTTTTGATTTGACAAAATGTAAAAATAAACAAGTGGAATTACATGAAACTAAAAATATTCTGAGCAACAAAGTAAACTACCAACAAAATGAAAAGACAGCCTATGTAATTGCAGAAAATATTTGCAAATTATATAGCTGATAAGGGGTTATTATTCAAAAATATGAAGTACTCACACAACTCAATAGCAAAAAAAAAATTTTGATCAAAAAAATGTAAATTGGTACATTCATTATGGAAAACAGTATCCAGGTTCCTCAAAAAAATTAAAAATAGAACTTCTATATGATCCAGCAATTCCACTTCCATGTATATATCCAAAGGATTTGAAATCAAGATCTCACAGAGATATCTGTACTCCCATATTCATTGCAGCATTATTTACAGTGGGGCACTATGCTAAACAAAATAAGCCAGACAGAGAAAGACAAATACCGATGGTATCACTTATATGTGAAATCTAAAAGAAAAACGTCAAACTCACAGAAACAGAGAGTAGAAAAGTGATTGCCAGGGGTGAAAGGTGGAAGAAATAAGAAGAGGCTGGTCAAAGGATACAAACTTTCAGCTATAAGATGAATAAGGTCTAAAGAGCTAATATATAACATGGTGAATATAGATAACGATATGCTGCATTGTATAATTGAAATTTTCTAAGATAACAGAACTGAAATGTTCTTATGAAGATGAAGGAGGAGGAGGTGGTGGAGGAAGAGGAAGGAAAAGGAAGAGGGGGAGGAGGACGGAGAAGAGGAGAAAATGTGAGGTATGAGATGATGGATATATTAATTAGATAGGAGGAATCCTTTTATAATGTATATGTACATCAAATCATGATGATGTACACTTTAAATATCTTACAGTTCTGTTAGTTATACATGAATAAAGTTGAAAAGAATTTTTAAAAAGGTAACAGGTGGGGCGCCTGGGTTGCACAGTCCGTTAGGCAGCTGACTTGGTTTCGGCTCAGGTCATGATCTCAGGGTCCTGGGTTTGGCACTCTGCACTGGGCTCCATGCTCAGCAGGGTGTCTGCTTCAGGATTCTCTCTCCCTCTCTCTGCCCCTCCCCCTGCTAGCTTGCGTTACGTGTGCACTCTCTCTTAAATAAATCTTTAAAAATATCTTAGGCAATAGGTACAGGAACAAAAAGTTAAACACTTCCAGAAAGAAGATAAATATAGTTCTCCATAAAGCAATAGCAATGCTTTGGTGCTATCACCTTTTACAGTGAAGTGGTATAAATTAAACACTAGGGAGATGAAGAATGTTAAAATATATTAATTTTGCAGAATACATTGTAGTATATTTTCCACAATACAGTCAACAATAAAATCAATAATTTAAATTTACCAACACTTGTAATAGTATTGTAAAATTTAATTGCACTTGGCAGTTGAAATGTAAATCTCTCCCCCCACCCCCCCATAACAGATACTCCTGCTGTTGGTAAAATTTGTTTTCATGATAATTTTTAATTTCACACTGGGTTTTTGAGGCATTGCATGGCAACAATATTTCTGTTCATTTATCTCATCATCCCTTGTAATAGTCTTAAAACTTCACCACTAATCAAAATCGTCTTAGGACAATAAAGTACAGTTTTTGGCTTTACAGTTAGAATTTAAGGAAGAGGTAGGCCAACTATGGTACATGAGTCAAATCTGGCCCACCTCCTCTTTTTGTTATGTCCTACAAGCTAAGAATTTAAAGAAAAATAATAAGAAATATAAGAAATAATGTACATTATATGTTATTACATAACATATATAATATGTTATTATAATATAATAATTATATATTATATAAAATAGAAATAATAAGAAAAATAATATTTCATGATATGTGACCATTATATGCAATTCAAATTTCAGTATCTGTAAGCAAAGATTTATTGGAACACAGTCATGCTCACTCATTTATGTATTATCATTATGTATTATCTATTATCTATTATCTATGGCTACTTTTGTGCTATGGGATACTTGCAGCAGAGAGGGTATGACTTATAAAGACTAAAATATTTAGTCTTTGGTTCTTTACAGACAAAAAAATTTGCCTATCTCTGAGCTCTGAGAAAGAAAAGCAAAATAATTAAGCTTTATAAAATAGGTTGTAAATTTCAAATAACTTTTTTGTAATTGCAATTAGATAGTGATGTTCTAATGTTCCAGTTATATATATTGCCAAAACACCTAAGCATATAGTCAACTTATAATTCATAATTTCATTAACATTAATTTAAGGCCAATTTTTTCACAACAACTTTTAATATTTTTATTTTACTGCAAACCAGTACAAAAGATACCACACACCAGTTGTGACCTGTAACATAAGTAACAACCCACTGGTCAGGAAAAACTCCCTGGCCTGTATAATCTCTGACAGGTACAAAGTGATGCTATCTGAAGCAAATAAAATGAAATCACCCATTGTGGGACTCAGAATAATTTTCTAAATCAATATTAAGGCAAAAGTTCTTTAGAACTACCAAGGACATCCTAAGCAATAGTTCTGTTTTCATTTTTTTTCTCTACTTTGCTATTAGAGGCTATCTGAGCATTGTTTCTTCTAGATACTGGAAAAAAGTACATAATTTCTGATAACTATGCTACATGCATTAGTGTTCTCTTAATGAGTACAAGTTGTATATGTGCTAAATGCATTTTAAATGCATTGAATGTGAAATTCTCCTGCATAAATATGAAAAGGAGATGTTCTAAATAAAAGACTGCTACGGCAAAACCATTTGCAATTATACTATCATCCCACACCATCACACATATATACAGTTTTCTATTCTCTTTCCAGTTGCTTAAGCAAATGACTAGGAACAAAGAAATGCCTCTATTTCTTATTTATTGGTCACTTACTTTCTTGGTTTGCATATAAAATCAAAGCATCCATAAAATCCCTTTAAAAAGTTGACACATTTGGGAATCAAATCATTATATACAAAATGCAGATATTAAAAAAAAAAAATAGGGCTGTCGTGCACTATACCTCCTATTGTATGTGTAATCAGGTTTTTTTCCTGCCGCAAGTATAGATTTGTAGGTGACCTTAATCAAATTGCTTACTCTTTCCTCATTTGTTGTGTATTCCCTAAGTAAATATTTTTTTTTAGCATCTACAATGAGCTAGGTATTGCGTGGTGTGTAATACAGAATAAAAAGATGAATCAGACATAGCTATGATCTCAAGGATCCCATAAACAGGACTGTTAATCATAGGCACATATAACCATAAGGTAGAGAATGATGAGTGCACCTGAGAGAGGTACAGATTAGACACTTTGGAAGGTGAGACAGAGAAGTGATTACTTCCAGCTGGGAAGATTCAGGAGGGATTTACTGATGAGGCTGCATTTGAGCTCTGTCTTAAGGATGGTTAAGAAGGGTAAATTAAATTGACTGGCAAGGGCATTCCACAAGCTAACAAGATGTGCAAATGACAGGTGAGAATGTGGTGGATGAGAGTGGGTAAAGAGGAAAATGTTTGTTTGCCCAGGATATGTAAAGTGGAGTGAGTCATAGTTAAGTCTAGAGATGCAGCTTGAGGTCAGAACATGAAGGCAGCGATGTCTGGAAAGAAGCCTTGAGTTCAGAGCGGTCTGGGTTAAAATCCTGATCCTAGTTATCTGGGTAAAGAAAGAATTTACTTAACCTCTAGGTCTTCACAGAAGGTCCAAAAAATGTTTACCTAACTTGCTGGGTCATTGTAAAGATGGCAAATACATATGTACATTTTCTAACACAATGTCTGACACATTGTAGATGCTAAATAAACAGTAGCTATTACTGTGTCAATATTACACTGAATAACAGGCAAAGAATTTTACGTAGTTTGGTAAGAACCTATTATACCAACTACAGGAAAATACTGCAAGGTCATCAGTATCTAGAATGAGGAACTATTTGGAAAATAAGACAGGGAGCTAATGAGTGCTTTTTAATTGGGACTGCCCATTACAGTCATCTGGTGATTATCTATCTATAAACAGTGACATAACTCAGCCTCACCCCAGACCAGTTAAATCAGAATCTCTACACCTGGTGCCTGGGCATGGTATTTTTTAAAAGCTCCCCAAGATTTCTAAAGCATAGCTAGGTTAAGAACTACTATTGCTTTAGATGTAAGTTGTTATAATGTACAAAATATGAGAAATTCAGCAAAATGTTTTATTATAACAATTTGAATTATTTTCATTCTACTACATTAGTGGATGTCAGTTTTCCAGATTGTCTTTCTCTGTTTCTCTGCCATATTCTCACTTTCCAAAGACCTGTCCAGTACCTAACACAGGACCTGACACAGTAAAGGCCAGAGAGATGTTTGTTGAATGAAGACATGATTGACTGATAACGATTCCCATTCCCCACTAGATGAAAGTGACAAACTGAAGAACACTATAAGATGGGTACTATGTAGCAATTTTTAAAATATTTACTTTTTAATCCTTGTTTTCTTTTGCAAAAGCTGCCTAATTTATTAAAAGTTCATGCTTACATCATATCCTTAAGTGTAATTATAATGAATAATCAGCTAATTCTGAAAACTAAGATCACAAGCCAAAACATGCAAGGGTAAAATCAAGATTACTAATGCATATCTTTAGATTTATTATCAATAATATCAACATAATGTTATCAACAACCTTTTTAAAAAAACTGCATCTCAGATTGTATTTTATCTAGATTCTATAGATAGAAATACTTAAAAAAAATTTTATTGTATTTCATTTCAATAGTCCTACCATATTATTTTGTGGAGCATATGATGTGTTATAGGTATGCTGTTAAATTTGCTAATAATCCCAAAAGAAAAACTGCTTTCATTCATATTCAAGTATGAATAAGTGGATATTGAAGTATGTTGAAAGACAAGCAGACTGAGGAATGAGTACTAAGGGAATCACCAGGGACCTGTGGCTTCTTAGAATTTACAGGGATGTTAGAGATAATCTGGGAAAACATCTCACCAAAGTCAGGAAATTCTTCTGAAATCTAACAGGGAATGAAAAAACCTACTTGCTTCTTGTCAAAATACTGAAAAATCTATTGAAACATCAAAGCTCACCTCCAAAATGGAGGTTTGGATTTGGGGGCTCTTTCTTTATATCTCAGTAAATTGATAGCACTTCTAAGGACCAACCTCATTCAAAAATTTAACAGATGGCAAACTCTACAGTCAGCAGAAGTAGTGGGGGCATTAAAACGCTACCAACAGGCTTACTAATGGCTTCTGTTCTGACAGGTGCCTGTTGAGGTGCTCCCAACTTCCATGCAATGTTTCTCTGGTCCTGGGTACAAGTGGCCATCACCATTTTATGAGTATCTGTGCCATCACAGTATTTACTATACATAAGACAATCACGACTATTAAACTGTCTCTAATCCTTTCCCCTTGTGGTTATATAAATTATTTGTTTACCCTGAGAGTACATGAAATTTTTATAGGCACAATCTAGGATTGCATCTATCCAGCTTTCCTCTCAAATAAATCTTCCGTAAATATTAGAATTCATGTATCCAACAGTGAAAACCTCATTGTAAGCCTTGTCTGTTGCTTTCACATAAATAATCCAGGCTGGCTAAGAGGCCCACAGAATAATACAATGATAAAATTCGAATTCTAATTCTCTCATGGAGGAAGCCAGGGATAGCCTCTAAGTGTGGTCTCAGGGAATTCATGGCAATCATATCTTCTTAAACTATTATATGCAAATTGTTTCCCTTATTAGTCTGTAAGGTAGATCATTCATGCAACAAATTTTTGTTCTAAAGACTATTTTAGGCACTGAGAATACCACGATGAACAAAGGCAAAGTCATTGCACCAAAGGAAACTGTGTTCCAAAGAACAATAAATAAATAAATAGAAAGGAAGTCAGACATGTGTTAAGGGAGACAGTGAATACTCTGGAAAGGACAGTCAAGGAAGGCATTTTTGAGGAAGAAACATGGAATAGAGTTGTGAAAGTAGTGAGGAGTTGGGCCAGGCCACTATTAAGGGAAGACCATCTCAGGAAAAATATGAAAGCAAGCAGAAAGCCTGGAGACTAGAGTATACTAAAAGAAAATGAGGAGAAGTAAGGAGGCCAGAGTGGCCAAAACAGAATGCATGTGGAGGAGAGTAATAAAAATGCAATTAAGAGAGAATTGGATTTGTGATGGTTAATTTCATGTGTTAATTTGACTGGGCTATGAGATACCCAGATATTTGGCCAAACATTATTCAGGGTGTTTCTATGAGAATGCTTTTGGGTGAGATTAACATTTAAGTTGGTAGACCAAATAAAGCAGATTGCCCTCCCTAATATGGATGGTCTCATCCAATCAGCTGAAGGCCTGAATAGAACAAAAGGGCAACCCTCAAGAAATAAAGGGAGAATTCTTCCTGCCTGGCTGCCTCCAACCTGGGAGACGAGCTTTTTCTTATCCTTGAACTTGAACTGAAACATGGCTCTTCCTTGGTCTCAAGCCTGCCAGCCTTCAGATTGGAACTACACTGTTAGGTCTCTTGGATCTCCAGCTTTCTAATTCACCCTGAAGTTCTTAGGATTTAGCCTCCATAATCTCTATAATCTCTATATATCTGTTTTCTCTCTCTGGAGAACCCTACCTAATACAGGAGTTTAGGAGTTTAGAAGTGACATGATCTACTTACTTTTTAAAAGGATGACTCTCAATATAGTATGATCAGACTATGGTGGGGAAAGGGTAGAATCAGCTACCATTAGAAAAGAGCTAAGATGCTATGCAATAAGCCAGGCAACAGACAAAATGGTGGCCTACACTGGGATGATACAGGTGGAGATCATCATCTGAAGATTGAGCCAACAGGACTTGCTGATGAGAGACTGGGGAAGAAAAAAGTTGAAAAAGATTTCCAGCGTTTTTGTCTACAGCCCCAAACTGATGGAATAGTTTCCATTTTCTGAGATGGGAAAGATTTGAGAAGAGCAGGTTTATAGGGGAAACTGAGAGTTCACTATTAGAGCCATTTATTCTGAAAAATCTATTGGAGGAGTCAGTAAAAAGATCAATTAGACACGCTACTCAGAAGTTAAGAGAGAAAGTTAAGGATGGGGAGTGTAATTCAGCTGTAATCAGTATATAGACAACATTCAAAGCTAAAAGATTAAAAGAGACTTACAAGTGAGCTGATGTGGACATGAAAGCTTTCTTCAGAAATGGGGGTCATCTCACATGGCTGGTATGGAGCATATCAAAATTCACACAGTGCCTAACACAATATAGTTTACTATAAAATTCAGTAAAATGTAGGAATTACAGTAATTGAAGTAATAGGTAGATGATGGATTTTCTATTTATTTTGTAGTAATTCCTACCAAAATGCTACCTCTTCATAAGTCACTTCATTTTATGAGACATATTCAGTTATTCAAGTACATGATAAATATGTATGCTGTAATTTTTCTATGCTGTCCTTGTTTTCAGATTATAAGGGTCTAACAGGCATGTACTGCACACTAATTTATACTGAAGAAATTATCCTGATAATTACATTTTCTAGGCTAACACTGACTTTGTGATTTGACTCTAGGCATGTCACACTTATATTTTGTCTTCATCTAAAATAATTTATTTTGGCTTCATTATCTGTAAAATATTTCTATTTAGCAAAGTTCTAAACACTACAATACGAGTTACTATACTCAAACTCGGTTTAAAAGTTCTGTTTAATTTAAATTAAAAAATGTCCTATTTAAGATGGAGGTAATTTTATTTATTTATTTTTGTTTGTTTTTTAAGTTTTTATTTAAATTCTAGTTACCATACACTGTAATATTAGTTTCAGGTGTACAATATAGTGATTTAACACTTCCATATAACACCAGGTGCTCATCACAAGTGTATTCCTTAATCCCCATCACCTATTTAACCCATTGGTTTGCCCAGCTCCCCTCTGGTAACCATGTTTGTTGAGTCTGTTTCTTGGTTTGCCTCTCTCTCTCTCTCTTTTTCCCCCCAGGCTCATTTATTTTGTTTCTTAAATTCCACATATGAGTGAAATTATATGGTATTTATCTTTCTCTGACTGACTTATTTCACTTAGCATAATACTCTCTAGTTCCATCCTCATTATTGCAAATGGCATGATTTCATTCTTTTTTATGGCTGAGTAATAATTCCGTGTGAGTGTGTGTGTGTGTGTGTGTACTACATCTTATTTACCCATTCATCTGTTGATGGACACATGGACTGTCTCCATAGTTTAGTTATTGTAGATAATGCTGCTATAAATATTGGAGTGCATGTATCCCTTTGAATTAGTATTTTTGTATTCTTTGGGTAAGGCAGCTCTACTTTTAACTTTTTGAGGAACCTCCATTCTGTTTTCCAGAGTGGCTGAACCAGTTTGCATTCCCATCAACAGTTCAGGAGAGCTCCCTTTTCTCCACATCCTACCAACACCTGTTGCTTCTTGTATTGTCAGGTGTGAGGTGATATCTCATTGTAGTTTTGATTTGTATTTCCCTGATAATGAGTGATGCTGAGCTTCTTTTCATGTGTCTGTTGGCCATCTGTATGTCTTCTTTGGCAAAATGTCTATCATGTTTTCTGCTCATTTTTTAATTGGATTATTGGTTTTTTGGGTGTTGAGTTTGAGACGTTCTTTATATATTTTGGATACTAACCCTTTCTCAGATATGTCATTTGCAAATATCTTCTCCCATTCAATAGGTTGCCTTTTAGTTTTGTTGATTTTTCCCTTCACTGTGTAGAAGCTTTTTCCTTGATGAAGTCCCAAGAGTTCATTTTTGCTTTTCTTCCCCTTGCCTCCCTTACATATCTAGTAAGAAGTTGCTACAGCTGATGTCAAAGAGGTTACTGCCTGTGTTCTCCTCTGGGATTTTAATGGTTTCCTGTCTCACATTTAGGTCTTTCATCCATTTTGAATTTATTTTTATGTATGGTGTTAGAAAGTAGTCCAATTTCATCCTTTTGCATGTTTGGCTGTCCAGTTTTCCCAACACCATGTGCTGAAGAGACTGTCTTTTTCCCATTGGATATTCTTTCCTGCTTTGTCAAAGATTAATTGACCATGTAGTTGTGAGTTCATTTCTGGGTTTTCCATTCTGTGTGTCATATACGGTCTTGATTACTATAGCTTTATAATATAGCTTGTAGTCCAGGATTATGATACTTCTAGCTTTGCTTTTCTTTTTCAAGATTGCTTTGGCTATTCAGTGACTTTTGTGGTTCTACACAAATTTTAGGATTGTTTGTTCTAGCTCTATGAAAAATGCTGTTGGTATTTTGATAGGGATTGTATTAGATGTGTAGATTGCTTTGGGTAGTATAGACATTTTAACACTACTTGTTCTTCAGATCCATGAACATGGAATGTCTTTCCATTTCTTTGTATCCTCTTTAATTTCTTTCATCAGTGTTTTACAGTTTTCAGAGTACAGCTCTTTTACTTCTTTGGTTAGGTTTATTCCTAGATATCTTATTATTTTTAGTGTAAAATGGGGGTAATTTTTAGATAGTTTGTGTAGGTACAGATAAATTAAACAACTTCTTAATATAGAGAGAGAACCTAAAATATGCACATATATACCCTCTTTATATACCTGAAATTGCAATACAATATACTGCTAATATAAAAATAATTGTTAGAGTGCCTGGGTGGCTCAGTCAGTTAAGCCTCTGACTCTTGATTTCAGCTCAGGTTGTGTGCTCTGAGGGTTGTGAGATTGAGCCCCGAGTCAGGCTCCACACTCAGTGGGGAGTCTGCTTCAGATTCTCTCTCTCCCTCTCCCTCTGCCCTGCCTCTCTCTCAAATAAATAAATAAAATATTTTAAAAAATAATTGTCATATTAAAACATGAAATTTTTCAAATTTACATATTTTATAGTTTTATTGTAATAGATTTTTTCTACTTTTTCTTCCCAGTAGTTCGAATGGCATATTTTAAGAAGAAATTATAAAATAACGGGAAAAGAATAGGACTGAGAGTCCCAACTGTGCCACTGTTGTTATGATATAAAAACATCACTTAACCTGTTAAAATGTTTTCCTTATTATAAAACAAAGATACCAAAATAGATGATTGCTAAATGTTCCTTCTGACTCTAACATGTAAGTACTATGATTCAATATGAATATTTACTGGTGTGTGTGGTTTTTATACAGCTCTGTATTACTCCAGGAAAATTTTTTACCATATTTTATGCAAGCTATGTAGCAGAATTATGGTGAGGAGTAGGCATTTCTATCATCATGTAAAAAGGCATAAATATACAGGTTCCAGCATCTTGTCAGTAACTGATCAGAGATTCAGTCCTGAATAGTAATTTTTGGCATGCGCTTTGCTCACAACCAGTGTTTCATTAATGTGTTTTTTCTTGTTGAATATTCTCAATTCCTTTAAATAAATTGTAGTTAATTAGTCATTTTATGCATATAATTTTCATGTTTTCATAATTATACTTAATTATGTTCCTAGCAAAATTTATGTAATCAAATAATTGCCATATGCAATTATATTATATAAAAGCTATAAACATATTAGAAAAAATTCACAGAAGATATATTTATTCAAGACATTTTCTTTTTCACTTCCAGTTATATCATTTAGCATTGACTTTAACCATTTTTTAACTCACATTGCTAGATATCAAAGAGAGATTTTATTCTTAAGGGAAAAATTAACAGTAATTTCTTATTGAGATGGCATATTATTAAAATATACTATAAGTTGAACATTCTAATAAAAATTACATACGATATACAACTTTTTTCAGGAAAAATAACATTTCTGTTTTGCTTTTACCCTTAAAACTCTTGATTTTAATGCATTAGTTTCATTTTTAGTTGCATATATTGTCTCATCTTCACCTTTAATTGCCTGTATCACCAGAAAAATTGAAGAAATTAAAATAAATGTAAAAGTCATCTAGAACATATCCAACTTATTTTACACATTTAGATAATGAGGTCCTCAGAGTTGAGTGACTTCACATGGTCACAAAATTAGTTAGCAGCAGGACGTAGCCTGATAGAAATCCTGCCTGCTAATCCAGGCCCCTCTACACCAAGAGGATATTCAGTTTAGCATTAAAGTATTATATTTCAATTATCTGTATGTGTGTTTATGTCTTTCCCTTGATTGTGAGATCTTTGAAGACAGAAATTAGGTCTCACCATTGCATTTCCCTGGAACCTAGAAGAGTGCCTGAAACATAATCATAATTGCTCAACATATAGTTTTCTATAAGCTTTTTTATTTCAATTCTTGACCTTTAAAAAAAAATGTCTCCTCCCCTATCATAGGGGGTACATGATAGATATTGGCTTAATGACAACTGGTTGAATATTATAAAATAGAGACTAAATATTTGAAACATGTGTTTTATTTGGCTTTATAAAATATAAAAATTTTATATGTACATGTGTACCAAAAACTCACACTGAATGGTAATTCTAGGGTATTAGCAAGAAGCAACAGAGTTTTATACATTCTCTGGCACTTCCATGGCAGAACTGTTTAAATGATGAACTTCCAATTTTATCAAAACTTTCCTGGCTCAAACCCTTCTGAAAGGAAAACTAAAGGAATAGCTTATGGGTGAAAAATTAACATGACCATATACATTTTCGTTAGCTGCAACATCAACATTTTCCCTTTGAAACATTTCTCTTTAAAACTACACAGTGTATTAGCACTTGGATATTAAGTAAATGCATTTGAGTTTCTATTCTGAAGGCTCCATGGGGTAGATCTGCTTTTATTTTGTTTCCGCTGAGAAATTCACAAAAAGTTAATAAGTGATTGATGCCAAATCAATAACAAGGTGGAAGCCCTTAAGGGCATATTGCCCTAGTATTTGCAAATGGGAAATAAGGCGTTATCCAGGGCCTTACAGAGAGTAGACAGGAGGAGGGATTAAACTAAGACTCCAACAACTCACATTTTGTATGTCCTTTCTGTGGGGCATAACTTTGGCTTCAGAGGATGAAGGTACAGGGGAACCTAAGGTGCTTTGACTCCTCTATTTTCTATTAGGTACGTAGCCCTTTTGGCCAAGACTGAAGTATAAAATGGATGCTTAAATTTAAGCCTCATCATGTCATTAGTGGGAACACATAACAAGTATCAATGAACAAAACAAATAAAATACTTTGAACATGCAATGTGCATCTGCTACATCTTTTGAAGTCAGTATTTTTTGGTGTGGAAATGTGTATTTACATTTCAAAAGAATAGCTTTAATTTTCATTCTGTGCACATTTCTGCCACACACTAATCTCTCACTGTTGGAGACCAACCCAAGGTGCTACCAAAAAGTCTTTTAACTCAGCAGGAACAATTGCATAATGTCAAATATTTTGCTGTCTTAAATTTGAAGTTTTCTTTAATATTTAAAATACACACTCCTTAAGGACTGGGTCTGTTCAATATACTGATGGCATTGAGTAGTTATGATAATGATAATGATTATCAAAACTATTGTCATTCATAGGCAACCAAAGGCAGACTGCATTTTCAATCTCTGTTCATTGATAACAAGAAGTCAGACAGAGCCCCTACCTTCAAAGAGCTTACAATGAACATAGGGGAGACAAAATGTTAACATAAAATATATTCAACTCTTAGAGGCATTAAAAAGCTAAATAAAAGATGCAGATTATAAGTACATAGGACTTTTATTTACTTTTTTTAAAGATTTTATTTATTTATTTGACAGTGAGAGACACAGCGAGAGAGGGAACACAAGCAGGGGGAGTGGGAGAGGGAGAAGCAGGCTTCCCGCTGAGCAGGGAGCCCGATGTTGGGCTCAATGTGGAGCTTGATCCCAGGACCCTGGGATTATGACCTGAGCCAAAGGCAGACGCTTAACGACTGAGCCACCCAGGCACCCCTACATAGGAGTTTTAAAAATACCAGAAAGAACAGGAAAACTTTCTGGCAGAGATGAAATTTATTGTGGGCCTTGAATAAGGGACAAACTATGGATTCAGAAGTTGCAAACTCAAATGCCTGCAAAAGTCAAGTTAATATTTCTGAGTAGGAAGGTAGATGCAGTGTTGATATGTTTTTCAAGAGAATCTGGAATTTCGATTTGACATGTCACAAATCTCAACTTTTTAAATAGAGTAACCTAACTCAATTGAAAAAATTAAATGCTGTGTAGGCCAATAAAACGTTCTATGCTTATGGTCTGCCTGTTTTTATTTTCTTTGTCATATCCTCAAATATTGGGCAAAGATGAGAAGGCAAGAGGGACTGCAAGAGTTAAGGAGCTATGATGACACCAGATACAGTTAATTTAAAGAATAATTAGAAGATAGTGTAGGAGGTAAGCAGTAGAAAAAAAAAACTGAGGTCACACTGGAGATGATTTCTAGATATAAATAAAAGCATTTACATTTACTGTCTAGGCAGATTAGAGAAAGAGTGCTATAGGGACAGAAGTATGATAGTTGAAAGTGCATCATCTTGAGGGGCGGGGAGTGGAAGATGAGTTAAACAG
>NW_023270233.1:2670346-2738593 GCF_011800145.1 Mirounga leonina
AGAATTTAAATAAAAACTAAAAAAGAAAAAATAATAATTAATAAATACATAATTAAATAAAGTGCATCCTCTTGAATAAAGTCAAACTTCACTTTGTACTGACATTATTCCTTTTGTCAAGTTTAACTGCTGAGTATAATCCATGGCATCTTAGAATTTTAGAAGTAGCAGGAGCCAAATACCACACATAGGCCTCAGATAAATGTTGCTATGTTAGTATTTTTTTATAACTTATGTTATCAGTAATCATAAAATATTGATTTAAAAAATCAAAACTGTACTAACATTTTTTAACACCACATTCACTTCTAACACATTATTGACTGGTTAACATTTGAGAATCCCAGTTAAAGGGGTTTAAAAACTTTTACTAGGATTTACCATGGCAATATCCCAAGCAAACAGTGTGCCACCCAGTTGGCCAGGCAACTAGGCCATGTTTCAGCTGAATTTTTTTTAAACTTCATATATGAACATTTGGTGTCTCCTATAAACTGACAATCCTGTTTGTAAGAGGTGCATTATGCAAATTAGGAAATTAGCAACAAACTACTTCTGATGCTAGTCATTACTACCTTGTTCTTCAGTTCAGATTTGCAAAAGTGTAATGATGCAGTAAAATCTACCAATGGATGTTTTGTTACCACTATTAATGGACGATATTTTATTGTAATGTCAAATTTACTACAAAACCTGGGCACTTACAATAGCATACATTATCCTACACAATCTAATATAATTCAATTTCCTCTGTCCTATGAGAAAAAGGCAAAATATATCACAAACATATTCACTTGAATTCAAACTTTTCCTGTTTATTAAATATTCAGTCAAATTCAGTATTACTCCAAGAGCTGTGAACCAATTTCATATTCGTCAATGGAAAATTGAAGAATTTTCAGTATTTACAATATTGGTGAACATTCTAAGATTTAGCCATGCTTTTCTTTTCAATCTGATTTCAGCATCTCTATTCTGTTCATTGATTGTCCCTATTGTTACTCTACACACTGATACAAAACTCCCACTCCAGAGGTAGCAAGTATATCAGGAGCCATTATTGTAAATGTGTAGTTCATTTTTTTCCTTTGCTGCACACCTGTTTATGCTTTTCTTTGTAGGTCCCTTTGATCATAAGTTCCTCTACCTAAATTCAACAACTAGGTCATAACTGATTCTATTTACAACACCCTCACCAACATCCTAACGTGCCTGTACTGAGCTAAAAATCTACTACATAAAAAGCCAAAGGAAACCAGATCACACATTTGATGCACCATGAACTGAAGACAGAAGCTGCTAACCAACTTCTCATATATGAATAAAACTGTTCTTAAATGCACTTTAGAAACATGGTTTTTGTTTGTTTTGCTTTGCCTTGGCAGTTTTATTTAGTTTTGTTTGTTTAGGCAGCCAAAGTACCTTTATAGAACTCATTGGTGGGAAGCACAGAACCAAAGTGGAAATGTCCAGCAAAGCTGATCCTCCTTAAAAAAAAGTCTTAAAAACACCAAAAAAAGATCATAAGGTAATTTGAATTCTCTAAATGATTTAAACTATTGTTTTGCTTTATTCAAAGACTTTATTCAACAATATATTTTTCTGACATAGGATCATATGGAGTTTGAAACAACCATCAAACTTTTATTTGGTGCTTTTTATTTTAAAAATTCTAAAATATATAGAAAACTCAAATCATTGGGTTTGATTTGATTCTTTGACTTCAGGGAAAAACTTCTTAGCAGAAGAAAGATATACAAATGTTCATTCCACATTGAGAAATTTCCAAACATTCTGGCAAGCCTAGGATCTGAATTCCTCTAGTGAGATATATTGTGGAATAGGAATATAAAATGAAGAGACCATCTTCAAACTTGCTATTTAATGTATCAGGGCTATGTGCTTCTCAGGCTCCAAAGGAGGCCAGTAAAGACACACCTTTCTCCCTGCAGTCATGTGACTCTCTAGACATTTGGCTTATGAATAATCTTTTAGTATAGCCACTTATAAGATGTTAAGATAACGAAGATAAATCATTATCATATCTGTATAAATAATGAAAATATGGCATTTTTTCAAATCAGTAATTTGAAGCTTTGTCATGAATTCTTTTCATTCCTCTTCATTATTCCAAAATATATAATTACGTCTTACTTTTAGATCCTAAAATAAACCAAGATAGAATTAAGTAATTGGACAAAAATACTATAAAAGAGACAAGACTCAAAAAAGTCTGAAACATTGCCTTTCTAATTTAATGACTATCCATGGCATTTAGTAAATTGATTAGTAGACAGTATGTACTACAAATCTACCAAATTAAGAAGAAAAAAGTATAAAGGATGACTTTCTTTCCAAATTTAGGACTAGCAAGGAGAGTCAAACAGCCTTCCTATTCCCAGGTTTAGCATGCAATTCACAAACATATAAACAAAAACATGATGAGGGTTTTCTTCCTGTTGTTTCAATTAGCTTAAGTTACTTATGGAACATGCTGGGTTTCTTGAGGCTGGAGGAACGTGAATGCTCTAAGAATACATTTACTCTTAAGGAGGTTTTGTTTCAAAATCCTGAGTCTTTCGAGGGAGAATCATGATCATGTTTTTCTACGTTCCCATCAGGCAATTTACCTTTAACAGTTTCATTATATGGTCTTTGCATATGGACAGCAAGAAAAAATTAACTGCCTTCTTTTTTGGTGGTAACTAAGGACTTATTTGATCACCACTTAAACTAACACCATTGCCTGGCCTTCTTACGCATGAAACATTTTATTTCAAAACTAAAATTGCTAAAACTTTAAAAATTGCTTTAAGAGATGTTTGGACTTCCAAAAGGAAAACAATATATAAATTTAAAATATGATTTTATAAAAACTATATTAACTACGAATACACATATTTTAAAATGTATATCAACACTATTTCTAGAAATAAGTTAGCTAAATAGTGGATGCATTAACACTTTCAGGCTACTGTGGCCTGATGAAAGAAAAAGTAAACAAGGTGTTCTGATGTGATAAATAGAAATACTCCGAAAACTAAGGGTCAAATGTTCCCATATGGTTTAATGGTATGAAGTGGTTCACATACATAAGACAATGCCATATCTTCAAGCCCTGAGCAAAGCATTGATGAGTTCAAGTCCATTACACCAAGGACAAGAAGTCAAATCAGGAAAAAAAAATCCCCACTTGCTTTCTTTTTGACTGTCTTCCCTGTTATAAATCTTGTTGATTAGCATCAGTACTCATGGTATTCAACTGGGAATTCTGTTCTCCATGAATGCAAGATACACAATCATGAATTACTTGAATGAATAACTGTATTTATAAACTAAGCAATATCAAGGAGGCAAAAAATAAAAGGACAAAAAATTCCATCAAAATTTAGAGATAAAAAAGACACACCTATAAAATTAAGTAAATAACTTCTCATTGAAGTACATGTACTATTTTGGAAATCTTATTATTGAAAAACTACAGAGTGATAAATGTCAGAAAAGAAGCTACCCATAGCTGGCATCTATTAAGGATCCTGAAATAATAATTAATCCTGGAATTTAGGAAAATTAACTTTCTTTGACTACATGACTATTACATCACCTTATAAGTTTCATGCAAATATTTCACAAAAATATTTGAATCAAATTTTGCATACAACTGTAGTACTCTCTATTCTAGCATTGCGCAAGGTGTAAATTCTGATACTATATTTTACTTTGAAACACAACCAGTTAAATTAGTTTTGTAGCACAACAAAAATATTAAGTGTGTGTGTGTGTGTGTGTGTGTGTGTGTTTTAAGTAGGCTCCACACTGGGCATGGAGCCCAACATGGGGCCTGAACTCAAGACCCTGAGATCAAGACCAGAGCTAATATCAAGAGTTGGACACTTAACCAATTGACCCACCCAGCACCCAAAGTGTGTTTTTATTGAAGTCCTTCTGTAATATGTTTTTAAAGTCTGTCCACCTGAGGAATAAACACTCACTTAAACTCCCAAATCCTAATAATCTCCATGATTTTTTGCTTATTTGAAGAAGAAACTTCTTTTTTTGTTCTTTTTTTTTTTCTCTTTCAATACATTATCTCATTTAATCCATGATGGCGGTATTATTAACCACATTTTATGTATGAGAAAGCAAGACTAACAGAGGCTAAATTTTCCAAATTTCATACAGCTATTATTGTAAATACCAGAACTCAAATTGAGATCTTTCTGATTCTGAAGCTCATATTCTTAATTCCTACCATATATCATCTTCTGAGTTTATACAATATGAGCTTCACTTTTTCTCTCTTTCAATCCATCTTTTCCCTTCCACACACACTTATGCTCTACTTAAAATGTCCATCTGCCAAATACAGGTTTTGCTATGACTCTTCCTTTTCCCATACTGTTTCCTCTTGCTCTCCCACTCAGGTAGGCAGGTGCCTATTCTTAAAGGAAAATGCAAAATCTGAACTCCTTCTTGAAGACCCACCCCTGGAAACCATAACCTCCGCCTTGGCTGAAACCTCACTGCCCTCTCCCAATTGTCTGTGCTTACATTATCTCTTTCCCTTCTCAAGAGCTTCCTGCTGGAAGGATGGTTTTATCTGGATCCTTCAGGAAGCAGATGCCAACACAGGATTAACCATGTAAGAATTCTGATCAAGCAAGGAAGGCTGGGATTGCTGTCAGACACCAAGCCTAATGCAGAGACAAGGAGGGAAGTTTCGGTAGAAGTTCCTACACTGCAGTCTAAAGAAGGTTTAATAAGACCACTGAGGAGTCTTCAAGCCAGTCAGGCAATGAAAAGGTCCATATGTCCTCAGAACAACTTCACTTTAGAATCTCTGCTGTGCTCTGTCATAGGCCAGAAGCAGCCCTTGGAGAGCATGACCTGGGTACAAACATGGCATTGGATTTCAGAGCAGAGTAGCTGGAAATCCTGGTAAGTTACATACCCTGGTCAATTATGCTCCCCATAATTGGAGGACTGCAAGATGCATAGGACCGCCAAGAACAATTCCCAACTGAGCCACTTAAGAGGTTTGTCACATTGGGAAAGATATTGCATCTTTCTGAGTCATTTTGTAAGAGTAGAACTGTTATAGAAAATACATGTGATAAATTATGTGAAAGCACGTACTGCAGGAACTATTCAAAATCATTGGTTGTTTTTATCTTCTCTAACATTGAATAGATTACCTATACATAATAGGCATTAATAATATATTAAAGTCATTCTGTTTACATGTACAAATAAATGCATATATATAAAAAGTTGTAACCACATGTGCATATGGATAAAATAAATTGAACCTCTTTTTATTTCTCTGTTTAGAATTTAAAGAATCCTTCTACTAAACTTCATGTTTTACCTTTGAACCAAATTTTCCCTGGTGTATACCATTCTATATTATTTCCCTTGTTTCAACCAAAAAAGATGCTTGTACAAGTGAAAGTACCAGACTGATAAGATCTTGTATCTTAAAAACAAATAATAGGGGGGCGGAGCAAGATGGCAGAGGAGTAGGAGACCTGGATTTCTTCTGGTCTCAGGAATTCAGCTAGATAGGGATCAAACCATTCTGAACACCTACGAACTCAACAGGAGATCGAAGAAAAGAATAGCAACAACTCTCTGAACAGAAAAGCCACCACTTTCTGGAAGGTAGGACGTGCAGAGAAGTGAATCCGAGGCGATATTCGGGAGGATAGATGGCAGGGAGGGGCCTCCGTCGGCCGCTTCTGGCAAGTGATAGAGCTGCGGAGCACAAAATCGGAACTTTTAGAAGTTGGCTCCGCTGAGGAACGTTGCTCCAGTGGCTAAGTGGGGGGTGGGAACCCTCGTGGGACAGTGTGGTCTCAGAACCCTCAGGGTCACAGAAAGACCAGGGGTGCCTGAGTGCGGCAGAACTCCCAGGTATCAGAGCGGGGAAGCCGGCTGTAGAGACGGAGCTGAGGAGCGGGCTCTCAGCTCGGGGTTGCCATAAACCGTGATCTGCAGCACAGTCGGGCCACTGCTCCTCCAGCAGGGACCCAACAAGTGGCAGAGCCGGGGAGACTCCCCTTCCTGCCCCAGGAGGAGCGGCGCGGGAGCGCACCGCAGGGACCTGCTGGGTTTGGAGACTCCACACCGAGTAGGGTGCCAGAGATAGAAACGCTCGGTCGCAGGCCGGGTGAGCGCGGAGTGTGGCCGGAGACTGGGGAGACAGGAGTGACTGACTGCTTTTCTGTGGGGGCTCACTGAGGAGTGAGGCCTCAAGTTCTCGGCTCCTCCGGGGTGGAGATTGGAGGCCGCCATTTTCACTCTTGGCCTCCAAAGCTGTACAGAAAGCTTGCAGAGAACAAAAGCTCCGGAGAGCAAACACCAGCAGAATACTTAGCCCAGACTGGCAAGGGCAGGGCAATTCCGCCTCTGGCAAAGACATTTGGGAACCACAGCAACAGGCCCCTCCCCCAGAAGATCAGCAAGAACAGCCAGCCAAGACCAAGTTTACCCATCAACGAGAACGGCGGAACTCCAGCGATAGGGGAATAATGCAAATAGAATTCATGGCTTCTTTTACCATGATTCTTTAGTCTTTCAAAGTTAATTTTTTTTTACTGTTTTTTTTTTAATTTTTCTTTTTCCCTTTTTCAACCAACATCTTATCAATCCCTTTTTTAAAAAACATTTTTATTTTTCATTTTTAGAGTCATATTCTATCCCTTCATAGTAGTTACCCTTATTTTTGGCATATATATATAAGTTGTTCTCGCTTTGAAATTTTGAGATAGTTTCTTCTAACAGACCAAAATATACCCTAAATCTCTAGTGTATGGTTCTGTTCTACTCTCCTGCCTGATCACATTCTCTCCCTTTTTTTTTTAAATCCTCTTTTCTCTTTTCAAACAACTTCTTATCAATTCCTTTTATAAATTTTTTTATAATTTTCATCTTTAACAGTCATATTCCATCCCTTCATCACATCAACCCTTATTTTTGTACATATATAAGTTTTCTTTCTTTAAAATTTTGAGAGGCACTATCTTCTAACAGACCAAAATACACCCAAAATCTAGTGTGTGGCACTGATCATGCACCAGCCTGATGATATTTGATCATATTCTGGATTTTTTGGTTTTGTTCTGGTTTTCTTTGGTTTTATCTTTTTCTTTTTCTTTTTCTTTGCTTTTTCTTTATTCGTTTTTTCCCTTTCTTTTTCCCCCAGCTTCAGGTCTTTTCTGATTTGTTTAGAGTATATTTTCTGGGGACATTGTTACCCTGTTAGCATTTTGTTCTCTCATTAATTTATAATTAATTTGTTCTCCTCTGAACAAAATGACAAGATGGAAAAATCACCTCAACAAAAAGAACAAGAGGTAGTACCGACTGCCAGGGACCTACTCAATACGACATTAGTATGATGTCGGATCTAGAGTTCAGAATCATCACTTTAAAGATACTAGCTGGGCTTGAAAAAAGCATGGAAGTTATTAGAGAAACGCTTTCTGGAGAAATAAAAGAACTAAAATCTAACCAAGTCGAAATCAAAAAGGCTATTAATGAGGTACAATCAAAAATGCGGGTGCTAACTGCTAGGATAAATGAGGCAGAAGAGAGAATCAGTGATATAGAAGACCAAATGATGGAAAATAAAGAAGCTGAGAGATAAACAACTCCTGGATCACCAGGGCAGAATTCGAGAGCTAAGTGATACCATAAGACAAAACAACATTAGAATAATTGGAATCCCAGAAGAAGAAGAAAGAGAGAGAGGGGCAGAAGGTACATTGGAGCAAATTATAGCAGAGAACTTCCCTAATTTGGGGAAGGAAACAGGCATCAAAATCCAGGAAGCACAGAGAACCCCTCTCAAAATCAATAAAAATAGGTCAACACCCCGACATCTAATAGTAAAACTCATGAGTCTCAGAGACAAGGGAAAGTCCTGAAAGCAGCTCGGGAGAAGAGATCTGTAACCTACAGTGGTAGAAACATTAGATTGGCAACAGACCTATCCACAGAGACCTGGCAGGCCAGAAAGGACTGGCAGGATCGATTCAGAGCACTAAATGAGAAAAATATGCAGCCAAGAATACTATGTCCAGCTAGGCTATCATTGAAAATAGAAGGAGAGATAAAAAGCTTCCAGGACAAACAAAAACTAAAGGAATTTGCAAACACAAAACCAGCCCTACAAGAAATCTTGAAAGGGGTCCTCTAAGCAAAGAGAGAGCCTAAAAGCAACATAGACCAGAAAGAAACACAGACAATATGCAGTAACAGTCACCTTACAGGCAATACAATGGCACTAAATTCCTATCTTTCAATAGTTATCCTGAATGTAAATGGGCTAAATGCCCCAATCAAAAGACACAGGCTATCAGACTGGATTAAAAAACAAGACCCATCAATATGCTGTGTGCAAGAGACTCATTTTAGACCCAAAGACACCCCCAGATTGAAAGTGAAGGGGTGGAAAACCATTTACCATGCTAATGGACACCAAAAGAAAGCTGGGGTGGCAATCCTTATATCAGCCAAATTAGATTTTAAACCAAAGACTGTCATAAGAGATGAGGAAGGACACTATATCCTACTTAAAGGGTCTATCCAACAAGAAGATCTAACGATTGTAAATATCTATGCCCCTAACATGGGAGCAGCCAATTCTATAAGCCAATTAATAACAAAAGCAGGGCGCCTGGGTGGCTCAGTCTGTTAAGTGACTGCCTTCGGCTCAGGTCATGATCCTGGAGTCCCGGGATCGAGTCCCACATCAGGCTCCCTGCTCAGCGGGGAGTCTGCTTCTCCCTCTGACCTTCCTCCCTCTCATGCTCTCTGTCTCTCATTCTCTCTCTCTCTCAAATAAATAAATAAAATCTTTTAAAAAAATAAATAACAAAAGCAAAGAAACACATTGACAACAATACAATAATAGTGGGGGACATTAACACCCCTGTCCCTGAAATGGACAGATCATCCAAGCAAAAGGTCAACAAGGAAATAAAGACTTTAAATGACACACTGGACCAAATGGACTTCACAGACATATTCAGAACATTCCATCCCAAAGCAACGGAATACACATTCTTCTCTAGTGCCCATGGAGCATTCTCCAGAATAGATCACATTCTAGGTCATAAATCAGGTCTCAACTGGTAACAAAAGATTGGGATTATTCCCTGCCTATTTTCAAACCACAATGCTTTGAAACTAGAACTCAATCACAAGAGGAAAGTCAGAAAGAACTCAAATACATGGAGGCTAAAGAGCATCCTACTGAAGAATGAATGGGTCAACCAGGAAATTAAAGAAGAATTAAAAAAACTCATGGAAACCAATGAAAATGAAAACACAACTGTTCAAAATCTTTGGGATGCAGCAAAAGCAGTCCTAAGAGGAAAGTATATAGCAATACAAGCCTTTCTCAAGAAACCAGAAAGGTCTCAAGTACACAACCTAACCCTCCACCTAAAGGAGCTGGAGCAAGAACAGCAAATAAAGCCTAAACCCAGCAGGAGAAGAGAAATCATAAAGATCAGAGCAGAAATCAATGAAATAGAAACTAAAAGAACAGTAGAACAGATCAATGAAACTAGGAGCTGGTTCTTTGAAAGAATTAACAAGATTGATAAACCCCTGGCCAGACTTATCAAAAAGAGAAGAGAAATGACCCAAATCAACAAAATCATGAATGAAAGAGGAGAGATCACAACCAACACCAAAGAAATACAAACAATTATAAGAACATATTATGAGCAACTCTATGCCAGCAAATTAGATAACCTGGAAGAGATGGATGCATTCCTAGAGATGTATCAACTACCAAAACCGAACCAGGAAGAAATAGAAAACCTGAACAGACCGATAACCACTAAGGAGATTGAAGCAGTCATCAAAAATCTCCCAACAAACCAAAGCCCAGAGTCAGATGGCTTCCCAGGGGAGTTCTACCAAACATTTCAAGAAGTATTAATTCTTCTGAAATTGTTCCAAAAAAATAGAAATGGAAGGAAAACTTCCAAACTCATTTTAGGAGGCCACCATTACCTTGATCCCCAAACCAGACAAAGACCCCATCAAAAAGGAGAATTACAGACCAATATCCCTGATAAACATGGATGCAAAAATTCTCACCAAAATGCTAGCCAATACGATCCAACAGTACATTAAAAGGATTAGTCACCACAACCAAGTGGGATTTATCTCTGGGCTGCAATGTTGGTTCAACATCCACAAATCAATTAACGTGATACAATACATTAACAAAAGAAAGAACAAGAATCATATGATCCTCTCAATAGATGCAGAAAAAGCTTTTGACAAAGTACAGCATCCTTTCCTGATCAAAACTCTTCAGAGTATAGGGATAGAGGGGTCATACCTTAATATCATAAAAGCCATCTATGAAAAACGCACAGCGAATATCATTCTCAATGGGGAAAAACTGAAAGCTATCCCCTTAAGGTCAGGAATATGGCAGGGATGTCCACTATCACCACTGCTATTCAACATAGTATTGGAAGTCCTAGCCACAGCAATCAGACAACAAAAAGAAATCAAAGGCATCCAAATTGGCAGAGAAGAAGTCAAACTCTCACTCTTTGCAGATGATATGATACTGTATGTGGAAAACCCAAAAGACTCCACCCCAAAACTGCTAGAACTCATCCAGGAATTCAGTAAAGTGGCAGGATATAAAATCAATGCACAGAAATCAGTGGCATTCCTATACACCAACAAAAAGACAGAAGAAAGAGAAATTAAGGAGTTGATCCCATTTACAATTGCACCCAAAACCGTAAGATACCTAGGAAAAAATCTAACCAAAGAGGCAAAGGATCTGTACTCAGAAAACTATAAAATACTCATGAAAGAAATAGAGGAAGACACAAAGAAATGGAAAAACGTTCCATGCTCATGGATTGGAAGAACACATATTGTGAAGATGTCAATGCTACCTAGAGCAATCTACACATTCAGTGCAATCCCCATCAAAATACCATCAACTTTTTCACAGACCTGGAACAAACAATCCTAAAATTTGTATGGAACCAGAAAAGACCCCAAATAACCAGAGGAATGTTGAAAAAGAAAAGCAAAGCTGGCGGCATCACAATTCCGGACTTCCAGCTCCATTACAAAGCTGTCATCATCAAGACAGTTTGGTACTGGCATAAAAACAGACACATAGATCAATGGAACAGAATAGAGAGCCCAGCAATGGACCCTCAACTCTATGGTCAACTCATCTTTGACAAAGCAGGAAAGAATGTCCAATGGAAAAAAGGCCGTCTCTTCAACAAATGGTGTTGGGAAAATTGGACAGCCACATGCAGAAGAATGAAACTGGATCATTTCTTTACACCACACACAAAAATAGACTCCAAATGGTTGAAAGACCTAAATGTGAAACAGGAGTCCATCAAAATTCTAAAGGAGAACACAGGCAGCAACTCTTCGACCTCAGCTGCAGCAACTTCTTCCTAGAAACATCGCCAAAGGCAAGGGAAGCAAGGGCAAAAATGAACTATTGGGACCTCATCAAGATAAAAAGCTTTTGCACAGCAAAAGAAACAGTCAACAAAACCAAAAGACAACCAACAGAATGGGGGAAGATATTTGCAAATGACATATCAGATAAAGGGCTAGTATCCAAAATCTATAAAGAACTTATCAAACTCAACACCCAAAGAACAAATGATCCAATCAAGAAATGGGCAGAAGACATGAACAGACATTTTTCCAAAGAAAACATCCAAATGGCCAACAGACACATGAAAAAGTGCTCAACATCACTCAGCATCAGGGAAATCCAAATCAAAACTTCAATGAGATACCACCTCACACCAGTCAGAATGGCTAAAATTAACAAGTCAGGAAACGACAGATGTTGGCGGGGATGTGGAGAAAGGGGAACCCTCCTACACTGTTGGTGGGAATGCAAGCTGGTGCAGCCACTCTGGAAAACAGTATGGAGGTTCCTCAAAAAGTTGAAGATAGAGCTACCATATGATCCAGCAATTGCACTACTGGGTATTTACCCCAAAGATACAAATGTAGTGATCCGAAGGGGTACGTGCACCCCGATATTATAGCAGCAGTGTCCACAATAGCCAAACTGTGGAAAGAGTCAAGATGTCCATCGACAGATGAATGGATAAAGGAGAAGTGGTATATATATACAATGGAATATTATGCAGCCATCAAAAGGAATGAGATCTTGCCATTTGCAACGACCTGGATGGAACTGCAGGGTGTTATGCTGAGCGAAATAAGTCAATCAGAGAAAGAAATGTATCATATGACCTCAATGATATGAGGAATTCTTAATCTCAGGAAACAAACTGAGGGTTTTTGGAGTGGGGGTTGGGGTGGGAGGGATGGGGTGGCTGGGTGATAGACACTGGGGAGGGTATGTGCTATGGTGAGCGCTGTGAATTGTGCAAGACTATTGAATCACAGATCTGTACCTCTGAAACAAACAATACATTATATGTTAAGGAAAAAAAAAAAGAAGATAGCAGGAGGGGAAGAATGAAAGGGGGGAAATCGGAGGGGAAGACGAACCATGAGAGATGATGGACTCTGAAAAACAAACTGAGGGTTCTGGGGGGGGTGGGGGGATGGGTTAGCCTGGTGACGGGTATTAAAGAGGGCACGTTCTGCATGGAGCACTGGATGTTATGCACAAACAATGAATCATGGAACACTACATCAAAAACTAATGATGTAATGTATGGTGATTAACATAACAATAAAAAAACAATAATAATATTAATAATAAACTTCTTTACCGCCTATATTAATTAATTCATTCATTCATTTAAATATTCATTGAACAACTATATAATACTCTGTGCCAGGAATTATGCTAGAGAAGCAGAAATAAACACTATTCCTACCATCATTTAACTTACAATCTAGTAGGGAGAAAGTTACTAACTAAAGGATCACATACATAAATGTGAAACTGCAGTGGTAACAATGCTATGAAGGACAAGTGCAGTTTGTAATGAGAACCCATCATGGGCAGATTGGATGGAGTTGGAGGGATTGCCAATTGCTTTCTGGACATTGTGCTACTAAGTCCTAAAGAACGAAGAGTTTAGAAAGCAATGAGGATACGAAAGGATGTTCCAAGAAGAGAATATAAATTATGCAAAGTCCAGTGGGGAAGATGGAAGTGGGAGATGTTTCACGTGGAGGAGAGGAGTAGGTTCACAACCTGGAGAAATTAGGAGAGGCCATGTGTGAACATAATGTTTACATAACTGTCCCAAAGGATTGTACCTGAAAGACAGACTCAGATCCCACTCCTGGATTTTGATCATACTCAGTGAACTCACTGTCCATGTTGTTACATTCACTTTTAATCACAGATTTTTTAAAAATGAAAATAAATAGGGCGCCTGGGTGGCTCAGTTGGTTAAGCGACTGCCTTCGGCTCAGGTCATGATCCTGGAGTCCCGGGATCGAGTCCCACATCGGGCTCCCTGCTCAGCAGGGGGTCTGCTTCTCCCTCTGACCCTCCCCCCTCTCATGTGCTTGCTCTCTCTCATTCTCTCTCTCTCAAATAAATAAATAAAATCTTTAAAAAAAAAATGAAAATAAATATAAGGAAGCACAGTTAAGGAAAACATCAGTCAGCCAGTTGCAAATCATCCAATAGTATTTAAATGAAATTACTGCAAATGTGATCATTAAATGTGATCATTAAAATGGGTTATTTTAAGCCTCTTGTTGATTCTATCTGTATAAATATCCAATATCTCATTTGATTATTGGACTACACAAAAGGTAGTTATTCAAGGGGCGCCTGGATGGCTCACTCAGTTAAGCATTCAACTCTTGATTTTGGCTCCCAGCATGATCTCAGGGCACTGAGATCAAGCACTACATTGGGCTCTGTGCTCAGCGTGGAGTCTGCTTGGGATTCTCCCTCTCTCCCTCTTTGTCCCTCTCTCTCTCTAAATAAATATTTTTTTTTAAAAGGTAGTTATTCAATAATACAAAAACATAATAGAAAGCTTTAAAATAATAAAATTAGACAATCTGCTAATCCCAACTCACAGAATAGAATTTAAAAAAATGTTATTTGACCCATAAATGTTGAGAGATTCTCATTAGTATCCTATTTTAGTGCCTGAGGCACAACAGTGGGACAGATACAATTATTGGGAAGAAAGAGTAATAGAAAGAAACAACCAACCACTGCTAACACACTCTATGGATCATAAGAGTCCTTTTAAAAAAAAGTACACTCGTTGTTTTATATATAGTATAAAACTTAGCTGTTTTACAGGGTCATGTGCCTGCAGATTTGTGGTACGTGGATCCCTGGCTGATGTGTTAAATTCCTAAAGTTTACATGGGGCAGGCCTGAGCCTTGTTTAAGATAGATAGAGACCGCGCCCTCAGTTAAGGGAGGGATATTACTAAGTGGAATATATAATAAACATCCACCCTCTTCCACAAGAAATATATAGTATTTTCCTATTTTCCTTACTGTGATATCTTTAGGGAAAGATCTGGATAGGTGGTCAGATGAGCCATAGAGTGGCTGCAGTGTGCATTTTTAAAGATTCCTCTCTGAAAACTTACTGGAAAAGAGATAAATACTCAAACTACTAAAGCAGAAACTAAGCATATATTAGATTAGACAAACAACAACAAAAACACAAAAAGATGCTAGTCAGATCACCAAATCTTCTGAGAGAATAAATAAAATTGAGACAAATAAATAAAATTGAGACATTTTCCAAATTTAGTTTGTAGTTTAGTGTTTAGAGCCTTAGGAAAACCAGGTATTTTCTAAGAGTCACTATTTCATTTTAAAATGCCTCTGCCTACATAATATGTAGTCCTTATTTAACCTCGTTCTTCCAATAATGCATTAGCATGATCTTGCTTAAGAATATAATGTGGATATATTCTTATATACATTTATATTCATACAAGCCAAAGTTTAGAAAATATTAGTCTTCAACTCACCTGCAGCCATGATTAAAGTTTTGGACCTATTAGGAATTAAAAAAAAAGAAAAAATAGAGCAATCCTACATGCAACCCTAGCAGTGTTTCACTTTAGCTGGGTCAAGGAAGCCTGTGATTGCTGTTAAGTGAGAACAAATACAAATAAGGGCAAGAAAGCAGAAGGAGAAGAGTAGGAAGCAGAAGGAGAAAAGGAAGAGGAGAAGTCCCCAGGCACAAATATGGAAGAAAAGGGTAATTTATATGCAACTGTTCAGTGACACCTGAACTCTGGAGATCTTTTCTTACTGGGTTCCGTGCATAAACCTATGCTTTCCCCAGGAACAGTTTTGATTGTTTAGTTCTTTTACAGATTAGGGTGAGGTACCTGGGAAGCCAGAGCCAGAGACATGTAATCCACAGGGCACGATTGCTCTCTGCCTTTCCTCTGAAGATCCTCAGAACTGAGTACTGGATGAGCTGCCTGGTTTTTTTCCTTTTCTTTTCTTTCCTTTCTTTCCTTTCTCTCTTTTTCTTTCTTTCTTTCTTTCTTTCTTTCTTTTTCTTTCTTTCTTCTTTCTTTCTTCCTTCCTTCCTTTTTCTTTTTTGCCTCTGTATCACTTGACACCCACTTTACCTTTTTTTGCCCCTACTTCTTCAGTTAGCCAGCTAGTTTTGATAAGAACCCTTGTCTCTGTTCCCATTTTGACCCCTGCCTAGACTTTATCACTACAATTCTAGGCACTGTCCGCTGGCTGATTCTTAGCAAGTCCTAGCCAGTAGACTGACCAAGACCCAGAAGGTAATGCCAACTCCAGAATTTCTAAAGGGATGGAGCAGGATGTGGCAAGGTCATGAAAGGGGGAGCTAGAGAGCTTCTCTTGAAACTGTTCTTATAAACAACAAGAACATTGTTTTTCACTTGAATTATGTTTCTTGAAGGGGACTCGGGCCCGGGGTAGCTCCAGCTCTGAGCCTAGCTGCAGCACCTTTGTCACTTGATGCCTGCCTCCTTTTATAATAATTTCATGAACTATCACCTGCCAGAGCCTGCACTGGAGTCAGTGCAAGTTAGAAGAGTAGAAAGATAGAAGCCTGATAAAATTTTCTCACCATTTATCTGTGAGAGGGCCACTTACGTTGTTCTTAGGGAAGCAAGGAGGAAATCTTTTTAAGAAAATAAATCCACTTTCCTATTGCAAGCCCCATGATCATTCTTAGTTACTGACTCTTTGAACTCAGTTTACCATTACTTCTTTTTATCCTATGTCCTCTATTCTTGCCTTGATATGGAAAAACAATAAGTTCCAACCTTAGGTCAGTAATTTTAGATCATACCAAAAATGCAAGAAAATTGATTCCATATTTGCATCCCAATCTAACCCAGAGATTAAGAAAGTTTGCTTATAATCCAGATCTATATGTATTTATAATATTTAAAATTTATTTTTTCTAAGTTTGAAAGCCTAAATGGTTGAAGCTGCCAAGATACCAGTGTTTTGCATAATTCCCCCACTATAGAAATTTTTAGTTTTTATAGTGGGTAAAGAAAATGTAGTTTAAGAAATCCTTGGCAATTCTTACTGGGCACTAGGTTTTCGAAGGTCAGGAAAGGCAAAGCAGAAGCTTGGATAAACTAAATGAAGAAAGCATTGCCATTCACCAGGCCCACTGTCCCTTCATTTCATTTTTCCCCTTTCTGTGAACATGCATTTTGGATTCGGTATCAAATCAAATCTGCCACATTTTGCTTTGTGTACTTGCTGAAGTCTTGTGTTCCTCAAACCTCAGATAAATCTGTTAAATTGTTTAGAATACAATGGAGTTACAAATCCCACTCACAGCAGCCTTGACCCCCATTATTGAAACAAGGTATCACACTCATAAAAATGTATAAAACTGAACAGTGCATACAATTTCACAAGCTTCCCAGTAATTCAAAACATTTGTAAATTCTGTTTTTTCCCTGCACACTGCCAGTACTCACAACAAATTAAATTATCCTTCAGCTGCTCTGCTAGGAAGTAAAAGAGAACAAGACTGGGCATGAACCAAACTGTCTTCCCTTTATTACTTTTTCTTACTCTTTATTTTGATGTTCTAAATGGAGTTGCTCTTTGTCTTTCAATAGCCATTACGGTTTTACTGGATTCTAGGAGCAACCATGACTAAGGTTGTTACATCACAGCCTCCTCCCACAATTAACCATACCTTTCATAACTCAGCCAGCCCTGGAGTCACTGAAGGGAACAGTTCCAGCAGCCTAGCGGGCCACAAAGTGGAGGCTCTTTCTTATCTGTGCTGTGGCCACAGCATGTGAGCTTTGTTGGGGCACCTGATGCCAAAATTCTTCTGGATGGATCCTTCTATGAATGTACTCCTCCGCCTACCTCTGTTTTGCAAAGAAATTCCAGGGAGGACACCTGGGTGGCTTAGTCAGTTGAGAGCTTGTCTGTCTGCCTTTGGCTCAGGTCATGATCTCAGGGTCCTGGGATCGAGCCCTGCAGTCAGGCTCTCTGCTTAGTGGGGAACCTGCTCCCCTTGCTTGTGCTCTCTCTCTCTCTCAAATAAATGAAGTCTTAAAAAATAAAATAAAATAAAAAGAAATTCCTGGGAGATAAATAACAAAGGCAATGCTGCTTTTTAGATTCAAATAAAGTGACATTGATATGTTCTGAAATAGCAAAAATATTAATGGTAGAATTAGCCATTTTTGAGCAATAACTCTGTCAGGCTCTGTGCTGAGTGTCTTGAAGACTATGTCATTTCATCATTTCAGTGGCTTTGCGATGGAGGTAGATGTTATAACCATTTTATGGAAACTCAACAGAGAAGGTGAGTCCCCAAAGCACACAGTCACATGGTATAGGTTGTATAATTTAAACCCAATGCTCTCTGGCTCCAAAGCCTTGCATTCTTAACTGTGTAGTCACTTCTTAATCATGATATTAATATGTTGATATAAAGCAGAATCCAAAATCAAACATTCCCTCCCACGAACCATGAGCCTTCCTGGGTCACTAATGAAGAGAATTTAAAACTTCATTTCTATAAAAACCAAGCAAAGATTAGGAATCGCAATATTCATCCTGAGACCTCTAAGCCAGAGATCCTACACTGTCAACATGTACTAGAAATAAGAATACAAATTCCATCATAATGTTAATAGACCACTACATTAAACCAGAGCTTATGGATCACATAAAGCAAATTAGGGCTCCCTACTCAATTTCAGGTGCCCATTCTTCTCAACAAATTTTACCCATACACGACTGTTTTTAGCATTTTTCTGAGATCTTTGGGATATGCAGGAATAGATACAGCTTCTGTTTGCAAATGATCTAATAGAAGAGATAAGACAAACGCCCACAAGAAGTTAAGCAATGATGCCGTCAGCAATGCTTATGCTAGCTGAATGACACAAATAATAGATGAAATGGGAATAAAGCAGAGAGAAAGCAATTGCTTTGGGTTCCTGGACCAGAAACACTTCAGGGATAGATAGAGGTAGAAGAAATAGTGAAAATAATCATGCAGAGGTAGACCTAGCTAAGGTGTGTTTAAGAGACCATGAGTATGGGTGGAGTTGAGAATTCAAGTTGAGTGTTCATGTTGGAGAAGCATAGTGCTGAGCTTAGGAATATAACCCAGCCAAACCATAAAGTCTTAATATGACACACACTGAGGAATTTGGACTGTGTTTATAAGTAATGGAGAGCACCTGTTGAAGATACTGCAGCAGAAAACTGATATGATGAAAACAGTGTTATAAGATGACTCTGACAACAATGTTGAGAATGTACTGAAGACGCCAGACACCAGAGCCAGGAAGACTAGTTTGGAGATACCTGCAAGCAATGAAATATGAGGTGAAGCTCAGAGAAGGGAAATGAAGACAATGAAGTGACAGTGTGGCAACATGTGCTCTGTGCTTACAGGTCCTCCTTCATCCTCCTCTTCCCGGGCACACCTTCCCCAGTGAGTTCTAAACTATGAGCTGGAAGCAGAATAGGTGTAAGCTCAGGCAGTCTCTCTCTTTTCCCTGCTGTAGAGACCGAGGAGCTACATGTTGAGATGACAGCTTCACAGAATGGTAGCAGAGGATCTCCCTAAGTCACTTCTCAAAGAAAGTGTCCTGGAGAGCCACTGAGAAGACACGAGACTTTGCATAAGTAAAACTTGTATATGTTAAGCTATTGATGTGTTAGGGTTCATTATTCAAACAGAGCCTCATCTCTTCTTACTAATACAAAGATAACTGTGTCAGAATTGATAGCTGTGCTCAGGGACTTTAAGGACCCTGGTCTTAGCAAACCTAAAAGTAGGTAGGACCCAGAATTTGCCAGTGACTTTAATAATGGCACTAAAACATTACACTTAAAGATTTTCTATATAGAGTATCCCGTCACCTGCAAATAGTGAAAGACTGACTTCTTCTTTGCGGATTTGAATGCCTTTTATTTCTTTGTGTGGTCTGATTGCTAAGGCTAGGACTTCCAGTGCTATGTTAAAGGAAAGTGGTGAGAGTGGACATTCCTGTCCTGTTCTTCACCTTAGAGGAAAATCTCTCAGTTTTTCCCCATTGAAGATGATATTAGCTGTGGGTCTTTTGTATATGTTATATTGAGGTATGTTCTTTATAACCCTACTTTGTTGAGGGTTTTTATCATGAATGGATGTTGTACTTTGTGAAATGCTTTTCCTGCCTCTATTGAAAGGATCAGATAGTTCTTATCCTTTCTTTTATTAATGTGGTGTATCACGTTGATTGATTTGTGAATATTGAACCCCCTTGCTGCCCAGGAATAAATCCCACTTTATCATGGTGAATGTTTTTTTCTTTTTTTAAAGATTTTATTTATTTATTTGACAATGAGAGAGAGCACAAGCAGGGGGAGTGGCAGGCAGAGGGAGAGGGAGAAGCAGGCTTCCTGCTGAGCAGGGAGACCAATGTGGGAATCAATCCCGGGACCCCAGGATCATGAACTTAGCCAAAGGCAGTTGCTTAACCAACTGAGCCACCCAGGCGCCATGAATGATTTTTTAATGTACTGTTGGATTTGATTTGCTAGAATTTTGTTGAGAATTTTTTCATCTATGTTTATCAGGGATATTGGCCTGTAGTTCTCTTTTTTTAGTGGAGTCTTTAGCTGGTTTTGGTATCTGGGTAATGTTGCCTTCATAGGATGAATTTGGAAGCTTTCCTTCCTTTTCTGCTTTTTTGAATAGTTTGAGAAGAATAGATATTAATTCTTCTTTAAATGTCAGTAGAATTCCCCTATGAAGCCACGTGGCCCTGGACTTTTGTTTGTTGGGAGATTTTTGATTACTGACTCAATTCTTAGCTGGTTATCAGTCTGTTTAAGTTTTCAATTTCCTCCTGTTTCAGTTTTGGTAGTTTATATGTTTCTAGGAATTTATCCATTTCTTCCAGGTTGTCCAATTTGTTGACATACAGTTTTTCATAATATTCTCTTACAATTGTATTTCTGTTGGTTGTCATTTCTCCTCTCTCATTTGTGAGTTTATTTGAGTCCCTTTTCTTTTCTTTTTGATAAGTCTGGCTAGGGGTTTATCAATTTTATTAATTTTTCCAAAGAACCAGCTCCTAGTTTCATGATGTGTCCCCTTGTTTTTTTAGTTTCTATATCATGTATTTCTGCTCTAATCTTTATTATTTCCCTTCTTCTGCTGGCTTTAGGCTTCATTTGTTGTTCTTTTTCTACCCCCTTTAGGTGTAAGGATAGGTTATATATTTGAGATCTTTCTTGTTTTTTGAGGTAAGCCTGTATTGCTATATGCTTCCTTTTTATGGCGCTTTTGCTGTATCCCAAAGGCTTTGGACCATTGTGTTTTCATTTTCATTTTTTTCCATGTATTCAATGAAACCACTAGTCAGTTCATTATAATTACCCTGTTCCTACACTCATGAATATTTTTACTCTTGGAGTCTCTAAAAGGAAGCAAACAGGGTGAAAATGACCCAAGAGAGAGTTTACACTAACTCAGTTCCAATTTACTCAAGATCATATGCTGGTGTCCACACATGCAGCCAAGTAATCTGAGTTGCATGGTCTTCCAATGTAGGGAATGCAGAGTATTGGCATACAAAATCTAAAAGTAATTATATACATTTTTTTTTTCCAGAAGGAAGACACTTGCAAGGCCCCTAGCAGGATTAAAAGAACAATCTGTGATAATGAGATAGAATAAAGCTAAATAACCCACATGGAAACTAAAGCCATGATCTTGGATGTATTAGGACTGAGCTTTAACCAGTAGAACTAATTATGAGAACAATAACCAGCTAAGGTATGATTAAAAACTTTCATCTGAAAACTACATCTTGAACTGTATCTTTATTTTAGACAAGACCTGGCCTGAAATACTTCTGAAAGCCCTGACAAATGACCTTCTTAGAGTTGTGGACAAGTGCCAAATGCCCATACTGATTCTATGCTACATTAGGTCACTGGCATTTTCCAACAGGACACCTACAGATTCTCTATGTAGGACACGGATATGAATATGCCCTATACATATCAAAATATTTAACAGCAACATGCCACTTGATGGCATTTTAAATTGGCTTCTTAGGGGTCTTTTGTGGGGAATAACCAAGGGGTGGAGACGTCATTACACTAATCCTGACGAGCCAAACCCAAAATGTACCTCATGTGGTCATGGAAACTATTTGTTTTAATTCAAAATTAATTAAGTTTGAGTTAGAGCAGAAAGGGAGTAGTCTCATAGCTTTAACTGCAGCATTCAATACAACAAAAAGACTGGCATCCCGGTGCTTTGGCCTTGAATTTCTGCCATCAAAACCATTAGTCAATTCAGAGACAGAGCTTGAACACTTGACTGCCTACACTCAGCTCCATCTGTTATGTGCACTATTGTTAATATGTAGTCCAGAGTGCCAATGACACCGTTCATCAATGGTTCTTATGAAGCATGCAGGATGCCCATCTACTTCCACCAAAGCAACATGGTGTCATCTTTCCTGCTGGAAGAATAATCATCTAAAAGCAACAACATGAATTTATACTTGCTTATTCCTTTCTTATTTTAAAAAGTAGAATATATGACCTTAGCACAAGGGACTTGGGGGTTTGGGCAAAGCAAGAATAATAAAATCAGGAAGCACAGAACAAATGGGTCAAATGTATCCTGAGAAAAATAAAACTATTTATCAAGAGAAAAAACAAAAATGAAAGATCAAAAGCATAGAAAGATAAGATCCAAAGCACAGAACAAATGGGTCAAATGTATACTGAGAAAAATAAAACTATTTATCAAGAGAAAAAACAAAAATGAAAGATCAAAAGCATAGAAAGATAAGATCCAAATAAGTGTTTTTAGACTATTTTAATTATAATCTAATTGATTTAGACCACTGGGTCTAATGATTGATGTAAGAGATAAAATTATCAACCTAAACCAGTGTAATATCTTAGCACATTAGAAATACCTGGGGACCTTTTAAAAATCACAAATGTGTAGGTACAATGAAGCCTCCAGAACAATTAAATCAAAATCTCTGGGATGGGGACTAGGCATCAGGATTTTTTAAAGTGCTCCTGGGGATTCCAGTGAACAGCCCTACATGGGAACTATTGACTTAAACAAAAGAAGGTATCAGTTTGTTTCTATTACAACTGATTCACTATGCTGCAAAAAGGGAATAAGAATCCCTAAATTTATATATGAGGAAAGATGATTTTAAAAAGGTTGAAAAGTCTGCCTAAGACCACATAGCTCATAGGTAGTAGAGCAGCGGCTCATAGCCAGGACCTTACACTGACTGACATTTTGACTGAAAAGACACTAAAGCCTCTGGGCTGGATCACCTAGGGACCAGCTGAGTGGGGGATGGAGCCTTTGGGCTGAGGAGAGCTCTGATAATAAATGTTGCTTCATACCCATTTGCACAGTAATTTCCACCATTTAGAAATTTCTTTGAGTTAGGTCAATGTCATTAAAATACAGGGTTCCCAAATACAATGCAATGGCTACCATAATAATTAGTGTTGTTGTTATTATAGCTACCAATTGTGAACCTGTTACATGAAAAACTCTGTTTTAGTTGCTTTACATGCATGACTTCAACTCTATTACATCTTGAAGGGTAGATATCAAAATCCCCATTTAACAGTTGATGAAAGTAAGTTTTATAAAGGTTAAATGACTTTCCCGAAGTCATATAATCAATGAATGGCAGAGCCACAATATGAACTGGCTGAATGCTTTTTTAATCTTTATACTATGTTACCCAAAGAAACTAAATATTTTAACACAATTACTCTCAATTATTAGTAATTTCATCTTGAACTAATAAAGCCATTAGACATGAGACAGGTGAAGACATAGATGGGTTGTCGTTAAGCGACAGCCTTCAGCTCAGGTCATGATCCCAGAGTTCTGGGATGGAGCCCTGCATCCGGCTCCCTGCTCAGTGGGAGGCCTGCTTCCCCTCTCCCACTCCCCCTGCTTGTGTTCCCTCTCTTTGCTGTGTCTCTCTCTGTCAAATAAATAAAAATTTTAAAAAAATAAAAAAAAATAAGCTCACCAATTATTTGATACTCCTCCCTTCAAGACAGCTTGATTTTCCTTTCTTTGACAGTGAGCTGGATTTAGTGACTTTCTTCCAATGAATAGAATATGGAAGAAGTGATGGTGTATGAATTCCAAGATTCAGGGATAAAAGGCATCACTCACTCTGGGAAAAGCCAGCTGCCCTATCAAAAGGCCTCCTGCCAAGAGCCTTGTGAGTGAGCCATGTTGGAAGCAGATATCTGAGCCCCAGTCAAGCTTTCACATGACTGTAGCCTCCATCAACAGCTTGACTGCAACCTCCTGAGAGATCCTGAGCCAGAAACACCCAGCTAAGCTACTCCCCAACTCCTGACCCACAGAAACTGAGATAATAAATGCGTATTATTTTAAGCCACTAGGTTTTACAGCTGCTATACAGCAATGGATAACTCATATAGAAAAAAAAAAAAAAAAAGGAAGACAAATAGTAAAAGTTCCAGATTGTAGGGCTCAATGATGCATAAGAGTAAATAATCTTAAGCACCCAGAAATACCAGGAGGGCACTGGGTAACTGCATAAGAACATGGGAAAGGGTTAGGGTAAAGAAAAGGCGGGGGGTGTGTGTCATAAAGTGTATATAATAACTCTTTTTCGAAGGAAAGAAAAAAAATACCAGTTTGAGAATGAATTCATTTTCCCAGGTTATTACAGAGTTTGACAGCACTCCATATAACGTACTAAAAGGCACCCAAGCACCTAAAGCAATAATGCCTCATGCAAAGTCAAGTAGAGTCCTTTTGCTATTTTACATAGTTTAATAAGACAGGTCATAATGCTGTGATGTTATTAATGTGGACTGCATTATTCTAAGGCTAATAATTACATATAATATCCCTTTACCTATTTATCTTAAGGCAAAATGTTATTTACATTTTTACATCTTGATAAGCAACTGTATCTACTATAAAGAGATACAGATATTTGAAGTTCCATTTTTCAATTTTCCTTGTTCAGGTTTTCAGGATGCCCTGATTGTATACTCAAGCCCCCTCTGAATTCCATATACTATGTCCTAGAGAGTTGTTAGGGAAACACTGGGAGATAATAGGATATACTGATTTTGTTCTTGCCAGTAAATCACCTCCCCAGGTAATTGTTCTTATAATAAAAATGCCAACTGGGTGGCAAGTCTCTGCACCAAGAAAAAGTTGTATTTTAGCCCTCTTGTGCATTCAGTACAAATTTTAAAATCAAAAGAAAGAGGAAAAATAAAACTGCAGAATAAAGGATAGAAGAAGGAGAAAAAGGAAATAACTTGGGAAGATTCTTTGTCATGCATCTCTGGTGTCACAGCTGATGCTATAAAGGACAGACACCCTGTGTTTCCTTAAGAAAATAAATTGATCACACCAGTGACTGATAACCCAATCCTTGTTTGCCCAACTGGATAATATGACTTTCTTCACTTGATGATCATTTGTAACATCCCCATTCAAAAATATATAGAAAGGTCTATGGCAAGACTTCCCAAAGGTTAAAAACAGAAAGAAGGTTCCCTTCTTTTCCTTACTGCCCCTATACCCTCAGCCTCTACTCCTGTTTGCCATGAATCAAAGAAGAGAAAGAAAAGGGACAGAAGTGGGTTAAAAAGTAGGATTGTAAAGGAGAGGGGGCTAGAAATGAGTAAAAAAAAAAAAAATTTAAGCGACAAGTTTTGGAGAATATTCTGTAATAGTTTTTTCATCTCCCTGTAGCTGGGCTCCTTAACCTCCATTTATAAGCTCAATAATCTCACTATGACAAATCCTGTTGTGATCTCCTCAAGGATGGACTCATGGAAGAAGCTCTGGCTCAATGATCTGTGACTGAACATCAAATCAACCATATTGTTTTTTGGTTCTGCAGTCAGGTATTTCACCCCATCCCCAAGTTCAGCTGCCATCTTGGTCACACTCCTGACACCTGGACCCATCTGTTGAATTCTGTGTTAGGCCCTCAGAAGCAAGGTACTGCCTCACTCTGCCTATATTCCCATCTCCAGGGACCATCAGTGTCTTCCTCATCACCCCCTGCTCACGGATTCTCCATCAACACCTTAAATACCACTCTCAGAACCACCTGATTCACTTTTCTTCTGCCAACACCCTTAACAATCAACAGCCTTAACAAGTGCAAGCAGTCAGTAGCTAGATTTTACAGAGAGGCTAGGATTCATTGTAATGTCTCATCCTCTTCCACATTTGCAACCCCTTCCCTTAATTCCAAATCATATCCTACTTTAGACTGCTCATTCCACTGTTACATATCAGGTCATATCTTGAGATACAACATTTTCCCTAGCTAATGTGAAGAAATGAAATTAAGTGCAAGGCTTCCCTTTACCAGAATATAAAGAGGGGAAAGCTTTCCTTCTTCAATCCATCAAACTTCAAATCCTGAAGCAGACTTGTTTATCTTTTTAAAAAAAACTATAGTGTTTTAAAAGAGAGACTTTGATTGATTAATTGATTCACCAGTCCCAAAAAATGTTAAGTTGAAAACAGCAATGACATTTCTAAGGACTGTATTGCATTTTCTAATACCAGGTGATGGATATCTATGGTGTTTCATCAGACTAGGAGGGCTGTCACACCACTGACTATTCTATACGCTTCACTGGCTTGCTAGTTAACAATTATGCAATATATATTTGCTCATTCTCCATGCAAAAAGATCAAGATTGACACTTAAGAGCTCATCTTTAGGTGGGAAAGAAATCCTTGGAGAGTCAGGAGAATATAATATAAAACAAACTTCTGTCTGAAAAATAACTGGTGTTTTTATCCTCTCTCATAAGCAATGCCTTCTTTCTTTGTGTGATTCTGTTTCAAAATCAGTAGCCTACCAACCCCTCAGCTAAAACAAAAGAGCTAGCATTAGAGAAGAAGGCAAATGCAGTTTCATGATTACTTTTGATAAACCCTCATATACTTTTTTTCTTACCCCAATTTTTCTGCACATTGACTGCAGAAAAAAAAAAAAAATTAACATGCCCAAAAGTTGTCCTCTTCCAATACAACAGGGACCTGGGCTAACAGTCCAAACATGCAGGTTTGAGAAATTGTATTACCATCATACTTGTCAGACTCAATATCTTGTCTACGGCTTCTGTTCTCCCCAAATTCTCATAGCTTCAATTCACCAAATTCCTATTTACGAGTTCAGTTGGATCTACCTTCAGAACCAACTTTGACTAAGTCTACTACCATGCAAAGAGTCAGAAGAAGAAATCCAAGGAGCAAGGCCCAGGAAATTCAATGTATCTGAGGTAGGGAAGTGCTTCACAGGTTTGAGAACAGAAAGGAAGCCACTGTGGCTGGAGATGGTGATCAAGGTAATATGAGATGTGTGATAAGCAGAATCATGGCCCTCTAAAAATTCTTACATCCTCGGGGCGCCTGGGTGGCTCAGTTGGATAAGCGACTGCCTTCAGCTCAGGTCATGATCCTGGAGTCCCGGGATCAAGTCCCATATCGGGCTCCCTGCTCAGCAGGGAGTCTGCTTCTCTCTCTGACCCTCCTCCCTCTGATGCTCTCTGTCTCTCATTCTCTCTCTCGCAAATAAATAAAATCTTAAAATATATGTATATAAATAAAAATTAAAAAAATAAAAATTCTTACATCCTCTGGAATCTGTGAACCCATGGAAAAGGGTATTTTGCAGATGTCATTAAAGTTACAGATCTTGAGATGGGAAAATTATCCTGGGTTAGACAGGTGGTGCTAATTTGATCACTTAAGTCCTTAAAAGTGGTTCCAGGTTGGCAGCCTGAAAAGGGTAGATCCCTTGTTGCTGGTTCTGCGGTGTAGAGGTCCATGTGCCAAAACTAGAAAGAGGCACCAAGAAACTAAGGGTGGCCCCTGGGTGACAGCCAGCAAGAAAATAGAGACATTTAGTCCTACAACCCTGTGGACTTGAATTGTACACCCTTAAGCAACAGAAAAATCCTTCTCTGGAACCTCAAAATGAACACAGTCTTCTTGACACCTTGATCTTAATCCAGTGAGACCCATGTTGGACTTCTGACTTACAAGAAGCCTAAGTTAATAAACTTGTGTTGTTTTAAGCACTGTGTTTTAAGTATATGTAGCTTGTAGTAATTTGTTATAGCAACAATATATACCAAATACAAGATGAGGTAACTATGCATGTATCAAATCATGCAAACCATCCGGCCATCACAGAGTCTGATTTTCAAAAACAACAGGGAGTCAATGATGAATTTTAAGAAGGGAACGACTTTGTTAAAAGGTTACTGTGGAAAAGATGCCATGCTCCACATCATATGTCATCAGGAAAATGCAAATTAGAACAACAATGAGATACCACTACACACCTATTAGCATGATCAAAATCCAGAACACTGACAACACCAAACTCTGGTGAGGATGTGGAGCAACAGGAATGCTCATTCATCGCTAGAGGGAATGCAAAATGGTATAGACTTTGGAAAACTTTATCAGTTTCTTACAAAATTAAACATACTCTTTCCATATGATACAATCCAGAAATCTCACTCCTTACCTAAAGGCACTGAAAACTTATCTCCATGCAAAAACTTGCACATGGATTTTATAATCATTTTATTCATAATTGCCAAAACTCAGAAGCAACCAGGATGTTCTTCAGTAGGTAAATGGATAAACTGTGGTGCATACAGACAATGGAATATGACTTTTTTGAAGTAATCTCTACACCCAATGTGGGGCTTGAGTTCATGACCCTGAGATCAAGAATCACATGTTCTACTGACTGAGCCAACCAGGCACCCCAGACAATGGAATATTATTGAGTGCTAAAATGAAATGAGCTATCAGGCCATGGACAGACGGGAGGAACCTTGAATGTGTATTTTCTGGGATACCACAAATCAAGTGATCACAAGGCGCCAAAAGTCCAGATAAGGGAAAAAGCATTAGACTGGATATTCAGAGGCCTGAGTTTTGGTACCGGTTATGCCATTGCCCAACATGTAACCGAGCGCACATCACTTTACCTCTCTGCCTTATGTTGATTCGTGGCTTTGTACGTTGTATAATAATCACTAAATTAAAATATCAAAACCTAAATGTTAAAATTAGTAAAATTGCAAGATACTTATTTTAATAACAAAAATAATTGCAGCTCCTTTACATCTTGTATTTAAAAGATGAGAATGCCTATTTAAGGAAAGGAGAAAAAAAGCCTTAAGTACAATGGCAACTAAAATGGCAACTCAAACAAGATAAAACTGTTTCTGAGGCACTGATCTTTTAATTACAGAAAATGTCAAAATGCAATGTGTTCTCTTAGCTTTATTATTTTGAATCTGTTTCTTGTTTCTCAACAAACTGAAGAAATAAACAGTGATTTTTAAAATTAATTATGTAGTGCAATTTTCCTCCAGGAAAACCAATATAGCTTAATTTTCATTAACTATATTGTAAATTGCATTACTCTTTTGGAAAACATTCAAGGGTGCTTTTATTTATAAACCGAGAGATGAGAACTGTGATGCATTTATATGGTGCATGGACACTTTCAAAGGGGGCTTCTTATTAAGTAGAATTCAACAATGATATTTTTAAATATCATTATAATTTTTAAATTATAAATTTGTATTTATTATAAATATAAATAAAATTATAAAAAATTATATTTTTTAAATTAAAAAATAAGCCAGAAATAGTGGCACCCTGGGTTAAACTGCAGCATTCAGGATGTTAATTAGCTAACAATGACTATATGTATAATGAAGATATTAAGCTTTCTCTAAGAACATTGCAACTTGAAATTCAAATAACTAATGTTATGGGATAATTGGGAAATATGATTAACTGATTTAAACACCACTGAAAATGCAGCAAAATTCTCTTTCAAGAGGCAGAACAAATATATTCTATAGACAAACGCCAAAATCAGAATTAGCACGTAGTCAAGAAAGGAGGTGACTAAGAGTACATGGGTAACCATTTTGAATAAATCACTTTAAAACTAGTCACAGTGTGAATGAGGATAATTATATGGCTCTCAACTCTGCTCATGGATTTTCTTTCTCTCTCTCAATTGCAAGTCCCCTCAACTGTCATGTTTAGTTGTCTCTTTGAGATGTTACTATACATGGTAACAGATGAATCTGTGCTTCTGTGATTTTTATAAATGATCTTAGCTCACACAGCAAAGCCATTAAGCTTAGGTTAGGAAAGGCCTGACCCTTGGGTGGTGTGCAGTTTTCTATCATAGAAAAGCTTCATAAAGCTTTATAGGAAGATTTGAAAAGACATCAGAAAATAATTTGAAATTCAGAAGTATCCAAGATGCCCTGTACCTTTTCATTGCTTGCACTGGTTGCATGCCTACACAGGAGAGCAAGTAAACTATTTAACAAGTGGTTCCCAATGAGAAGGTATATTTTAGTAGGAATAGCTACTCTATTGTGGGCCCTCTGGGTTCTTTTAGACTGTTGCAAATAATTGCATGTAATCACCCTAACAACCAGGAGATCATTAATAAAAGGTATTTAATGAAATGATTCTGAAGCATAATTTAATGTGCAAACTTTTTAGAGGCGATGGCCAAGAGAATATTGCAGGCAGCAAAATTTTAAAGTAGAAAACCAAGTGAACAGAATTGGAATCAAGCACTGTAGAGAAATAAAAATCATAATCAATATGCCTAACAGGAATTCATACTGGTAACTGCAAGATAGCTACAGAGACTTGTACTTACTAGCTGCTAATAAATGGGGTGATGATAAAGGCAAAGAAGGCAAGACCTCTGGGATAAGATTAGAGGATTACATTTACTCCATCCAAGAAAACAATGGAAAGAAATCTAATACACTAGAATTTAATACAAGATCAATCATTTTAGTACTGAATGAAATACTCCACAATTATTTTTCTGTAAGACTATATACTAAGTTCTTCTGATTTGTTACAGGTATTGTCTAAAGAATCATAGCCAATCAAAACTAAGTCCAAAGGGACCCTCTGGCAGAGGCAGAAAGAACAAATTGGTAGGTTTCCTGCAGTAGGGATGCTATCTTTCATTTGTAAAGAACTCATGACTCAGATACCAGAAACTATATTCTATCTACTTTATCACTCTAAATTATTGAGATTATCCAGAACCCTGATTTCCTGTGTTTAAGTTATTCTTTCCTATGTCTTCTTTTATGAGTGTTTATTCTATTCTACAAGTTTCACTTCCTTCACCTTTCCCCTCAAAAACAGATAAATATTACACAATGTCTAACTTCAGTTAAGCTTATTTCTACATAGATGAGATTCTTAAAAAGTTATTAAAAAGATACAAGAAGGGGCACCTGGGTGGCTCAGTCCGTTAAGCATACGATTCCTGGTTTCGGCTCAGGTCATGAACTTGGGGTCTTGAGATTGAGCCCCGCATAGGGCTCTGCACTCAGCAGGGAGTCTGCTTTTCTCCCTATGCCCCTCCCCAGCCCTCGTGAGCGAAGAGCATGAGCATGCTCTCTCTCTCTCTCAAATAAATCTAAAAAAACAGACACAAGAAAAAACATAAAACAACAGCAACTTAATACAGTATAAACAAAAGATTTTTATAACTAGAAAGTTAAAAAACTAAGTAGATAATAAAAATAAAACATTAAGTGTAGGCTCCTACCTAGATAGTAACTGAAAAACTAGTTACTTTTATCTCCATATTTGTGTAGATTCATATTTTAATTAAGACATTCAAAATTATTTTTCTGATCATATTTTTCAGTTTATTTACATTTCAGATTTTAACGCAGATTTTTTTAAAGCACAATAATCTCAACAAAGAAAGGAAAGGCATAAGATTCAGCAGTTTCTGCTTTTTATATATAACTGAAGCCAATTAACTGTGGCATTGAATTTTTAAAATCTTGTTTCCCTTGAAGCGGGTATTTTCAAATATTACATGTATATACAGTAGACTTTTCATTTTCAAGAAGATTAGAAAAATGATCAGTTCCTTGGTAAATACCAAAAAAGAAGAAGAAGAAGAAGAAGAAGAAGAAGAAGAAATTCACAATAAAATTAGAAGTAGTTCAATGAACAGCCATATATCAATGGAACTACACCATCTGTGAGAACTGTAGAGGGAAAAGTGAAAGGAAAAAGTAAGTGAGGATGACCTGTTTAGAAGTAGCTATGCTAACGCACAGTCAGAACTAGACCCAGCTTTTTCGGGCTTAGAAGTGTTTAGAATTAAATATGATGTCTTCAGAGTGACCACTGGTTACTTTGGGTCTCAAAGGCCCCAGAACTCTGCTTCAACTCTCACACTTTATTGTGTGAGACAGCAGACAAGAGTTGCAGCTCCTACTTATTATCAACCCCCTGTATCTCCTGCCTCTTCCAAGACTTCAGATACCTCATCTGTCAAGCATTGGATATCAACAAATCTTCAACCACGTCCTTAAAGAATATTCAAAAATTTTGTGAAGTAGATCAAAACGTATTGTCACTAAAATCAAATAAGATTTGTTCATTAAGTGGGGAAAATGTTAATGACTAAAAATTTCTTAATATAAAGTGTTCTTCTACATGTTTTCTTCAAATGCATTATCTCCTTCTGTTTCTTTCTTTCTTTTTCTATGTTCCGGGAGAGGTGGTAAGAGTCATTAACAGCATCCACCCTGGAGTCAGAATGCCTAGGTGTAAATCCAGCCCTGCCCATTCACTATCTACAAACCCTGGTAAAGTCATTTAATCTCGTTATGCCTTCTTTTCCTCGATAAGAAATGGAGATAGCACAATTTCTTTCTTAGAAGGAAGTTATGAGGACTAAGAGAGGCAATACATATAAAGCACTAGAACAGCACCTGCTAAGCACTGTCACAATAACATAGAGCCCCAATAAGTTTAGCACAAGATACTTCTTTTAAAAAACCAAATGTAAATATTGCATGTTGCTCCCCAAAATGCCATGACTTTTAGGGGCTTTGTAAAAAGAATGAGGAATATTACTAAATACTGTTAGGATATATTGTTTCAGTAAAAAGAAACAAGGTGTTTAAGCATTTATACTATGCTGCCTTTTATCAAAGAAAGGAGAAACAGGAATACACATATAGACGTATACCTATACATATTTTAAAAAGAAAGGAAAGTTAAACCAAAAACTAATAAAAATGGTGACATCCAGGAATGAGGGACAAGGTAGAGAAGCTAGAGTTTTCCAAATGTGCTTTACTTGGAGGTTTTGACTTTGAAACTATAATAATGTTTTAAATAATCATTAAAGTTAATTCAAACTAAAAAGAATCCATAAAAATGAAAAGCAAAATAAAACAAGGGACTATAACTATGTATGAATTGATATCTTAACCATGCACGAATTATTTTTAAGTAGCATAAACTAAGAACTTTAAGGAAACTTAAATTGTTTTTTACTAATCACATTGTAAAAAATATGACCATTATTCTGAAGTTATTCTTAAATTATAGTATATACAGTCATATGGAACAAAGATTTTTAGTTTAAGAGAAAAGAGCTAAACATATTAAATGAAAGAGTTACAGACAAAACCCCATAAACTGAAATTTGAATTGGAAATATGGAACACTTGGAAATATCAATATAAATACATAAAGTATTCCTCTTTTAAAATCTTTCTACAGAAAAGGCCTAGGAACAGTGATCAATTAAGTGGCAATGCAATGAGCTTCACCAGTGGCCAAATTGTGGACTATGAATACCGTTTCCCACAAAAGGTACAAGATGCCTTAGAGAAATGGCTATTTCCTGGTTTGGACAGAAAACATAAAAGAAGATCCTGGGACTGCTTGTCCTACCAAAAAGTGAGGATGCATCAATGCCTACAGGGATCATTTCAAGAGGACTTGGGAACAAAATTTAAGAGATGCTTGTCTTTCGCTTTGCCGCTGTGACTGCAGCCATGAGTATGCTCAGACTTCAGAAGAGGCTTGCCTCCAGTGTCCTCTTCTGTGACAAAAAGAACAGCTGGTTGGACCCCAATGAGACCAGTGAAATCACCAATGCCAACTCCCATCAGCATGTCCAGAAACTGATCAAAGATGGGCTGAGCATCCGGAAGCTTGTGACTTCCCATTCCCGGGCTTGGTACCAGAAAAACACTATGGCTCACCAGAAGGGCAGGCATATGGGCATTGGTAAGAGAAAAGGTACTGCCAATGCTCGAAAGCCTGAGAAGGTCACCTGGATGAGAAGGATGAGAGTTCTGTACCTGCTGCTCAGAAGATACTTATATCTAAGAAGATTGACCACCACACGTATCACAGCCTGTACCTGAAAGTGAAGGGTAATGTGTTCAAAAACAAGCTGATTCTCCTGGAACATATCCACAAGCTGAAGGCAGACAAGGCTTGCAAGAAAAGCTTCTGGCTGACCAGGCTGAGGCCCGCAGAGCTAAGACCAAGCACTGTGAAGAGCAGCGCCAGGCCAAGAAGGAAGAAATCATCAAGATTCCAAGGAGGAAGAGACCAAGAAATAAAATTCCCTCTCTTTTGTCTATACAGAGTGGCTTCAGCAATTACACAGATCAGTTATTCAATAAAACAAACCTTTATCTGCCTCCAAAAAAAAAAAAAATGAAGAGATTTCTATTGGCAAAGATGAGATAAATTCAAGATCATAAAGAACAATAACTGCATTGGATGGAAAAATATCTAATATGAGAAGATCCATGAGGTTATAATGATACACAAAAACAACTCAATAATCATCTCTAGAGAATTTTAGAGAACTGACATATTATTCTGAAAAATGATAATTAAAGTGGGAGAAATCAGGCATTTTTTTCTGCCTTTCCTGTATATGCCTCAACATAAACACGTGATATAGAAATGTTATTCTTTATAGACAAATCCCAGCCAATAAATGAAAAAGTAATGATAGAATTAGAATCTTACTGTTTTGCAATACCTATTGAACAAATAGATTTATACTATAATCATCAGTAACAGATTAATAGGTGAAAAATTGATAAAGAACAAAATTTATAATGGATGAATCAGGCCAATCACATATAGACCTATAGATCAATCTTAACACCATAATAAACAGATATTAGGCACTGTGGGTTCCTTAGTGTGATGCAATGGAAGGAACACAACATCCCAAATTAAGTATTCTTGCCAAAACATCAAATTGGGATCTGATTAAATCTCTATGTCTAGATATGTAGCTTATAGAAAATAGGGATCAAAGGAAATTTTTAAATGATATTATGAAGATGCACGCAGCAAATTACAGAATGTGAGAAATTCTACAAGACAAATAACCCAGTTTCTTTAACAAATAAAGTACAAGGGAAAAATGGAGGGGAGAGTTTTAGTTTAAAGGAAATTTTAGATGTATACTAATGAAATGCAAAGTGAGGATCTAGTCTCTATCCTGATTCAAAAAAAAAATCCAACTATATATACATGTTGTGGCATGCATATTGAATTTGATGTTGATTGGTATTTGATTCAAAGTCATCAAATTTTTGCTAACTTTCTAAAACAGGATAATAATATCACAGCAATACTTTTTTGCAATACTTTTTTTTTTAGTGTTTATCTTTTAGGGTTACATATGAGTGAATTATATGATGTCTGGGATTTGCTTCAAAATGAGGGTGAAGTGATAAGTGGAGGTATAAATAAGTTAAGATTGGCCATGTGCTAATAATTTTTGACACTGACACTGAGTGACAGTTACAGGAAAGTTCATTATTCTCTCTACTTTTGTATGTGTTTGGAAATTTACACAATAGAATGCTTTAAAATGAAAACTATTTTTAAGCACAGAATTAAACACAAAAATTCCTGTTGAGTTTTTTTTTTATTATGTTGCATTGAATTTATACACAGATTAACTTAGCCCATTGAGTCTTCCAATACAGAAACCTCTACATTCTGTTCCTCAGTAGCATTTTTATTATTATCATTACTGCTTTTGTTTCTACTTTCTTGGTATAGGTTGTAGACACTGCTTAAGCTTAGTCAGAAGTTTTTCATAATTTACAAGACTTTTTCTGTTTAACCAGTTTATAAGTGGATTTTTTTGTTTTACTAACAATAATCAGTTTGAAAACAAATAGGAAGTAATTGCTTTTGTGTATGTAAGTTTTTAATTTTCCTAGTTACTCTACTGTCTTTCTGGTCCCAATAACTTTTCAATCTAATATCTAATATTCTAATATCTAATTTTTAACCAAATCTAATATAATTTCTTAGATATTTCAGATGGAAAATCCACAATATACAAATAAAGGATAATTTTTCTCATCTCTTTAAAAATAGTTGCTATGGACTGAATTGAAAGCACTGTTACCCTTTCACTTGTTTCCTGAAATCCATATTTTGAGAGGTTTTCTATCTTAAACAGAAACCTGTATTATGCTCCTGCCCAACTTGAAATGCTCAAGAATTCATATTAGGAACTGTGAGATTAATATATCTGATGAATTCACACCATGACTTAAATTTTCAACTCATCCTATCATCAATTATAGTTCAGAGAACACCATCAAAATCTAATAATTAAGAATATCTATTGGGATGCCTGGGTGGCTCAGTCGGTTAAGTGTCTGCCTTCAGCTCAGGTCATGATCCCAGGGTCCTGGAATCTAGCCCCATGTTGGGCTCCCTGTTCAGAGGGGAGCCTGCTTCTCCCTCTGCCCCTCTCCCTCTCTCTTTTTCTCTCTCTCTGACAAATAAATAAATAAAAACCTTAAAAAAAGAAAAGAATATCTATCCCCAACAAATATCAAAATACGTTTGCCACTACCACTGGAAGATTAGTTAAGAGAAGGCTTCTTTGATTCTTATTTTCAGGCTGACGAAATAAGACAATTACATTAATAAGAACCCAAATTGTTCTTTGTCATAAAGTAGACATGGAGAAGGTTATCAGAGAAACTGACTAAAAATTTTAAAGCCAAACTCAAAACATCAACATGAGTTTTTTTGTTTTTTGTTTTTTTGTTTTTCCTTAGGGGATGTATTTTGTGGAGAAGTTACATTATTATTCCAGAAGACATTATCTTGGCTTCAGTACACATAACACATCTGGGAATTGTCTGCTTGAAAGCCTTGGCTAGAAGCTCTATCTGATGGCCTCAAATTGATTGTGTTATTGAAAAGTCTGAAGGAAGTTAGTGCACGTCACATGGCAGGCAGCTTGGCATAAACTGCCTAAGACACCAAATTTTCCCATGGGAAAAGATCAAAAAAAGTTGGATCAGGATTCCATATTGATTTTGCTTTATGAGATAAAAACTTTTCCCTTTAGTATACTGCTTCTCACAATGGCTTTAAGTGCTTTTGCTTCGACCTCAAGCCTCTACAGTGACAACGTGACTCCGTGCCAGTTTTTTTGCAGCATACAAGCTGCCAGATAAAATTATTTCTGACAACAGGTCCACATTTGTCTCAGTCAAGTTACGGTATTTGTGGACAAGAATCTTATCTAAGCTGTCACCATTGCACCTCGTCTGTTTTAATGTATGTTTAGGAGGAAAAGGTAGTACAGATTTCCAAAGATGCCCCGAGGTGGATTTCTGAAGATACAGACCAATAATTCTACCTGGCTTTTCATCAGCTAATGTTACAGATGTTCACTCAGAGGTGTGGCCATGCTGAATACTAGTTAAGTTTCATAACTTGTCTAAACCAATTCTGCTGAGAATAAGCTGACAACTCAGAAAATGAATAATAAAGTATTCTCAATACTGCTCTAGCTAAATGCATCAGTCATTCATTTTTGGTAATCATTCACCTTTATCACTGCAGTTTCTCTTCGCTGGGACTTAATTCAGTTCTTGTCCTGCTAGTTGAATCTGGATAGGTGCCATTTCTACGAAGTCATATAGCACCCTGTGCTTTCTCATGATAGCACTCACTACCCACATTCTAACAAGTCATTTATCTGTATGCCATCTTGGATTATAAATACTATGAGTGTAGAAATGTGTCTTTTCTTTTCTCTTAATTCTACCTCCACCATCTAGAATGGGAACTGGCACAAAGAACACACACAGGGGCCAGCATGCAAACAGTCCTTTAGGTCAGGCTTCTTCAAGTCAGCTTCTAAAGCCAGCCTTCTTGACATTACTGGTAAGCCTTTTTTAAAAGCTACAGATAATGAAGCGGGAGGGGGGGGAATTGGAGGGGGAGATGAACCATGAGAGACTATGGACTCTGAGAAACAAACTGAGGGTTCTAGAGGGGAGGTGGGTGGGGGGATGGGTTAGCCTGGTGATGGGTAGTAAAGAGGGCACGTTCTGCATGGAGCACTGGGTGTTATACGCAAACAATGAATCATGGAACACTACATCAAAAACTAATGATGTAATGTATGGTAATTAACATAACATAATAATAAATAAAATAAAATAAAATAAAATAAAAGCTACAGATATTCCAGTAAGATCCTTAATGAAAGCCCACTTAAGGCAAAAAGCCCCCTGAAATAATACTATAGGTAAGAAACAGAAGGAGTAACCAGCCCCAAATAAAAGAGTTTGTCCCCAAACTACCCCTTCATGTGTTGACAAAGAACCCCAAATAAGGAGTTGTTTTTCTGTGAATACAAGGTCATTGCCTTCAGACACAAATGAAAGTGCCCTCAGAGTAAAATTTCTCAGGTTGGAAGGGAATGAGGGAGCAATAAAAATTCATCTGCAACACTTTTAGTCAAATAGAGATGGTAAATGGTGAAAAATAAAAACCAGTATTCTGGCTCTTCAACCGAAATTTTGAGCGTTTATCAAACTTAGCATGATGAACTTAGGGAATCCCTTATACTTGAGCATATCTTGGATAATATAGACTTGCAAACCAGCTACAGGTACTCCTTCCAGGGACTCTTCCTTATTATAGAAGTATCTCCCCTTGAATCATCCTTATTTTTTCCTTTCATGAAACATATATTGAGTATGTATTATCTGTGAATAGTAGATATTTAGAGATGAATGAGATTCCACCATCCCTGAATTTAAAGGATAGTCTGTTGGAAAAAAATTTACATATAAACGATTATAATACAATGTATTTATATGTCATACGTATACGGTATATAACCCAAAAATGCTAATGCGGAAGTTACCAAATCCCTAGAGAAGATTTCATGGAGGATATAACATTTGAGATATATTTTATAGACAATTTCACCTGATAGATAGTGAGGGAAGTCTATTCTCATAAGAGAGAATAGCATAAACAGTGACTTAAGGCATATTAAAACATGGCTTGTTCAGAATATAATGAATACTTTGGTGCGCCTGGATCGCAGGTTACACAGCATATTGAATAGTGAATGGAAGTAATGAAAAAGTGTCGATTTGGACCAAATAGTAAAGGATTTTTGAATCAGGTTTTATTCACAGTCTTTCATAACTGTAATTGGCCCCACCTAAAGCACCTACCAAGTCTTATACAATATGGCCCTGCCAACTTCACAATAACCCTTGACTGACCCTCTGTCACATCTTATTGGACTCAGGGTGATTACTTTATTCAAGAACAACCAACTCATAAGACAGATCTCAACCTATGAGGTGGCATGGTACAAAAGGATCAACCTTATCTTCTCTACAATTTTAAACTGAAAGGACTGGAAGAATAAGCTGATTTAGAGTGAAGCTGAAAGAGTCATGAAGTAGCATGTAGTCACTGAAGACAATATGGCAAGCCAACTCCTTAGGAAGCAAACACTATAAATAAACTACAGCTTCAAGGTGGAACAGAAGTGAACACAAGAGAGGTGATACAAATGGAGACCAGCAAAGTGCAGGGCACTGCAATGAAGCTACTTCCCTTTCCAATAAGGTTCTTGCTCTTCTTGACAGCTGATTATTTGACTTTATCTAACAACAAAATGAATCAAATCAGAAGAACCTTGTGTGTCATAAGGATGAATCTGCTGTTTGACCGGAGGTGACAGTGAGCTATTCGAAGGATTTAAGCAGAACAATAACATAACCAAATCAGTGGTAGTGTTTTAGGGAGAAAGTCAGACCATTCTGGAATTGACCTTCATGTCATTCCACCAAAGACTCATCAAATCTCAAAAAAGAAGGAAGCAATAATTCTTTTCCATTTACCTTACCCCTGGCAAGAGGGTAACTTGCTATTTAAAAGATTGTATTAGCCATATAGGAGAGAGACCATGTATATTAGAATACTAGTTATTTATTTCCTTTTCAGAGCCAATATTTTGCATTTCAGTGACTTAAAGGAAGGTGAGCCTGAATGATTCAACATCAATAAAGATTGTTCCATAAACTAAATTTCCAACAGTAGAAGGAATTTAAAATAATTGTTTTGCCCACTTCAAAGAATGTGATGCATTTAATTCAAGTTAATAAAAAATATGTATAGTTGCCAAAATACTAATAGGGATTGCCCTTGGATGGTGAGAGCATGGTTCTTATGTTTTATAATTCATATATATTGCTTTTATAATGGAAAGGAAATAAACTTAAAGAATAGTTTATGACATATTTCATTTCTATCTAACAAAACAGATTTTAAGTTTAGTCGTCTGGATAAATGTATCTGAGGCTAGGGAAAAAGCTATCTATTAACGTTTGCTATTGTTTTTCAATGGTATAAAGACTTTAGTTTGGATTCAAGGAAGACAAAACAGTTATAAAAAAAATACACTAAAGTCAAAGGATCTAGGTTGCACGCAAAATTCCTATACCCATGTCACATATGAATAGAGCCAGTTACTTCATCTCTGTGTTTCAGTTTTCTGACTTGTAAAATGTGGTTTGAACAAAATAATCTCAAAATTCTTTCCAATTTATGATTCTTTAAGCGTTTATATCATTATTCCTTAGTATTACTATAATATTTTCCAAGTTTAATTTGCAAGCTTATAAGCCACTTGAAATTATATAAAACCTCTCAGGCCTTTAGAAAAGTATCCACAGAAAACCTACAAAGCTTAAGGGTTAGGACTAATGGCCTAAACATGTGATGACGTTTAATTATTTTTGTTTCTCCAGAGAGAAACCTAGAGTACCTCAGAAGGAAAATACCAAGACTGAAAGTTATATGTACCAAACCAAAAATATTTTCACGATTTTAAATAATACCATAAAGAGAAAAAATACATAGAATTAATGTAGGCTGTTTCCTTTAAGAAAAGTCTGGTCTTGAATATAGTCAGTGAATAGAAGAAATAATTTATATGATGGTGTGATACCTATTACTAGTTTTTGAATATAGGCATACATTGAGCTATCAGAAGACACAAACCTGGATCATAAATAAATAGTTGCCAGTTGAAATATTATATTTATTTGTAAAGCTCTACTTCCTAGAAATATAAACACAAACACATATCCACGCACACATACACACACAACACACTCCCCACACCATATACATATATATCAAGTTCAAGTTTTTCTAATTCTTTACTATTAAGTCACAAACATACATTTGAAAAGAGCAAAATATATATTTTTTTAGTTTGAAAACTCATTCTAAAATATAATTGATAATCAAAACCAAAATTTTGATATAAAAAGTGGTATATACTCAATTCAGAGTATTTTATGTAATTCTCTTTATTTCATTATAAAATTATAAACTCATTCTTTTGAAAAAACATTCCCACACCCCCTGTCATCACCTGCCATGAGACTATTCATATCTGAAACATGACATTGCATACTTTCATTGCCTCTTCCCCCTTAAAACTCATGTAATAACAAATGAATACAAATGAGGATAAAGGGGAGATAAGAATGAATGAATGATTTCTACAAAGTTTTGGAAAACACAGAGTATATTATAAATAAGTAGAGTTAAGAAAGCTACACCGAAGTGCTTCCTAAAGGGGACCCTATGTTGTACAACAAAGTCTTCAGAGGCTTCAGAAAGTGGGGCCACTAAAAATATGGGGACTGATTTAAAGTATTTGTGAAGAGTGCCAGATCCCCATCTTCACCCCAAGAAACCAAGAGACTATCTGCTATGGACCGAATGTTTGTGTCCCCCCTGCCTCCCACCACAAATTCATATGTTGAAACCCTAATACCCAAAATAATAGTATTTGGAGGTGGGGCTTTTAGGAGATAATTAGGTCATGAAGGTGGAGCTCTCATGAATGGGGTTAGTGCTCTTATCCAAAGAGACACAAGAGAGATGGTCTCTCTCTACCATGTGAGAATACATCAAGGATGTGTCCATCTGCAAACCAGGAGGAGAAACCTCACCAAGAACCCAAACATGCTAGCACCTTGATCTTAGACTTCCAGCCTCCAAAATTGTGAGAATAAGTTTCTGTTGTGTAAGCCACCCAGTCTATGATATATGTTACGGAGTCAGCCTGGGCTGACTAGGACACTACTACTCATTTCTTCCAGCAAAGAAAAAAAAATTTTTTTTTTTTCTGTAAATCCAAACATGAGAAGTTAGATCCAAGTATATGAGGCAAAGCACTGAAGCTTGGTATTGAAAACAGGAAAATTAAATGAGAATGTACATAATGAACTTGGGGACCTCAGCATCCTTCTGCTTTGTCCCCAAAACACTGGTAGCTTCCAGCTCCAGTGAAGAAGGTTGGGGGTCTCCAGGGGAAAATATCTATATTCATGTATCTGGAGATTCCTCAGTGAAAAGGCAAGTTCTTTTTTTTAATCTTGCTCCCACAAAGTCCACAGCCAAAACCCTGCCCATTCACAAGGAACTTTCTCTCAGCTTTTAGTGCCTCATTCAATCTGAATAAGCACACAAGAAACTTAACATTTGAAAAAAGGTTCCAACATGAAATGGACCAAAACAAACTAACTAAATACCTCAGAGGAAACAGTGACATTGCACCAAAAATATAACCCCAAAACTGTATAATATCCTATAGTGAAAAAGGATGTCACATGTATAGAAATAAAACAGTATGCAATGAAGAAGGAGAAAAAGAGAACAAAAAAAAAAAAAAAAAAAGAGCTCCTATAGATAACAAATATGATCACCTAAACTGGGGGAGGTAGAGGATCAGCAAACTTTTTTTTATAAAGAGATACATGGCAAATACTGTAAGGTTACAGGATTTAGTCTCTAAACTCTGACACTGATGAATGAAAGCATCCATAGACAATACATAAATGGATGAGCATGAATGTGTTTCTTTAGTTACAAAAGTTTAACTTTATTTGCACCACTTCACCTAACAGCATCACTTTTGGATTTGGCTGTGCCATAGTTTGCTGACACCTGATCTAAATTTGTAATAAATAGATAAAATATTATAACATTAAGCTGAAAGACAAGAATATAAAGAGATGGGAAAATGGGAGAAAAAAAAAAACCAACAACAAAGAATCAATCCAGGAAATCCAAAATCTGCCCAATAAAAGTTCCAGAGTGAGAGAGAGAGAAAATGGGGAGAGATAATTAAAGACATAAATAAATTTTTACAGACCCAAAGAACACAAGTCACCAGATTTAAAAGGTCCACTGAATACGCAGCAAAATGAATGACGAAAGGCCCAAATCAAAGTACACCTTGTACAATTTCCAAATACCAGAGAAAATAAAGTATCACAAAAGCTTCCAAAGATTATACACAAAGGAGTGGGAATCAGAATAGAGCCTGGTTCTCAACAGCAAGAGTGGGTATGAGAACACAGTAGACCAATAGCTAAAAGATTCAGAAGGAAAATGATTTCCAATTGTGAATTATATCTAGTCAATTTATTAATCAGTTAGGATAAACTAAAAAATTCAGACACAGAATTTGTATATCAAATGTACCTCTTAGAATCTACTAGTGGATATGTTTCAATAAAATAAGTGGTAAACTAAGAAAATGAATATATGGGATCCAGGAAAGGGGAGAATGGAGAAGGGAATACTAGGTTAAGAGCCATAATTAGATAAAGCTCATATTAGATATTAGAGAAACAGAGTGCTGCAAAAGGAAGGCATTATCTGAATGGACTATTTGGAAAAGTTAAGCACCTGAAGAATCTCTAAAATATTGGGGAAAACAACTAGCACTATGTACAGACAAAATCTAAGCAAATTTGAGAGACAGGGAGAGAGAGAAAATAGAAACAATTCCTAAATGCAAGAAAAACAAAAAATTGAATGAGAATGTGAACATAATCCAGTATACCACTTAATCTGGCAGCATCATTGCTTACATAGTCATCTTAAGTACTATTTATTTAATACTGTATGAATATGAGAAGTAGGAAAGTAAGAGAAAATATGATATTAATCTTCAGTTAAAATAGCAAGAAATGAAAATATCAATAAAATTCAGAAATATTACGAGAAAAAAATAGTAGCTAAAATAGTCACTGACTCTGAAAAGAGTAACTGGTGAGAAGAAGCTGAGAAGGAGAAGCAAGTACGGATATTTTCAGTACAAGTTTTTTCTCATATTTGCTTCTCAAACTATGTACATAAAATTCAGTTCTCGATTCCTTAATATTTTCCATTTTTCAGTTACCTGTTAAATTTCAAGTACACTGAGAAAGCTAATACTCTAAACCCATTATCAGCTAATACCATAGAATTCATTTGTTGATAAGTGGAAAAAATATCCAGAAAGAACTGGTTACTATAGGCATCCAAGGACAAAGTACTGGAGATGAGAGAAAAATCACTAAGAGGTAAGGAGGTACTTGGAGGAAAGTTATTGCATGTGTGAAACTCCTGTTTGAATCGTGGGGCTGCTGTATGAGGATTCGATGTCCATGATGAGGACTCAACAGTCTCTGCGTGGGCGGGATGGGGTCTGATGGGGCAAATATTCCTGGCGCTGACCCCTCATCAGAAAACTGAGTCTAAGAAAGCCAGCTCGGTGTAAGATTCATTTTGTGAGTTATCTTCCTGTTTGTTCTTTTTGTGTGATCTCCGAAGTCTCTTATTTTTTAAAAAATTTCGGGGTGCCTGGGTGGCTCAGTCGTTAAGCGTCTGCCTTCGGCTCAGGTCATGATCCCAGGGTCCTGGAATCGAGTCCCACATCGGGCTCCCTGCTCAGCGGGAAGCCTGCTTCTCCCTCTTTTCACTCCCCCTGCTTGTGTTCCTCTCTCGCTGTGTCTCTCTCTGTCATATAAATAAATAAAATCTTTAAAAAAAATAAATAAAAAAAAATTTCAAATTTTGTGTAAACTTTCAGCTGTGCTACTTGTTCCAGAAAGAGAACATGCCTTCTCTGGGGCTGACCTGTCATGGTGGGGGCGTGGGAGGTGGGGAGCAGTGGCTGCGTGAAGCCACAGTAAAAATGCTGGAGGTGATGAGTGAAAATCCGGAAGAGAGAACAGAAAGTCACATGAGTTGCTTCCTACTTCCTCTCAAATGTGAAGTCATCAGAAAGGGATTTTCTGACTATTCTATAGAAACGTCACTACCCCTTATCCTCTGTTATTTGTCTTCATAGCACTTATCTCTAGTTGGCATTGCTGTGTGTGACTATGGTGTTTATTTTTTACTATCTCATTAACTAGAATGCAAGTCCTCTGATGGTAGGCATTTTGTCTTACTCACTGTTGTATCCTCAGCACAAAGAACAGCGGAAGAGCTTGACAGATATTCAGTGAATAAATAAATTCTCAACCCAGGACCAGATAAAGAAATTTTACTTTTCTTAAGGACCTGTAGCATTTGCTTCCAGGGACTAAATCAATTTCTGCCTGAGTCACAATTTTGCCACATGGGGGCTCTGCTGTTTGCCACAGGAGATTCCTAAGCATCCCACCCCGTCGCCTGCCAGGCACTCTTAAGGGAACTAGTCTTCAATCCGAATTAACAACACACAGAAGGTATCTCCAGATTAGTTTAAGAGAGTCCCCAAATAGACGGATACATTTTAGTGTAATATAAGGACCCACAGGCTCCTATTCTCTGCCACTACATTGCAAACCTATGCAGTTTCTCTTCTCTCAAAAGTTTCATATCTTTTAGGTCAGCAGCATAAAATAAAATAATATCAGACTTACAGTTTCAAAAACAAAAATAAAATTAACCAATGGGACATTATGGTTTTTAATCCAAATCAAGATTTCTATTATCTTTCCCCACCTGGTGGCTGGGGAATTTAATCCTTAATACTGATATATTTGTCAGGAAGGCAGACTTTAAAATATACTAGTGGAACCAAATGAAAATGTTATATACAATGCTTTAGAAATACAATAGGAAATGCTATAGACTGAATGTTCGTGTGCCCCCTCCACATTTATATGTTGAAATCTAATCCCCAATGTGATGGTATTTGGAGGTGGGGCTTTGGGGAGGTGATTAGGTCATGAGGGGAGAACCCTCATGAAGGGATTAGTGCCCTTATATAAAAGTCCTTGAGTCATGTGAGGCCCTCAACAGACATGGAATCTGGAGGCTTTCCAGACACTGGAACTGTAAGAAATAAATTGCTGTTGTTTAAAAGCCACCCAATCTGTGGTATTCTGTTAAAGCAACCTAAAATGGGCCAGAACAGAATTTTTTACTTTAAAAATTCTTGTCACATCAGAATATATGTGAAGCAAATATAGAAAAATGTTTATTATGATAGCATTTAAATAATACTGGCTTTATATTCAAAGCACAGCCACACATGCAAAGTAGAACATCAAATATTAAAGGTGCAAATTTGGTTAAGAGATGTTTATAGTTACTCTTAAACTCCTCTGTTTTACTGCAAGAAATTACAAGAAATTTGGGAATATATACACAGGACTGTAAATTTTACAGTGTGCCTCTCATTCTTACAAATTCCTTCGTGGAATTTTTTCTAAATGAAAAGCTAGAAAACTGATTTCTCTCAATATAAATGATTATAAGTGACTTTTGATTTCTATTCTCTTAAAAGGAATTTTTTGAGCCTTTGTTAGAAGAATACCTCAACATCCATACAAAAATTAGTTTTGTTTATCAAGGAACATCAAATAATTGTTTTTGCTGACTATGGGCAAGTGTGATGGAAAGTGGTCAACAGAAATACTGGTAAATATGAACATTAAACCAACATAGACTCACGACACCTTAATATTAATTCCCACACCCACACTTGCCATTTGACCCATTACTGAATTCCTTGGTAGTATAAATACCACAAAACAGAAATACATTTGTTTTTTTCTGAGCTCTAAGTCTCAGTTTACTCAAAAGTTTGGCAAGTCTTAGATTTGCTACCAAAAGTAAATAGATGTCCTACGTATCCTTTGGGGCTGGATATCCTGCTTAAATTAATAAATGGATCCTTGCTTAACATACGTGTCATTAAAACTTACTCCTTGCAAGTTAAATGACAAAAGGGGAAGCAATCAACTAAATGCAGAGTATGGAACAAGATAAAGTCCAAATGACCTGGCATCTCCCAACAAATTAATGGCATTGAAAAATTAAAGGGATTTCAGGAACATGAAAAACAAACGCAATATCTGTGCTTTGCTTAAATCTTGACTACAAACCAACTTTATGAACTTACTGTTAATTTTGTTAGATGCAATAATGCTAGATGGTTAAACTAAAAGTCTATTGGCTAGAGTTGCATACTAAATATATATGGGTAAAGCGACATGATTTCTGAGATGTGCTTTTAAAATACTCCAGGAAAAAAAAAGGGGTGTGTGTATGTGGAAAGACGGACAGGGATAGATGAAAAAAAAGTTAGCGAAATATTGATAATTGTTGAAGTTGAGGTTTATTACACTATTTTCTCTACTTTCGTGTATGTTTTTAAATTTCCACTGAAAAAATAAGTGATTATTTCCTCCAAGTCATGTAGTCTTTTCAGTCTTCAGAAGTCTTCCACTAAGTGTTATTCTTTAAGAGTCTGTTATTTTTTCCTATCCCCAAATTTAGCTTAGGGCTATTTCTGAAGAAAGTAAAGTGAGGAATGCAATGAAACCTGAAAATGTAGATTGGTGATACAGCATCGATGTACCTTCAGGGACATGTGCTCGATAACCTTATAAGGTCTCACTCACTGGAGTTTGCTTCATTTCAGAAAGACACTGAGAGACCATTTTAATGGTCAGACCCGGCACTTCCTTTATCTATTTATTTAAGTCAGGGATGTTCACTCATAACCATATGTGACCAAACAGGGTTTTTAATAGAGCCCTTGAAGCAAGCAGATGGAAACTAAGGATATTTCAGAGACATGTTAATGCTCTTATGAAAAATCAGGATATAATTACAAATGTACAGGGCGCCTGGGTGGCTCAGTTGGTTAAGCGTCTGCCTTCGGCTCAGGTCATGATCCCAGGGTCCTGGGATCAAGTCCCGCATCGGGCTCCCTGCTCAGCGGGGAGTCTGCTTCTCCCTCTGACCCTCCTCCCTCTCATGCTCTCTGTCTCTCATTGTCTCTCTTGCAAATAAATAAAATCTTTAAAAAAAAATTACAAATGTACAAATGCATATGAGTATTCTAACAGCTAGAAATAAAGACACTCATATTCATAGCTATAGGGAAATCTTTGTTAGCATTCCGACAACTCTACCACATGATAGGGTAACTGAGTCAAAAAGGTTAAGCTCTTTACAATATCTAGATCAAATGGGGCGCCTGGGTGGCTCAGTCTGTTAAGCGTCTGCCATGGGCTCAGGTCATGATCTCAGGGAGTTTGCTTCTCCCTCTTTTGCTTCTCCCTCTGCCCCTCCCCACTGCTCATTCTCTCTCTCTTTCTCTTTCTCTCTCTCAAATAAATAAAATCTTCAAAACAAAAAACAACAACAAAAAAATCAAATGCATTTATTGGTGAAAGCACTTCATGAGTTAGAATACAGAATGTCAACAATGTATGCTGTATAATAAATGGTTGTGGTATTAAAAGTGTAGTAGAAAGGGAATACTAGAGAAATTTTTTTTATTATATTGGTAAATTCTGACTCCACTCTTGGTCATGTTAGTGTCCCTTGGTACATGTTTGTTGCAGTATATGCTCATGACCAGAGACCCTAGACAGAATTAAAGAAAATTAATTTTCTCATAGGTACTCTGATTCCAGAAACATTTTATACCACTTTATAGTCTACAAAGTATTTACCCATAAATTATGGAAATTGATCCTAAATAAAAGCCTTAGGGATTCATAACACAGGTTTTATGAATCCCATTTTGCAAATAGGCAAACTGAAACCCTGAGAAGTTTGGCCAGAATCAGTTCTAAATTCCAAATGTCAACTGACTTTTACAATAAAAAGTATATATCATTCTCTAAATTAGAAGGACATTTTGGATGCACTGAATTTATTTTCTAGTACACTTAGTCCAAATGTTCCCATATCTGGTCTTTATGTAACTTTCAGTTTTCACCAAAGCTTCTGGTTCCATTGTCCTCCAAGGCCATATGCAAAGACATTGCCTCTGTCTAGGCCATCGGAATAAAATCCATGTTACTGTTGTTTAGTGGCTAATTTTGCTAATCATTTTACAAAATATTGTAAAATATATCATGGTCTTTTGTATTTTAAAATACATTAGGTGATAGGATCTACTATCAAGAAGATGTTTTCAAAAATTAAAGTCTCACAAAACTGAAGAAAAGTGAGAGCCAAATTTAAAGTTAATTCAAATGTGTTGACTTTTTTTTTGGTGTTTCCAAAGTTTATTTATAAATTACTCTGGAGAATTGTTGATCCTATTACCAAAACTTGACCCAAAGAAGCCTCTGATGGCTTTACCATCCCTCTAGTTGCTCGACTTACAAAATAGGAATCATCTTTAATTTCTCTATCTCATGCCTCTACTTTTTTTTCTTTTTTTAATTTTTGATGTAGTGTTCCATGATTCATTGTTTGTGTATAACACCCAGTGCTCCATGCAGAACGCGCCCTCTTTAATACCCATCACCAGGCTAACCCATCCTCCCACCCCCCCTCCCCTCTAGAACCCTCAGTTTGTTTTTCAGAGTCCATCATCTCTCATGGTTCGTCTCCCCCTCCGATTTCCCCCCCTTCATTCTTCCCTTCCTGCTATCTTCTTCTTTTTTTTTTTTAACATATACTGTATTATTTGTTTCAGAGGTACAGATCTGTGATTCAACAGTCTTGCACAATTCACAGCACTCACCATAGCACAAATGCTCCCCAATGTCTATCACCCAGCCACCCCATCCCTCCCACCCCCCACCACTCCAGCAACCCTCAATTTGTTTCCTGAGATTAAGAATTCCTCATATCATACCTCTACTTCTAATCCATTAGAAAACTCCTGTAGGTTTTACCTAAACATATATCCAAAAACTAACAATTCTCATCACTTTCACTGCTTCCGAACCGGCCCAAGTCACCATCATCTCTCTCCTGGATTGGTACAATGGCCTGCTTACTGACCTCCCCGCTTTTATTCTTGTCCCTTTTGAGTTTATTCCCATAAGAGCAGTTTGAGTGATCCTTTCAATAGGTAACTTGATCATATCTTTAGTCCGAACAAAATCTTGAGTTGGTTCCCAGTTTTCTCCAGAAGAAAGCCAAAGTTTTTACAATGGCATAAGAAGCCCTCCATGACCTAGTACCTAATACTTCTCTGACTTCATCTCCAATCCCTCTACTCCTTACTCTCTCCATTCTAGACAAATGGGCCTGTTTGCAACTCATTGAACATATGATCTCCCACTTGAGGGCCTTCAGACTAGACACTCCCCTTATACATTTAAGGTTAACAACCTCATCTCCTCCCGGGTTTTGCTCAAACCACTTTCTTAGTGGCCCTAACCATCCCAAAATTTAATATTACAAGAAACAGACTTTTAACTATAGAGCACAAACTGATGGTTACCAGAGGGCAGGTGGGTGGGGGATGGGTTAAATAGGTGATGGGGATAAGGAGTGCAATTTTGATGAGCATAGGATGTTGTATATAAGGGTTGAATCACTAAATTCTATACCTGAAACTAATATTACAGTGTATGTCAACTAACTGGAATTTAAATAAAAACTTTTTAAAAAGTAGAATTACAATTTACCTCACCCCCTACACTCCCAATCTTCCATATTCTCACTTTTCTTTTCTCTATAAAACATACTACCTAATAATATACTATTTATATGGGGTTTTTTTGTCCATGTCATCCCTTTAGAATATAAGCTTAGACCTTTGTTTTGCACACTGATGTATTCCAAGTGTCTGGAACAGCATCTATGGTACCCAAACTATGCATTTGTTAAATGAATGAAATACCTGGGGCCAACTCATGTTAATATAACAGTACATCTTCTTTAAGCCCGATTTTCTAAGTTTTTTTGGCCATTCATTTCATAGTGGATTGAAGTTGGGCATTATACACTTAGTTAGAATTTGTTTACCCAATTTAAGCAAAATATGAATAGCTATTTAAAGTACATACGTACAGTTTTCAAAAGTCTTTAGGTACATGACTACATTTCATAATTGTATAAATCATTAAAGTCCTAGATTCATTGGGATCATTTAACTTGTCAGGTAGTTTATGGTTTATTCTGTATGCAGTGGTAAGTGCAAAAGAATTTTAAATACATAATGTAGTATAATTTTGGTTCTATTGAAAGGCAAATCAGAACTAATCATCTTGCTATAGGCAACAAGTAAAAGGAGGACAAACTTTTAAAAGTACAATAGCAAGTTGCTAAAATATTTTAGAATATAAAGGGCTTTTTTCTTTCTTTTGAAAAGAAAAGACTCTATGTCTTTGGGCTAATTTCTGCAGTCTCAAGTATTCGGTCTGCTTTGAACTGTATTATTTTATTTTTGGATTTTTCTGCTAGCCCCTCTTCATTGAACCCAGACAGACCTGATGGTGATGCCAGCTTACGGGCTAGTGCCAAGGTAGGGACCACACAGAGTAACTGGAGTCAGACCCAGGACGAGAATGGCTCTTCATTACTATTGAGGAAGAAACCAATGATCCATATTAAGAGGAAACATCAATCATGAGACTGAATGCGAAAGTGAGGGTGAAGTCAGAACTATGGAGCAAGATAAGCTCAGAAGCCAAGGTATCAGAAAAATGACTGAAACCTAAGGACAAGGTGTGAAACACAGAAAAGAATGTTATTCACCATAAATAATCCAAAATTTTTCCCAGGAAAAGCAGAGTGAGGGAATTACATTTTCAGTGTTCATCTGTGTTCTGGTCACCAGGGAATGAAGGAAAAAGAAGCAGCACAAAGTTGATGGGGCCTCCAGCCATTGTAGAGTAGCCCTCTGCAGCTGTTTGGCAAAACAGACATCTCAAAAGCTATTTTCCATGGAGAAGCAAGGAAAGTAAGGAGAAAAATCAGAGGCTCTCAAGCAACAGAGATATGAGAGAGAAGTTATAAATATGATTTCCTCTAGTACTTTTTAATAGATACAAGTTGTCAAGTCCCATTTGGGATGTTAGATGATAAAAGCTGTAACATGTCAAAGAAAAGATTCAAAAGTATATTTACTGTTCTTATGAAATTTATGATTTAACTATGAAGATGAGATGTCTACATAAAAAGTAGAGATCACTTGCTGACCATCTAAATGTTTCCACTTTCTAGTTTCTTGCCATTTTACACACATTCTTTAAGAACACTTTCTCCAAAATTGTATCCAATATCATTGGCTCAGGAACTGCAGAGATCAATCCCATATGCACAAGACTAGCATTACATAACCACTTTGTTCCCCATCAAATGTACTTGTGACCCCCATAAAACTGTATTTATTCAATAACTGAGCATCTATTATGTGTCAAGTGTTCTTCTAGGTATTAGAGAAACTGAAGTAGACAAAACACTATCTTTGTCCTCATGGAACTTGCATCACAATATCATAAATTTTTATATCCTTTCTTCCAAGTAGGAGGAAATTTATTATTTTTAATCCCTCCCTTACAGTGCATTTCTTAAAATTCCTTGTCTATCAGTCTGTGGATAAGTGCAGCCTCTACCATCCCATGAATCAGAATCTTGAGGGAAAGACTGAGAAATATATGTTTAACAAGCTCTCTGGGGGTTTTATATGCATTAATAGCATGGATAATTTGGGAGGAACCACTGCCCTTTCAATACCATACTATCTGAGGAATTGGTGATTCTCATCGTACTACTTCTGTGGGACCCTTTTGATTGTCAAGACTAACAACTACCAAATTTCTCATCCTTAGAGAATGTGAAAGTTCTCTGGGGTTTTCCACAGCTAATTTGCCTGACAAAGACTGACAAGGCAGACTTTTTAAGGTATACTATTTATCTTTAAACAAAATGATTTTCTCTATGGGACAGATGTTACCATATTCTGCTTTAGGGAAGAAAGAATTAAACAATAATTACTAGTTTTGGTCCACAGAACCAAAAGATTCATTTTAAAGACAAAGTTGAGATGATGGAGATTTAGGAAGTTTTCTTATTAAAAGAAGGTAAGACTGAGTGAATCCTAGAAATCCACTGTGAACAACATAAAATGTTCGTTGAAGAGGTTCTTTGTGAGTTAATGATAGTCGCTATAGTCAATATGCAATACTAAACAATATGCAATGACAGCAAATACAGTAAAGTTGATATTAAAATAACAGCTAACACAGGTTTATTATGTGCTACACACTATTCTAAGTACTTTACAGATATTAAGTTGACAATTCTCAAACCCTCTATGAAATGTTTTTTTGTTACCATACCTATTTTGTAGAAGAGAAAATGAGGCATAGAGAAGATGAGTAACCTATTCAAGTCTACATAGCTCGCAATTTGTAGCCAGGATTTGATCCTAGGTGCAAAAATCCACACTCTTAATCACTAGATTAAATTGCTTCTCATTAGGTTTTATAATACTTCTTTCAAAGAATCACACCAAAGAAGTTTATACAAACCTAGGAAGCAAGATTGATTGATGGATTGATTGATATTACAACTTCCTTGACCCAGTAACCTAATCAGGCTAATTTTCACTTGACTCATTTTCAGATGAAGACAACACTGCTGCTGAAGCAGGATCATCTAGTGGTTAAAGGTCCAAGAGAAAGAGAGAGTTGGCTTTGAATCTCAGCTCTGCCACTTACTCGCTGCATGAGTTTCGTCAAGTTACCTCTCCAAGCCTCAGTTTTCTTATCTTTAAAATGAAGGTTATAAAGGGACCTACATCATAATATTGTTTAAAGATAAAATAAGATCGCTCATTTAAAACACTTAGGAAGTGCTCAATAAACATTATTAGTGCAATAAATAGCAGCAGCATCAATAAACTGGACCAAATGATCTCTTGATTCTTTTACTCGCACTAAAAATTGTTTATTTCTCTTCTAATTAGAAACAAATTCTTAATCTCAGGAAACAAACTGAGGGTTGCTGGAGTGGTGGGGGGTGGGAGGGATGGGGTGGCTGGGTGATAGACATTGGGGAGGGTATGTGCTATGATGAGCACTGTGAATTGTGTAAGACTATTGAATCACAGACCTGTACCTCTGAAACAAATAATACATTATATGTTAAAAAAAAGAAGATAGTAGGAAGGGAAAAATGAAGGCAGGGAAATCGGAGGGGGAAACAAACCATGAGAGACTATGGACTCTGAGAAACAAACTGAGGGTTCTAGAGGGGAGGGGGGTGGGGGAGGGGTTAGCCTGGTGATGGGTATTAAAGAGGGCACGTGTTGAACGGAGCACTGGGTGTTATATGCAAACAGTGAATCATGGAACACTACATCAAAAACTAATGATGTAATGTATGGTGATTAACATAACATAATAATAAAAAATAAATAAATAAAATACAAAAAAAAAAAAACAAATGACAGCAGCCAAAACAACAAACCAAGCCATAAGCCATTAAACCAATTATGTCTTTTGTAGGAAAACCAGAAAAGCTATTGGACACATCAATTTATATGTCATTAGTTATCCCCTCTATTCCAAAATGTATGTGTCTTAGCATCCTGAGACACCTTGCGTAATATAATCACTGTGACTCCAAGAGGTCAAATGGGCAGGCAGTTAATGCTTCTCTGTGAAAAGCTCAATAAGTCATTTTATAAATTTCAGCCCAAAGCCTACGTTGAGGTTAAGAAAAATTGACATTCGGTCTGTGAACTTAATGTAAAGCTCCAGGAAAACTCTAGGCAGTACATGTTTAGCGATTAAGTGGATGCAGACAATAAAGACATTGCCAAACTGTAAAACAAGACTTGGAAATTACAGAAAATGTTGCTAGTTATTGATTAGGGTGACTATTCAGTTCCCATTGAGCCAGCCAAAAGAATCATTCATTTTCCAGCAGAGAGCCTGCTCATTTGCAAGATAAAAGAGAGACATTTCTGCACATGCCCATAATGTTCTTCACCACTGGGGGCAGCTTTACATAAGACTGCATTCACTGAAACCAAAGCAACAGTCCGAGCAGCTTTCAGAATGACAGTCTGCAGAAGTGAGCTGAGCGTGTGTGCGGTACGCGGCTCTCCTGCCTCCTGGGCTCCAACGCAGCTTTGTGGCTGAAGTGGGTGCTCACCACCAGAAATGCTGGGCTATGGAATACAGATGTGGCAGCTCAGGTAGCCCCACGTTGCCTGGAGGAATACATCATGCTTTCCGATAAGAAGAAATTATAGAAGCCAGTTGTTTTTTTTTTTTTTAACACCACCCCCCCCAAAAAACTGTAAAGATGCAAAAACGTAATATCCACGAAGATCCTATTACCTAGGAAGATTTTTGATGTTTTGCTACAAATGCGGTGCTGGAATTTATTTGTTCTTGGAGTGTTCTGCGTGGCTGGCAAAGAATAATGTTCCAAAATCGGTCCATCTCCCAAGGGGTCCAATTTTTCTTCCTGGGTGTCAGTGAGCCCTGACTCACAGTGCAGCTGACAGGGGCTGTCATGCAAGTGGCCCCTTAAGCCAAAGCAAAAGACCTAAGGACGACCTTTGAACAATACAAAGGATGGGTATGTTTTGTCATTTTTCTTCTTTCCTTCTTAAAAAAAAAACAAAAAACAAAAACAAAACCCTCTAGTCTGTGTTGTAATTCTGCCTTAATTATTTTAGAGATTACCTTTCTGTGCTTAAGACTATAAATTCAATTGCTTAGTGGACATGTTTCCTTGCTTAACTATTAAAAAAAAAAAAAAAAACCCTAAAGACAATTCTCTTTAAATGTCAAGGAGGTGATATTTGATATTAAATGTTGTTATCTAGATTTAAACTTTTTAAAAAAGAAAATACATGCCTATTTTTGCTTGGTTGAAAATAAATGAATTCCTTTGTGGGGGGATAACTTTTCCAAGTTGTTTTTATTTCCAGGTTTCAATGTAATTAGGCTACTGAGCGGATCAGCTGTAGCACTGGTTATAGCCCCCACTGTCTTACTGACAATGCTTTCTTCTGCCGAACGAGGATGCCCTAAGGGCTGTAGGTGTGAAGGCAAAATGGTATATTGTGAATCTCAGAAATTACAGGAGATACCCTCAAGCATATCTGCTGGTTGCTTAGGTTTGTCCCTTCGCTATAACAGCCTTCAAAAACTTAAGTATAATCAATTCAAAGGGCTCAACCAGCTCACCTGGCTGTACCTTGACCATAATCATATCAGCAATATTGATGAGAATGCTTTTAATGGGATTCGCAGACTCAAAGAGTTGATTCTGAGTTCCAACAGAATCTCCTATTTTCTCAACAATACCTTCAGACCTGTGACAAATTTACGGAACTTGGATCTGTCCTATAATCAGCTGCATTCTCTGGGATCTGAACAGTTTCGGGGCTTGCGGAAGCTGCTGAGTTTACATTTACGGTCTAACTCCCTGAGAACCATCCCTGTGCGAATATTCCAAGACTGCCGCAATCTGGAACTTTTGGACCTGGGATATAACCGGATCCGAAGTTTAGCCAGGAATGTCTTTGCTGGCATGATCAGACTCAAAGAACTTCACCTGGAGCACAATCAATTTTCTAAGCTCAACCTGGCCCTTTTTCCAAGGTTGGTGAGCCTTCAGAACCTTTACTTGCAGTGGAATAAAATCAGTGTCATAGGACAGACCATGTCCTGGACCTGGAGCTCATTACAAAGGCTTGATTTATCAGGCAATGAGATTGAAGCTTTTAGTGGACCTAGTGTTTTCCAGTGTGTCCCAAACCTGCAGCGCCTCAACCTGGATTCCAATAAGCTTACATTTATTGGTCAAGAGATTTTGGATTCTTGGATATCTCTCAATGACATCAGTCTTGCCGGGAATATATGGGAATGCAGCAGAAATATTTGTTCCCTGGTAAACTGGCTGAAAAGTTTTAAAGGTCTGAGGGAGAATACAATTATCTGTGCCAGTCCCAAAGAGCTGCAAGGAGTAAATGTGATCGATGCAGTGAAGAACTACAGCATCTGTGGCAAAAGTACCACAGAGAGGTTTGATCTGGCCAGGGCTCTCCCCAAGCCGACATTTAAGCCTAAGCTCCCCAGGCCGAAGCATGAGAGCAAGCCCCCTCTGCCCCCCACGGTGGGAGCCACGGAGCCCGGCCCAGAGACCGATGCTGACACCGAGCACATCTCTTTCCATAAAATCATCGCAGGGAGCGTGGCCCTTTTCCTGTCCGTGCTCGTCATCCTGCTCGTTATCTACGTGTCATGGAAGCGGTACCCTGCTAGCATGAAGCAGCTGCAGCAGCGCTCCCTCATGCGAAGGCACAAGAAAAAGAAAAGACAGTCCCTAAAGCAAATGACTCCCAGCACCCAGGAATTTTATGTAGATTATAAACCCACCAACACGGAGACCAGCGAGATGCTGCTGAATGGGACGGGACCCTGCACCTATAACAAATCAGGCTCCAGGGAGTGTGAGGTATGAACCATTGTGGTAAAAGCGCTCTTAAAAGCTGGGAAATAAGTGGTGCTTTATTGAACTCTGGTGACTATAAACGGAATGTGGTGCCCCCTCCCATTCCCTCTCCCTCTCCTGGCAAGGTCCTTCCCTGTCCGTTTTAGCACATTCATAATACTGGGCATTTTCCTCTCATACATAATCAGCCCATTGAAATTTAAATACCACAACCAATGCAAAGCTCGAACTCTGGTTCAATATAATGCCTATTGTATAAGACTCTTTATCGATTGCATTAATATCTCACTTGTTTTAAGATAAAACTTCTTTCGTAAGTAATCCCCCACAGCTGCTGTTATTTCTCTTCTGGTAGGACCAAATCTATAGTTCTAGAAGGTTTGCTGTTCATTGGCAAATCGAGGAAAAAGGGAATGATCCCAGGTACTGGGAGCTCGAACTGATTCTAGGAGAATGCTTGATTACAGAAACATTTAGAGACAGCCTTAAAACATGATCTGGCTTAAAAAGAAAATTGCAGGAAACTATCAAAAGATGGTGCTGGGTTAAAGAAGCACCACGGGCAATTTTCCAGAGGTGTCTGAATTACAAGAAAGCGAGCCCAGGGAAAAGTGTTGAAGAGTTAAAATGCTGCAAATAGACAACCGAAAAACGTGAGATGGTAAAAACACAAAGTTTTAGACTTGAATGCCTTGTCTCTGAAATCCATCCCTGGAAAATCAAACTAGAGGTTTCACACTGTCAATTTCTCCTAGCCTTTATTTAGCCTAAATAAATAAATTAATTAAATAACCAGAAGCAAATTTGAGGAGGCAGATTTCTCCACTGTTCCTCACCTTAGGGAGTTTTCAGAGATGAGGCTTGCAAATGGGAAGGCAGCTTGCTATTTGCATGTGGTTGGGAGCTTACCAGAATTTCTTTCCAGCACTTTCAAGGACCCTAATGTAGTGAGTGGAATCTTTAGCTCTGTCTCTTCTTCTGTCTGGGATTTGTCCGGCTGTCCTGTTGTGTTCCATTATGTGCCCTGAACACGCTAGTCCCCTGATGACTGACACTTCATTCGGAGGTATAAAGAGAACACATTCCAAGACATGCTTTCCACCAAAAGCTTCATTGAAAAGAATGATTTTGATAACACCTTAATAAATGTATAAAATAAATCTTAAAGGAAAAAAGACCAAGCCTATGGCAGTTGTCTTTTGCTTTTCTACTGCTGACGTTATAGTGTCCCTATGTTCATCTGTACTGTGAACTCATCCATCAGTATGATTCTGTACAGACCCTGTCGGCAATCTGCAAGCTGCATGCATGTTTTTCTGTTGTAGGTGAAAGTTTATTGACTGCAGCACAAATATCAGACCTTCTGTATTTAAGTAACTTTGACCACACTTCATTAAGATTTTAGAAAAATGTCTGTGGTCTGTATTTTATCCTCTCATCCTCCAAAATGAACAATCCTGTTGCAGGAGCAAAAATCAGGAATTGAAACATTGAGTCTGTTTCATTTAATTTGGCTTGCCAAGCCCCATATCTTTAACCACATCCCTGTTCTTTCAAAACAAAAATCACTGCAGCAAAAAAGAAAAAGTGAATGGCTATTTTTTCAACCAGGATTTTTATATAGTTTGAAGGCTTTTCATATGCTGACAGGAAAAATCTAGGCAAGTCATCATGAAATATAATTGCAAGGAAGCCAGACTATAAAAAATCATACTTTTATAAGCAATAAAGGAAAGGGGACATTTACTCTTGATCTTAGCCAAAAGGCCGAGAAGCGAAAGGAAAGGGGACATTTAAAATGGATTTCTCAAGGTACTTTGATTTTGATTAAATCTTAAAAGAGATGCCAGTTCAGAAAAGCATCATAACTACGATATATTTACCCATGAATAATTGTTGAATGTATATTTATTAATGGTAAATAGTCACAGATTCCCAGTTGATTAATAATGCAGATACTTCCTTACAGTACTATGAACTGGATGACTGAGCCTACTGTGATGTTTTTCACTGAAGTTGTAATTTCTCATTTTTCATAAAATGTCAGTAAATATATATTCCATCTCAAAAAGAAAATTTCTTTGATCAGCCTCACTTTTATCTGTACTGAAGATGATTGATTAATTAAATGCAGTGTTAAAGTGAAAAAGCCCATTTCTATTCTTTGACTTGACCTTCTGCCTCATTTGTCATGGATACCAAATAAACTTAGGCAAGGCATATCTATACTTATATTTTTTAATTCTTACAATTCTCATTGTTGTGACCCTACTGGAATATATAAAATATGTTTGTTGTATTGAAAGTGTTTCTAAAATTCAAAGCCACTTCACGTATAAGATTAAATGAATGACCAACATTTTGCAGGCTGGTCATTTTTTAGTGCCTAACTTAATTTATAAATTTAATAATAGAACCAAAATAAAATTCCTTAGATTATAAAAGTTATTTTGATTCAGGACATGAATTCTTTTTAAAAAAGAACTCCCCCCCCCAACTTTGGGAATGAAGCTTCTCTATTGCTCAGGATATTCCGATCACAAATAAAGAATTCTTGTAGGTTAGACAATAACTAGTTCGCCATCATAAATCTGACAAAGCCAACCGGTCAGTGCTCTTCTGTTCAAAAGTTGTTGTCTTCACCCCCACCCCATAGCACTTTCTGGACTACATGCTGTAAGTCTGTTTTCATTAAGTATTTCCACCTCATGGCATATTAGAGAAATATCATTGGTATTCCATTTTCTATTCCAAATTTACATGAAGTACCTGACTTCCCTCAAAGGTGACAACAGTTAAATAAACAGCCTGACCTACTGAACTATACAACACAGATGCATCGATGCAGAATGGATTCGGTCAGTACTTTGAATGCTTTACCAGAGAGAGAAGAAACGCAGTTTAGTCGCTGAACTACATGTTTTTCCCCCCATTTTTATGAGCCCCAGTACACATAGAGCTACCACAGCTCGGCTTGAATAGTCCCAGTGCTACAGTCTTCTAAGCAATACTTACATAAGATATAGTCCTTTTAAATGAGTTTATATTTTCCAAGAATGTTGACATTACATTTTTTCAAAAATTTTAAACCATTTTTTACTTGATTTGGTGAGTCAACTAAGCAGACCGGCAATCAACTGTATTTCTGTGGAGCAGCAGTGACCTCCAGTGGCTGGTTAGACTAACCACAGTTATTCATGCACCTCTTCGGTTTTTCTAATCCTGAATCCTTATATAAACATGATTAACAACATCTATTTTTCCATCCGTGAATCAGACTTGGATTGTATTTAATTCATCTCCCTGGGAAACATACAGTGTGGTTTTTTTAAAGTATATTTTGCATATGGACTTATTTAGTAATTAGCCCAGACAGAGGCCACAGAAATGACTCTGGGAGTTAGAAGTAAGGGTCCATAGATGAAGAGCAAGTAATAATGTAGTAAGAATAGATAAGAAATAGTTTAAAGTATTTATACTCATCAATGTTGGCCAGATATTCTGAAATTTTCATTAAATGGGTTAGTATTTTCCATAGGTAGGATTCCAAAATATAATCGAATTTCGATTGGGGAAAACAAATTTCAGTATTAATATTGAAAGAATCAGCATCAGTTATTTGCCAGTCAGTAGGAATGTCTGAGCTATCAGGTGAGGGAGGCCTCCCCCTCCGCTCTAGAACCCTCCAGTTTCTTGATCATGCCAGTGACCTGTGCTTTGCCCAGTGCTCTCCCCAACCCTCCCCCTTCTCAGCTGGCTGAACGCTGGTTCTATTAGGCTCTCTGACAATGATGTTATAGTCTAAGAGGTGATGATTCATAGATAATGAAATTATGCTCTCCTTCTGGGGAAGGATAATGCAGAGTCAGATTCATAGATTTGGCAAGGGATTTTAGGATGTTGTAGGTACATGAAATATCCTCTCTTCCCTTGACATTTACCAAGAAGAGAACTTAGTTTATTTAATGTGTGGATTAGACTAGCATCAGAAACAAGCATCCAGCCATGAAGCCCAAGACAATATGAGTTCCAGATATGACAAATGAGAATTGAGCCATGAGAAATGAAAAACTCAGAAACTGTGTTGTTTCTTCTATTCCCTTTTCCCTGGATTCTCATTGGTATCTGGACCTGTAGCAAACCCATGAAGTTTTTCTGTACTTGTACTCTCTTACCTACCTACGTTAAAAATCAGACACAAGAAATATGAACAATAATATCAGTAAATGTGAATTACAAATGTAAGAGAAACAGAACTGATGGAAATTAAATAGCTTGTATTAAATGACTCTTGAAAACTAATAAAAAAATAATACAGAGGTGAAAGTGGGTTCACCCAATCTAATTATAATAGCTTACAGAATTGGACCCAAATTTTGCTTGTCTCCAAATCATTGGTGACTTTTACATAGTTGTGTAGAATAAAACAGAAATACTACGGAGAAAATCTACATAAACATAGTTTGCAGTTCTTGTTTATTTGAGGAAAATATCACAGCCATGGATGGTAGAGATTCAAGTTTCTTTGACATTTGCTAATCTAATGATTTCAGGCAAATTTCTTAGCTTTTCTGAACTTTAAGTTCCCCATCTGTAAAATGGGCATGTATTATTGACTTCATATGGTTATTGGGAGAACAAAATTTGAGAAATGCTTTGTTAACTCTCAAATGGCAAAAACCTATTCTTTTCAAAGGGCACCTAGTGAGATATTCAGCTGCTGGTGTTCTGTGTCTGGCCTGGGTCAAAAGACATCACTAACTTCTATGTTACAGAAGACCAAATCCATTTTACATTAATACGAATTCTGAGACTTGGTAGCCAGTCTAGAACTTAATTTGGTTTTGACCTTTAGTTTCCATAAAAACACAGTTTTTTTCTGCCCCATGTTATTAGAGTCTAGGAGTTTATCAGTAATGGTCATAATGTACAATAGACATAAAGATACCAACCAGAGAATACTAAAGCAAAAGTTTATCAAAGTAAATAAAAATCTTAATTTTGTCCCAAATCAGGTCATTTTGGCAAGGACTTTCAATCAGCATAGGTTAATTGTCATTTCCCTTTAGAGTATTAATATTTTGAGCATTCTTTGTACTTTATACATATAACATTTATGGCAAGATGATATCATTATTGCATAAAAAGTAACTGCTCATAACACATTACAGTGGGATTAGCATACATTCCAGGTATCAATCACATGACATCTACTTTCTCTTTTTTCCTCAAAGAATACTACAAAATCTTCTCCTAGTATAAAAATTGATACTGACTTTATCAATTATTTTCATTGAAAATCACTGGATTAAAAAAAGCATAAAAGTACAAAGGCTTTTTTAATGAGTAACAACATAGTCACTTAAGCAAATGAAATACTATTCTTTGTTGGCCTTTCAGCAAAAAAAAAAAAAAAAAAAGACCAATGTCATCACAAATCTCTCTCTACTATATAGCTTGAATTATCAAATGTGCTATACATGTATTTCCAAAATTCTTATAATTTAAGTAGACAAACTGTTCCTCTTTGACAGCTAAGTTTCTATGAAATCTCTGAAGAACAGAGATAAGATGGTGGTTTTTCAGAGGAAAAAAAGTATTTGTGAATTTTATGCTGGATCATTGGTGGATGTTCTTGAGTTAGGTCTCCTGAACATGTGAAAAGAATTCCAGGGACACCAACTCTGAGCCACTGTGTAAGACCAAGCAGAGGCAATCTATTTTATAACTGACAAAACGCATATGCAATAATAATCCATCTTATTGAAGAAAGAGTAAAAGAGCTTCTATCTTATCCTTGTCAGCAAATGTAATGAAAATTGATAACTTTCTTGACAATTCTCAATATTTTCTTTTTATTTTTCAGGGGCTCCCACTCCCCACTCCCCAAGAAGGAATTTCCTTTATACCTTTCTCCTACCCTTAAATTGTTCCCTACTTCACACACATGCAAAAATTGTTTTATATCACCAAAAAAAGTCTTCCCTCATATAAACCAACACAATTTGGTCCTCTCACTCAAAAGAGTAAGTCTATCTCTAATTTAAAAAAAAAAATAGACTATAAAACAAAATTTAAGTCTGGCTGACCCTCTCCCTTTCCTCTACAGCCTACAAATCACCTCTTCAGTATCTTTGATTTTCAATAGAAGAAAGAAGAAATATAGTTGGATCACAGGTTAGCAAAGTATTAAAGCCTACTCTTTTCCTTCTTAATTAACTCCTAGTAAACAAAATATAGGACTTTATATATGGAAGTGTCCAAGTACATTTCACCAACTTAAAAACACTCATACCAACAATCAGAATTTTGTCTTCTCAGGGGTAAAATGCAAATTTGGGGGTCCTCACATATAAAATGATAAGGCAAATACTACATTTAGCAAAAGCAATTTCTGTTAAAGCTTCAGCATACTAATTACATCTATCCAGGATATAAAATACATATTGTCACTAAAAAGCAAAGGACTTCAATTAAATATAAATCCTTATTTGGCACTCTTGGGGCTCAAACTTATTACTGAAGTGAGGGTAAAAAGAAAATTTCCTCAGTAAGGCTATAGGAGAGTGAGGCTATGCTAGCATGTGGTATTCATGGCTTCAGCTGGGTGGTCCCCACACGTAGCTAAAAACTGCTTCTTTTTTTTTTTTTTAAAGATTTTATTTATTCATTTGAGGCACAGAGATACAGAGAGAGAGAGAGCATGAGCAGGGGGAGAGGCAGAGGGAGAGGGAGAAGCAGGCTCCCTGCTGAGCCAGGAGCCTGATGTGGGGCTCGATCCCAGGACCCCAGGATCATGACCTGAGCCGAAGGCAGACACTTAACCATCTGAGCCACCCAGGTGCCCCTAAAAACTGCTTCTTATCATTAATATTGATCTGTTATACACTCTGAAAGAAGGAATATGCTTACCCTTCTCCATTTGAAGCAATCAACCAGAATCTCGCAAGAATATTTAAAGGAAACTTGTAGAGTATATCATGTTGAGACTGAAGTAGTAGAGTGACTTTAAAATCTCTAATACACCTGTGACAAGATCACAACAGTGAAAACTCTCTAAGGAGTTTAAAAACTAACCACTTTAGGATCAGTGTTGGCTTGTACTCATTGATTTATGAAAGGGGCTTTGCACAATTTGTACAAAATTTTATTTATTTTTTTAAAGATTTTATTCATTTATTTGAGAGGGAGAGAGAGAGAGAAAGAGGGAGAGGGAGGCAGACTCCCTGATGAGCAGATAGCCCGATGAGGGGCTCAGTCCCAGGACCCTGAGATCATGACCTGAGCTGAAGGCAGACGTTTAACAGACTGAGCCACCCAGGCACCCTGTACAAAATTTTAAAGTGAAAAGGCATAACTGTTTCGTTGCGGTACTGCCATTTATCCAATGGAAGGTTAGGTAACATCACTGAATGATGGCTAAATAGAATAATTAATGATCTGTAAATAAAGGCCATATTACATAAGTATACTGTGTTTTAAGTCTGGCTGGCCAAGTTAGGCATGTTGTAGATGCTTAGAAAGAAAATTCATATCCATCCTATAAGGTGATAATTCATGTTTCATTACAAAGTGTGTGTATTTTTGTATAATTAAGCCCTTGTGTGCCAGGAGTGGGTATGTAGGGTTTTTTTGTCTGTTTATTTGTTTTCAATGTAAGAAGAGTTCTTAGATTGACTGTTTTTCCTAAAATTTTCATCCATTAATCCTATATCTTGTCCCTTCTTTATAGGACTGCCTAAAATAATTCATACCCCACCCACACAGGCTTCTCAAGCCCAATTATATATCTCCAGTTGCTATCTGGAAATGATATCCAGTGATTTACCTTTAGGATAGCCCTCTACTAGCTAAATTCTAGTCTGCCAGCAACATATTCTTCCAGCCTGTGGCACCCAATCCAGCCATCTCATGCCATTAAAAGGCAGCATGCACTTAGTTCTATGGACTTTTACAGGGAGGACTGAGTAGTAAAATGTAAAAATCTACATATATTTTTACGGGCTTCACATTGTTTTTTTTTTATGGTCTAACACACAGAGATGTGTGGGGTCTTTATTAGTTTACACTAAAATGCAAAAGCATTAAGCTAGCTGTAAATTAAAGAGAAAAGGTCAAAATAGATTTAAAAAAAAAAGATAGGGTCCAAAGCTCGTATTATATCTTGCTTCATCTTAAAAATAATCATAAATGATGAGCATCCTGTATTTTGCTTTCATGACATCTGATTTGCTCTCCAAGTTTACCATCATATTCTTAAATTTAAGCTTCACATTCCTTCCACTTTTCCATTTCTAGCAGAGAGGTTTCTTTTGTTTGTCTTTTGGTTGTTTGGTTTGGTTTGGTTTTCTGCCTACAGATCTTTTCCCAGTCCAAGTGTACCACTTTGCCTGCTTTTCTAGAGTACCCACTCAAATTTTGATCTGAGCAGAAAGTCACAGAGTAATTTATCAGTTTTATGGTTGGATCAATCAGACAAACAGACTGAATTTGTCTCTACAGTACAATCTACTCAAGTCTAGGGTATCTGTCTTCTGTCTTCCCAGTCTCTCACTCCCATGCCTTGTCTCCATTTAGAAGGGTTATCCACACCATAATTCCTCCAACCAATGCTACCCCAGGCTCTTTCAGTTCCTTATTCCTTACCAAATATCTATTCCTAGATCTAGACCAGTATTATTGTCGCTTCTGAGGGCACTTACATTTAAATAGGGATAAAAAACCTTTAGCTAAAGGTGAGAGAGTCGTATAATAAGATCAGGCATAACCATCAGGGTTGGGGAAAGTACTTCTGGGGGCAAAAGGCTTTTTTGCAAGCACCTCTGAAATCACCCTGTATAAATACCTCTGTATTTTCCTCAAACGTGAGTTGGGCCTTACCAAAAACCAAGGTAGAGCAAATAATCCAGGTTTTATTCAGTAAATTATAATTTGAGAAATATCTTCAGTAAATTGCTATTATACACCGACTTAGTATTTCTCCACTGACAAACAATATGATATACTAGAAACAACATGGGTTATGGATCCAGAAAGAACTAGTTTGGATTCTGGTTCTGAGATTTAATAACTGAAAAATCTTAAAACTTAGCTTCTTCATCTTAAAAAAAAAAAATGTGTAAAACAATATAATCTTACCTGATTATTACAAGAGAGCAAAGAATCAGCATTTCTTGAATATTTTTACGTACTCTATTTTGGCACACTGCATGTATTATTTAACTTAGTCCTAATAAAGATCTTATTTGATTAAATGAGATGACATAGGTAAAATCACTTGGTACACAGTGTGGCATGGGACAGTAACCTCCTCTTTCCCTTCATTAGTTTTAACTGCCAAGAAGTTCAAGTGCCATAGTATGCTTTAACAGTTGCATTCCACTATCTATTTTTATATGGAATAAGAGATACCTGGCAGACTTTCAAGAATTAGGATCAAAATTGCTCAGGGCATCTAAGCACATGGTTAATACTACAGAGTAATATAGTATATAAAACCAATACCCTAAATCTCCCAACAAAGCCCTAATGCACATCTACCTTTATTTCCATCCCACTTCCCATGTTTTAGCACTGGCCAATTCTTGAAGTAGCATGCCCTCTCTTACCTCTGTGCTCTTGCTCAAGCTATTTCCTTCGTGAGGAATGACTTTCTTCCCTTCCAAGTCCTCCTGTCAATCTCTGAGCCTTTCTACAATAGATCCAGTTCAAATCCCACTCATTTTAGAAGACTTCTTAATCTTGCCCTTCCCTGTTTAACATGGTATTCTGTATCCCTGTTAGAGAACAACATCACCAGTTGTCTTGTGTTCATTATTAATGTGTCTGTATACCCTTTTTGAGGAAATGAACTATTTTCTTTAATCTTCTTTCTCCCACCAGTCGTGATTGGTATAGTCTTTTATTCATGATAGATGTCTGTTGAATTGATTTTCTAGTAATTATGATAAGGTTATTGTTGACCTCATATTTATTTATATAGTCTACATATATATTCTGTGTTTTTATTTAATACATACATTTTCATATATGCATCCTTCTCATTTATCATTTAACTGGTTTCAAAAATTCTTACATAAGTATAGTTTTTAAGAATCATGTTCTGATTTAAACTGCATCTATGTTGTGAATAATCTACCAATGATTTTCCTTTGATAGTTACCAAGGATATGAACAATTTAAGTGGTATGTTAAAGTGACTAAGAGCTAAAAAATATTGTGAGACAAAGATATAATATTTTATTCTAAATACAAATACATCTTGGTTTTAGTGGAGGCTGTGTAGTCAACCTTTGTTGTAAAAGCCATATATTTGTGACCTCTCTTTGTCCATGCCTCTTGGGAAAGATCCTTTTCTCATTAGGTTGGATGTCTGCTCATCCGGTCCACAGTTCCACAAAGCTTCTGCCTTAAATACGTTCCAAGGCCTCTCCTCTATCACCAAACCAAGGGCCACCCTACACTATCACAGAGAGGAGGTCAGAGGTCTTTGGGCTTTCTGACTATGTACATTTTCAAAGTAACTCTTCTACTGGAGGCTTCAAACATCAAATACTCAGAAGTAAGAATTAGTGACGCTCGTTCTTTTTTTATCTCTTGAACACTGATTATGCAGAGGGCAGATTTTTTTTTTTTTTTTTTTTTTTTAGTTTTTGATGTAGTGTTCCATGATTCATTGTTTGCGTATAACACCCAGTGCTCCATGCAGTACGTGCCCTCTGTAATACCCATCACCAGGCTAACCCATCCCGCCACTCCCCTCCCCTCTAGAACCCTCAGTTTGTTTCTCAGAGTCCATAGTCTCAGAGGGCAGATTTGATCACATAGGACTGAGGCATCTGCACTTTGCTGGGCCTCTGCTCTCCTTTCTGTTCATCTTCTTCCTCCTTTTCACTGAATTTCATTTCTCTCATCTCCATTTGAAATTTCTTTCAATTTTTTCCTCTTCTCAACTTTAATTTGTAAGTCAATCTATACTACTTAATTATGCACCTTCTGAATGGGTTAAAAGGAAAATACTAGTGATTTTTAT
>NW_023270233.1:2738603-3034327 GCF_011800145.1 Mirounga leonina
TGATTTTTATCTCTTAGGAAAGCAGTAATTAAAATGACACAGTCTAATAATTTAATTTAAGGGGGAGTCAAAAATTGATCTTTATTCAACAGCTTTGTTTAGTTCTATAAATGAAGAACTGTAATTTTGTAAATAGTAGTTTAATTTCAGAAATAGAAATGACATTCCTCCCTAATATATTTTTAAGTCACATTTTAATTATGATTCGTAAGGCAAGGCAGATTTGTAGAATATCCAAATATTCCTTTTCATGTGAGGTGTTGTTCAGGCTCTGGGCCACAGTAATCTCTGCCATTAACGGAGCAGATTCATTTTTTTTTAAAGATTTTTATTTATTCATTTGAGACACAGAGATATATATATAGAGAGAAAGCATAAGCAGGGAGAGAGGCAGAGGGAGAGGGAGAAGCAGGCTCCTCACTGAGCCAGGAGCCCGATGCAGGGCTCGATCCCAGGACCCCGGGATCATGACCTGAGCCGAAGGCAGACACTTAACCATCTGAGCCACCCAGGTGCCCCAAGGAGCAGATTCACTTTTGGAACATATGTTAAAGAGAATTGAAATGAAACTTATTTAATCATAAAAACTTGTAGCTGTGAGGATTTTTGAGAACCCTGCAGTCCATTTTCTTACCGTCTATTTGAAATTCCAAGGTAATTTAATCATACTTTTAACAATCTTTCAAGAACTGCATTTCTTAGTTGTTCTCTCAGTTATTCATTCCAGCGTTTCACTGACAAACATCGCATTTTTTTTCTCTCTAACGGATATCCCTCTTGCTTAAGATACGTATACAGTGGTTACTTAACATTTTAAAACGAATTTTTTTTGTTCCCATTCTTATTGGAGAGGAAGAAGTATAAGAAGTGGTTGGATTTTGTTTTCATTTTTAATTTTCAGGACTGGAATCTGCTTGGTCTAGCTCAGATAGAGGGTCCTGAGCTCCCTGGCACATAATTTGTAAAGATGAAAAACAACTGTTGTGAAATTAGCACTAATCTACTTTAGATTCACAAAATTCCGCATAGAGTGACAGCAGAATGAAACAAACCCAGTGCTTAACTAACCTATAACCAACTATACGGGCAAGACGTTTCCAGTAGGAAACGGGCTCACAAATTATATTTCCAGAGGTCAAATTTGCACATAACTCTTTGAACCACGACTATCTTCTCATATTCAACTCAGTTTTCACATCCAGCAGTGTGTTGTGCAGAAATAATCAATGGTTAAATTATTCCCATTTTGTTGGCTCAGCTCACAGTAGCCCACTGATTAGTTTAAAAAAAAAACCTATTTGATCTTCAATTTGTATTTCAACTGTACCCAAGGACAGATGCCATCTCTGGTGATATGACCACAGAGATTTAGGTTTACAAATGTTTCTGTGCGCTCCAATAACAGCATGCATCCGGCAGTAACTACATTGTAGCTCGAAGTGCTGTAAAAAAATACAACTGAGTTTGCTAAAGAATCATTTTAGAGTTAATTAAACCTTCTCCACCTGTAATTTAAGAAAAGAGAAAAAGCCCAACACTCTTAAAGACCATGGGGGAAAGGCAGTTTAAGAAATAGAAGTCCTCTGTTTATCCAGGGAGGTACTTTACAAGGCAGACAGCTACACCACAGTAGAGAGACAACATTTCCTCAGCTGATTTGGTTAATTAAAATGCACAGTTACAACCGGCTTTCTTAGAGCCTGCAGCTGAATGACTGAAGTCTCCATTTTACTCCAGTGTCACGCAGAACGTGAAGAGGCAAACATGTTGCCCAAACACAATTTGACTCACTAAAATCCAGCACTCTAAACATGAAATACATTTCTCAGGCACATTTTAAAAAGATGTATTATCAAGATTTACGGCCTAAGGATAGAAATAATTTGCAGCTAGGCAGGACCAGGGGAATATCCTAGGTTCCTCGCAAAGTAGTTTTAAGTGAGACTGATGAATAAATCTTAAGGGTAGAGTCCGCTTTCAATGCAGAAATCTTCAACTCTTTCCTTTCAAATGTGTGGGATTTGAATCTGACAAACAACCAGTCTGTTGCCAGAATTTATGAGTGATATGAAAAATCAAAGGCCACAAAAGCTATTTGTCAAATAAACTGCAGAACGCAGTATCAGTCTGCAGGGCTCATTTGCAGAACTCATGATGAGCATGGGAGGAGGGGATGCTAACAGCTGCAGTCTTGACTGCACTGCCCGTGCCAGCCAGAATTCAAGCTGCATGAGCTGAGAGTGGCTGAAAGAGGGGGCAGACAAATGGGGGGAAAAAAGACAGAAGAGGTTCTTATACCTAAGTTTTTATTAAATCATGACATCAGTGTGTATAGATGAATACCTGCAAAACCAGTTTAAGATAGATGGGACCTGCAGGTATTCAAGTTAAATCTGTTCATGGGAGACTGCTTTTATTTCCTGGAGTAGGGGAGAGATTACAGACTTTGGATTAGTGAGACTAGCAGCATGGTGTGGCATCAGTTTCCTTATCTGTAAAATGGGAACAGTACTTCACATCCCAGGGCAATTTTGAGGATAAACTGAGATAACATGTGTTTGCAAACATGGCAGGTGCTCAATAAAAGTTAGTCTCCCCTGTCTCACTAGGTGTTTTCACAATGCAGCATGTTTCCATGATGGGTCAAGTGAAAGCTCTCACATTAACCATTTATATCACCAAATCTGCAATCTACAGAAAATGACTATCTCTGGAGCTTAATTAATCAATCATTAAATAACCTGAAAAGGGCTTACCAGAAATTTGGAAACCCTCTGTTAATGTCCATTAATGGGACTGCTGTATTAACTACTGTTCTGTAATAATTTTGCTTAGCACCACCATGAAAAAAAATCTGATCTTAGTCTTGTTTTTTTCTAACAATGAGGCACCATTTCCTTTTCACAAACATTACTTAAAGAACTGACTTCATTATCTTTCAGATCTCTCTTTAAAACTCTCTAATGTCTGTTTCTCTTTTTTCTCCCCAAAACATGGATTTATCACACACACCCCCACACACACACTCAGTGTGAAGAGAACATGCTATTACTATTGTAGCAATCGCCTATAGAAATATAAACGTCCTACGTAACTTAGCACCGAGTTCATTTCTAGTGGGAACTAATTTAGGCATTGCAAAAATTCCAGTTGAGTCTGTGAAATGATGACTGAATTAGCCAAAGCAATTTATTCAAAAAGTTATGATACAGAAATTCCAATGGACATTGAGCATCTACTATGTACAGGCATTTAAAAGGATTTGTTTTTCCTTAAGGCAACAAAACATAACAGAGGCTAAAGAATATTTGAAATTTGGAGTGATATCATCTGGAAAGCCATTGAATTATTTGATTGATTTTGTAGTCATTTCATAAAGCGTTGGATTTCCTGTTCTCAAGAGAGAAATTTGATACGTGCCCTTCACTGGAGATAATAATTAGTTCATTTTAAAGACTTTGAAAAGAGCAGAGATGAAAAGAGCTGTAAGAGTTTCTAAATGACACAAGATCTGTGAAGTGGTAGTATTTAACACAAACTTCATAGAGCTGTTATGTGGATTCATTAGTTAATTACTTAGTTAATGACTTTGAAGTGTTAAATCTTATTAGATGTTTTTTTACACTTTAACACATGTGAGAAATTACTCTGTCTGAAATTAGAAACTGACTATACCATTCCAACATATTGGATCTTTCCATGATCTACCTTCAAGACATTCTTTCCTAGTCTGATTTTTTTTTTCCCAGACAACACCTGAAAAGACAATCTAGACCTTGATCCTCAGCCTCTTTATTTTCAGTATTGACCTTGCCTTCCAGGTAACACTAAGCACAGAATTGAGAAACCCTCAGAGTGAGATATTTAATGCAGTTTCATAGCTCTGTAGAGCAGAGGAGAAAAAACAACTGTTGGGTAAATCTGAAAGTGGACGAGGGAAGGAGTTTAAACCCAATAACTGACTTGTTCTTTGAAAACAGTGACTAATTTCTCTTCAATTGCTGATAAGTTGAGAAAGGATGGCAGAAGCATACTGGATTAGCAATATTCTAATATGTGGGAGACATTTCTATAGCTTAAACAAAAATGTTTTGTTGACACATATCGTGTACAGAGAAAAGTTCATTGTCAATATACAGTGCAACGGATACTGGGAGTGCTTGTGTTCTCTGTACCCAGATCAAGAAACAGAAGAATCCAGTACTCCAAAAGCCCCCTCTGGTTCTTCCTCTCGAGCCCTATCTCTAAGATAACCACTACTATTCCTCCTAACATAATGGGGGAGCTTTATATGTTTTGGTGCTTTATACAAATGGAATCATAAAGTATGTACAGATGGTCCCCGACTTAAGATCGTTTGACTTAAAATTTTTCTACTTTACTAGGGTGTGAAAGTGATATGCATTCGGTAGAAGCCATAGTTCAAATTTTAAAATTTAGATCTTCTTCCGGGCTAACGACATGCAGTGCGATTCTCTCCTGTGAGGCTGGGGGCTGCAGAAGCAGCAGCTCCCAGTCAGCCATGCAATCGCCACGGTAAACAGCCAATATAATTAAAACCAGTCTGTCTTTCACTTTCAGTGCAGTATTCTGAGCACATTTAAGGTAGGCTAGGCTAAGCTATGATGTTCTGTAGGATAGGTTTATTAAATGCCTTTGCAACATATAATGTTTTCAATTTACAATGGGTTTATCAGGTAGTAACTCCATCATAAGTAGAAGATCTGTACTCTCTCTTGAGTCTTGTTTCTTTCTGGTTCAACGTTATCTTTCATGAGCTGCATCCACTGTTGAGTGGAGCTGTAGCTCTACTTTCTAATCTCTGTCCCTCCACCCCTCCCCCACCAATAGACACAAAATCCTTCTCGTATGCAAAGAATGGCCATGGGGAGTCCTTGATGAACGTCCTATCTTGTATATATGACAGCATAGGAGACTCAGTAATAGCTAGTGAATAATCTTTGTTGTTGTTGCACCAGTAAATATAATGCAATCTTGAATTATTTTACTCTTTTAATATCTGACCATGGACAAAGCCAGCTCTAAGAAAGACACCGAAGTAATCTTTTTTAGTAGTCCTTGCTTTCTGCCTGATCCTCCAACCTGAGCTATCCTCCCCCAGAAAAGCCCTCTGTCCCTGGCCTTCAGCTCCTGGAAAGCCTGCCCATCTCTCGCAGTCGTAGGGGGATTAAGGAGTGTATTTGTGATGGGCACCAGGTGTTGTATTAAGTATTCTATCGCTACATTGTACACCTGAAACTAATATTACACTGCATGTTAACTAACTGGAATTTAAATAAAAACTTTTAAAAAATGGGTAAACTACTTCATACCAAGGTGTTAATGACTGAATTGTTAGCTCTCCAAGGTATGGCCCCAGGACAGTTCTGTAACACAGAGGTCCAATTACTCTCTGATTACTCTCTAGGGGTCTCATGTAGAGCCGCATTTATTGACTTGTGCTAGGAGCTTCCCTCACACTGAAGGATTCTAAGAAAGATCTGTGGCACGCAATGCTGTTTTTACTATTAGAACATTACTGAAATTGTTATTTTGCTACATCATCATACATCATATTCTCTTTATGAAAACCCATGGGTGTAGGGCTACTTCTTCCAAATAACTTTATTTTAAAATACTTTGTTCTTCATGCAACTGATCCTGCCCCATGCGCCCTCCCTTCTCCCCACAGCTCTCTTTCCCCGTCCTGCTAAAAATGTCAAAAACATCTGAGACAAATACAACTATCCAGGACTTTAAGACAGCTATCTTTGGTCTACCTTCCTCATCCTTGGTTTCATTTGCTTTTTCTTATGTTCTCTGTTTGAATGTCTTCACATTTTTAAAAACCCTGATAAATTTAGTAAGGATATAGATTAATTCAATAAAATATGTTAGCCCTTAAGGATAAAATGTCAGTCACCCACATTAGGTCAGCCTGCCACTAGAGGAATCTACATTTTGGGCAGAGGACTCTTCCAGCAATTTTCAAATTACACCCCATTGGTTGGCTATAATCAGAGAGAGTGGAGGAGCTGATATACTGTATGGCGTGGTGCCTTCCACAATGTAGGTTTTGATAAAGCTTTGCTGATTATGTTGACTGAAGATGTCTTCCATCAAGTGAAGTGGACAGAATGAGAGAATATGTAGGAAAAATCTAGACCAAGAACACTATAAAGGATAAATGTATGTGTGAGAAAACATGGACTTATATTTTCAAGAGAGTGAAACTGTTACTATATTTGATATGTGATAGGTTGTAACCACCAGTCCACTCTCGTTTTCAAGGCTCTCAATTAGAGTTCTATTTGGGAAGATTTGATTAATGCACTATTTATCTAAGAGTCATTGATTTATGGAGCTTAACCATAAGATACAACACAGCTCATTTTCTTTCTAATATTCATAGCTACAGGAAGAACACCACAATGACATGGGGGCATTCTAGCCTTGACTAGTAATCCACATAAGTGATCACCCAAAATGACAATACTGAAAATATTAAATGATAATAATGTTCCCTTCATTGTTAGGATCCCACCATTAAAACTGAGTAAGACAAGTCCCAGGAATTCAAAGATAATCCATAAGCCATACCATAAAACAGTCCAATATGTATTCCAGCAAAATGTTCTCTGTGAAATGAGAGGATGTCAAATGCAGCTCTCTTAATAATCCCTGTATTAATTTTTATACCAAAGAAATAATTCCAGCTCAGAGAGATTAAAATTGTGGATTTTTTTTTTCTTCATTGTTAAAGCTGTTTGATTATGAGACTCTGGGGAAAGCATATACTCTTGTTAAAAAAATGAACAAATGTATTATCAGAGATTGTATAAAATTAGCAAACCTTTACAATCTATATTGATGATATTCTTTAAGTATTCAATCAGGCCAATCAGTAATCTAGAATACAGTTATATTTATGTAATTTTTATTTATCCAAATATATCTTGCCAAATCCAAAATAAATCTATCAAGAAACTATCATTCTTACAAACACCATGGTAAACATTCCCTTTAAAAATCACTAACTCCAGGGATGCCTGGGTGGCTCAGACAGTTAAGTGTCTGCCTTCAGCTCGGTCATGATCCCAGGGTTGTGGGATTGAGTCCTGCATTGGGCTCCCTGCTCAGTGGGGAGTCTGCTTCTCCCTCTACCCTTCTCCCCTGCTCATGATCTTTCTCTCTCTCTCTCTCTCTCTCTCTCTCTCAAATAAATAAATAAAATCTTAAAAAAAATCACTAACTCCAATATAAAAATTAGGACCTATTGGGTTAGAACTTTCTGTTCAGCAGGAACTGCAGATTTAAATATGATTTCAGTGCCAGTGATTATTTCAAATGTTCATAATGTATAAAAGTTAACATCTATTTATTTACACTTGGCAAACACCAGCAGACTTGCAGAACCCTGGCAGTATCCAACTTCACAAGGCCTGCATGGCTGATGCACATGTAAGAGGCCATCTCTCTCAAATACTTGGTAATTCTAACAACATGTGTAGAAAGGAATGGATACTGAGACTACGGAAAAACATTCTGCTAGATTTCTGAGTGGTTCAGAGTCATGGGCCCCAAAACCAGACACTAGACGGTGAGCTTGTTACTTCACAGCTCAGAAACCTCCAACATCTCCCCATGACTTGTCACAATCCGGGCTCAACCTGGTCTTTCAGTTTTTCTTGTGCAATTACCCTTATTTCACTATGCTCCATCAAAACCACAATTTACCATTTGCTCACGTTGTTTCTTCTGCCTGGAACATGTCTTTTTGCCAAATTCATCTTATATTTTATGACCAAATGCAGCTCTTTCATGAACTATTTTCTGATTATTAGAGTTGGAAGCATTTTTCTTTTTTTTCTCAACTTCAATTATACATTTTGTTATCATTACCATTATTATTTTACTTCTACAGCGATTACCATTTTCTAACTCGTGTTATATTAGCTATGTCCATATATTATCTTCCTTTCAGGGAAATTTCACATGTGTTTCTGTATCCCAAACATGCTTAAGGAAGGATCTGATATAATATATGCTTAATAAATGTCTGTTTAATGAATTGATGTGTGAATAAATGAACGTCACACCCTGAGAGTCATACTGAAACTAATGCTAAACAAGAGATTACTATTCCCTATCCTTGCCAAAAATATCCGTAAGAGGTTTGGGATACAGTTCATATCATAAAACATTGTACTTTTTATATTTCACATGTTTTCAACAAATGTTTACAAATTGCAGCTATGGGAATGGCCCTACATGGCAAAAGAAGCATTGGAAACATAAAAGCAACATCCTATGAATTATAAAGTCATTCATGAATTATAAGCAACCTTAGTTGCCACATGTAAAACATTTACAGAGCTGCCACCATTTAATCTGAACCAAAAAGTCATGAGTTCATAAGAGGCCAGTGATGGGCAAGAAAAGAGATTTTAGGGTTTTGCATAGTGCAGTAACTAGGTTATTATCCCAATTTATAGGCAAAGAAATTGAAGTATAATCATACAAAGCCAGAATTTGAATCCTGATCTAATTTAGCACCTCTCTTACAGTCACTGAGCAATAATCTCCTCTCTTAATGTTAGTTCCCTTTTGAATAGATGGGATGCTTATGTATGTATGTATGTATGCATGTATTTTTAAGATTTTATTTTTAAGTAATCTCTACACCCAACATGGGCATCAAACTCACAACCCTGAGATCAAGAGCTGTGTGCTCTACTGACTGAACCAGCCAGGTGCCCCTGGGATGCTTATTTAAATACAAGAGAAGTCATTTTGCTCTGCTGCATAATATATGCCAGAAGCCCCTGTCAGCTTTAAAAACAAATAGATAAACAAACATAAAACTATCTCTTTGAATGGCTTGCTATGTTTGAGGCGCAATGCTAAATGCTTCCCTTAATATATCTAGTTCTTCTAACAACCCTATGAGATAGGTAGTGTTTACTCATATTCCAGATAGGGAAATTGATACAGAGAAACGTTAGGTCATACACTCAAGGTCATAGAACTAGTAAAGATAGGAAATGGAATGTGAATGCAGGTTTTTCTTACTCCTACATCAAACTTCTTAAGCCCCCTACTATATTGTCTTTATTCCTGTTTACTAATCATTTTTTTTTAAGATTTTTATTCATGTATTTGAGAGAGAGAGAGCACAAGTAGGGGGCAGAGGCAGAGGGAGAGGGAGAAGCAGAATCCCCACTGAGCAGGGAGCCGGACACGGGGCTCTATCCCAGGACCCTGAGATCATGACCTGAGCCGAAGGCAGACGCTTAATTGACTGAGCCACCCAGGTGCCCCTCCTTTTTACTAATCCTTAAATATGATTTTTTTTCCTAAGAAGAAAACTGAATTATTTGAAACATTCACTGCTCAGAATATTTATCCTAGCATTGCAAACATTTCACACTATACTTGGAAGGAATCTAGGAGACAGAAAATGGTGGTGGGAGATGAGTCTAGAGATAGGCTCATCTCTCCTGGCCTGACTAAGCTGTTTACATTTTGCAGACAGCCCATCTCCAAGTCCAGTCATAAAATGACAGTGAACCTTGATCTTTAATGGACAGAAGACCTGGTCCCAGGGCCTTTTAGATAAACAGAACATATATCAGGGAAGCAGCCAACACCCTTAACGAATTGGCTGACTTGCGTCTCATCCCAGATCCGTGACTTTCAGCTGCTAAATGTAATATGGGAAACAAGTCAATATTTTCCAGCATGCTGAGTCCATTTCCTCCCCCCAATATTTTTAAGCCTAAGGCAGGGGTAGAAATCATTTCAGCCACCACGGAAGGGGTTCACACCAGCTGTCACACAACCACACAGCAACAGAGGTCTTTGCTAAGATTCAAAATGAAAGGAATATGCATAGGAATTGAAACTATGCAGGGGCCAGAGCTTCCCAGATGCACACAAGAGTACTGAGGGTTTGGAAAGGGACATAGGACACTTTTTTTACACTCAAGCTAAGACATAGTACCTTTCAATAGCTCATGAGGAGATACAATCAAGTCTTCAGAGAAAGAGACATAAGCAACACATGTGTAGCATCTAGAAAGTAAATTTTCTGAAAGCTACAAGGGAGCCTTGAAGATGATTCAGGGTATGCCCTTTTGTTTCCCATGTGATGACAACAAGGTCCAGAGAGGTTAATACTTGTCCAGGATGAGTGAGTAAAGCTTTGGCAGTCAAAGGCCTTGAAGCCAAAGCCACGATTTCTTCATTTCTTCTACTCTACCCTGCTGCCCCTAGTCTGCTTTGTTTTGTCTTGTTTAGTTTTAGTTTTCTTGCTTGTTTTGTTTGTTTTAAGAGGGTTATTTAATGAAAGGTAAGTGTGACTTAACACCAATACAAGGGGAATTTCGTCCAATACATGGAGTTTGTACACTGACTCTCTCCTGGCCAAGGCATTTAGTTGCTCCCATAGCTAAAACAGAAATGAGTTATTAACAGAAGTTCATGGCAAGGAAATAAACTGTAACAGGCATGCCTCTGGGTTGCGGGTGAGCTCAGCTCGACAATTCTGAAAGGACGCTTCTTTTTCTTTATGAAATCTCAGAGTCTCCTCTGGCTGAGACATGAATTGTCAAATCACTGTTTAAGATCAGTTTATACACAGATCATAAAAGATTTATGTATTCATCAAACCAAACATGCATTCATTCAGTACCTGTTTTATGCCAGATTAGATGTTGGTGATACCAAGGTTAAACCTCTGATATATAACACAGCCATTTTATGATAATGGAAAAGTGACAACCTGCTCTACAGTACAAGTAGTCTCATCAGTGATTAAGCACTCACTAGTGATCAATTAGTAAACATTTACTGAATGGCTTCTTATAAAAAGACTTATGATAGGTACTGTAGGAAGGCACGAAAACACAAGCTTAAAATCAAATGGAGAAGATAAATGCATTCATATGAAATGATGTAAAAACAAAATCATATTTTAACCATAACCATATTTTAACCATTTAATCATTAAGCAAAGGAAAAACATGGAGGGCTTCTGAAGTAGATGTTTTGAAAAAGGAATGGACGGACAAAGAATGGATGGAGTGAAGAGAGACTATTTTAGGAAGAGAAAATGTAGGAAAGTCGGTACAAGTACAGAGATTTGCAGAACATTAATTTTACCATATTAGCTTGATTAATTGAAGTGGTTTAATTCAGATATTATAATAAATGGGGGGAAAAGTAACTGCTTATGTGTGTGTGTGTGTGTGTGTGTGGTGAATTACTGCTTATGCAAACATAGGCCATAATGAATTGATAAATCAATTACTTCTAAGTTGATACTGCCAGTCAGATGAATTCAGTATCCCCCTACACATCCATTTTTCACTTATAATCTGAATAGTAATCATACCGGTATTCCCATTGTTTATGCTTCTACTGCTTAGTCAATGCTTATGTCCTGCTAGTTGTTAAATATTTTAAAAATTGGCTTGGCTTATAAGTCATTGTGTAATTTCAACAATTTTCAGAGAGACCTGATAGAAAAACAAGTTCTTTCCCAGTTAGCTAACAGAGGAGTTAGCTAACAGAGGAGTGAGACAGACATTCAGAACGCGGAGTATCCTTTGAAATACTTCTACAGAAGAATTATAAGTAGTTTTTGAAAGCTAGAATCATTAATAGGATTCCAACTTAATTTCTTTACCATCCACTGGAGAATATAAAGCCCATTGAGAAACAACTCCAAATGCACCAAGAAACCAAGCAGCAAAACCTAAAAGAAATTCCTATTCATGCCTGTCTTCAGTTACCTTAAACACAAACTTGATCTAGTATATTTCCCTGAGGTGCTAATAACCTAGTTCTCTCAAGATCTTTCTGACTTTTCTGTGAGCAACACACAAATCACAAGTAAGTAACTATTTGGAAGATGGAAATCACTAATTGTCTTTGTGCTCCTGTTAACAATCCAAGTTATTAAAAACAGAAAGCTTCCCTACTAAGGGCTCATTGCCAATCATCTGAAATGAGAAAGTCAAAGTGAATATATGAATTAAGGTTTATTTCAAAATTTCCATATCTTGATCAAATGCTAATGATTACATTATATAGAGATTTTTTTTTTTTTTTCTGTACTTTCCCAACAAAGAGTAAGTCATATCATCATGTCCTTCCAGAATGACTCTTTTCTAAAACAGTCTTACTGGAGCACTGTGGTTAGTTATGACTCACAGATTTAAAAAAAAAATAGTTACAAACTTCAAAGATATATAAATAATAAAATAAAAATATTGTTCAGAGAACATTGTTTCCTATGAAATAATTTAATCATTGAAACTTCAAATAGGTATCATCTAGATTATGTTTCTGGCATGTTTTATGATGGGTGATATTGTCCTCCTAAGACAGTAATAAACCACATAATTTTATTTTTTTTTAAGTTAGCCAAAGGTGTTTATAGCCTTCGATTAATATAGTGATTAAGAGCACGGGATCCAGAGATACATTCATGGGTTCAAATCTCAACCAGAAGAGCTGGGTGACCTTGGATACATAACTTCACCCTTCTGAGCATCCATTTCCTCAGCTATAAAATCAAGATAATTACAGAACCCACCGCAAAAGGTAGTTAAAAATATCACAGAAGTTTACAGATATAAAGTGGTTATAACAAAACTGGCACATGGTAACGGCTCATAATGGATTAGCTGTTATTTCCTTTCTGCATATATACATCAAAATTCCAAACTTAGAAGCTAGTCAACAATAAAATGGGAGTCCTCTACTATTCAATAATCCAAACCTCATCCAAACATAAGATCTTTATTTAAAATAAATTAAGTTCCCAGCATTAAATCTGAAAAATATGAATTTTTCATAGTACATTTCCATACCTGGTTTTATGAACTGGACATAACCACATATTGTTTGGCAGACAGACAAATGTGAATCATTTTATAAATGACATATTTGCATTTTATCCCAAATTTGCCTTAAATCTAGATAAACTAATATTAAAATCAAGTTTGCTGCACCATGGGCTCCTTTTGCAGGGAAATACAGTGACTAAAAAGGGGGAAAAAATAACACAGAAACAGCTAAAACAATGCGACAATGTTTAGTGAAAGGCGAGGTTGCCATGTACAAGCCAGCTGGTTGTGCACCGTATAGCCCTACAAAGCATCACTCATATGGATTCCAGTGTTAATGTTGACCCCTTAGAGCAAACTGTGTGCACTGGCTCTGGTCGAAGGGTAAATATAAATACATAAACTTGGGTTCAGTCAAAATTATGTCAAATTGCCAACAGTAGGACAAATTTGTATTATTATCCTAATGGGCATACTTAGCGCTTATCACTTGTGTTATCCGGCCTCATTAGTTAACTTCTCTGAATCTGTTTCCTCAAAGGCTCTCTTTCCTGTTGAGTGGAGACAAAAGTATCCCTTCACAAAGATTCTCCTATATATCCCACAGCAATTTACTCTGTGCTAACAAACCTAAAAAGTGTTAGCCAATTTCCTGAGAAACTATCACAGCTCAGATAGACCCTCACATATCAGATTCAATTGCTACTCTTTGTTTTTGTTTTGCTTTTTAATTTTTAAATTGTTCAAGGCCTTCCCACAAAGGGCTGATTATTAAAGGGAGCCACTGAGGCACCTGGGTGGCTCAGTCAGGGAAGCTTCCAACTCTTGATTTCAGGTCAGATCATGAAATCAAGCCCCACTGGGTGTGAAGCCTGCTTGAGATTCTCTCTCTCTGTGTCTCCCTCTGCCCCTCCCCACCTCACTCACACTCTGGATCACTCTCTCTCTTTAAAATAATGATAATAATAATAATAATAGAGTAGAGTAGAGAAGCTGCTGGACTAGAAATCTGGAGCCATGCATTCTAGCCTAAACTCTGCCATTGGTTTGCAATGTAATTATGTATAGTTTTCTCATATATAAAATGGAAGTAATGAGCTCTGATATCAATTAAGAAAAGTATCAAGATAATAGGTATAAATATACTTTGGAAAAAAATTGGAGCACATTAATATATACAGTATTATATGTCTTTCCAAATTCCTCATTATGTAATACATGGTAAACAAAAAGATAAATAAACGGACTTCCACTAACCTCTGAAAAGAAATGCTTTCTAGATGCCTTTGATCTTTTGTGAACTTTCTCCGAGTGTTGTTTCTCAATTTTTATTCTGAGTCATGTACTATAGAAGCAGGAAAATAAATGTTATATACATAAATCATCAATAGAGAATAAGAAAAAAAATAATGATTACTTTTTGAGGCATTGTAACGTGTCTAAAACCTGTCGATCATTGATTATTCACTATGTGTCACGCCCAGTAAGCCCTATAAAGATGCATAGTATCTTTTTCTCACATTCACCCTGTAATATAGGTTGTAAGACAATCTCTGTTTTCCAGATGAAGATGCCAACTCAGATGACTAACGATAAAATTAATCACCTTGCATGTGGCCATGCACCTAGGGAGTTGAGGGAGCCAGGATTTAGGCACATGTCTGTTTAGCTCCAACACCCTGATTCATTCCAGGTTTCCTCATTGCCTCTCACAACACTTGATACAGATCTGACACTCAATAAATATTGATGAATGAATGAATGAATAGATGGATAAATTGATAGATAGATGAATGGATGCATGGATGGATGGATGACAACTAACTAACCTCTGGAAATTACAGTCTAGAAGGACAAGACTTAGGCAGCCTAGCTGGGCTGTGTCACAAATTGTTTAGTTTCTATTGTTATTCCTCTTCTGTAATTTGAAAACCCTAGGTTGTAAGAATTTCTTAGCTCCTGATATGAGCATCACCTGTCTTTCTATTATTCCTGCTGACACAGTTGTTGAAGGATTTCAAATTCTTGGAACCACTTGTGTCTCATCTCTGATATCTGACTGGAGGGCCTCTCTCCACCATCTCTGATATCTGACTGGAGGGCCAAACTCTCCACCAAGAACATGGCATTTTGCTATTTGCTCAGTGGTCTTGGTAATTCTGGTCATGGGGCAGACCCAGGAGGAAAGGGGTCCTCAGTTCTAACTCTGAGAGCATCTGAGAAAATTTTGCAGAAGCTGCCAAAAATAGAAAGAACTCTGTATGAGACTAGCACCTGACATTTGGTTTTGTGTGTAGTATCATTTGTAAAGATTGAATAAAGGACAAAGGAGGAAAACAAATGGTCTAATTGGCCCAACTGATTCATTTGAAACAGGTAGATTTAGCAACTTAATTTTTGTTGGTTAACAAACCATAGATCTTTTTTCCCCACCTGCTTTCTTGTAAGAAAAACTGACTGTGCCTCAAGGTTATTTAGAAAAGCTTCTGAAAGCTATTAATAGAGAGCAGTTTTAAACCCAGTCTCTAAAAGGCTTAACTTTGTATACGATAGTTCTGCCCTTGTAGAAAAATAAAAAAGCTTTTAGAAAAAAAAAATAGCATATAGCTCAGATTATTAGCTATCTCTTTGTCACAAATGTGCAGCTGGGTTCAGAATCTGCATGTTTCCCAGGCAAAAGAATTCAATAAGCAAGTAAGCGAATCCTGCCATTTTATTAAATACTTTCAGAAAACAAAAGCAAAGCAAGCTTTCACTCAGCCAGAACCAGAACATAATCCCCAGAGCCAATAACACATGTTAAAGTTCCAGCACCAGAGCCAAATTTGACAAAGGAACCCTCTCTATCCTACTACCCCCGGGGCAAACTACCCTAATTGTGATTCTCACACTCTTCCTTTTTGAGATCCTCCAAACATGGGTGGTCAAACAAGGGAGAAGGGAATTAAAATAAGGAGGGCTAAGATTTAGGCTTAAATCACTTTCATGATACATAAGTGAAGAAGTGGGAGGCTCCTGAAAGTGCCCTGTAGAGGTCAGATATCTTTAATTTGTCCTATTCAGTATGGTTCTCTTTGGAAGTAGGAAAAGAGAGTAAAAATGAATTATCTCCTCTGTACAGCCTTTCAATACACCCTTCTTTCTTAATTACACACAGCATTACTGCACAGGTCCCGCTGAGCCCTGGTATCCACAGGGTAGATGTTGAAAAAATCGTAATTGCCACGTTGGGCCTGCTGTTATCACGGCACAGACTCAGAGCAAAGCCTTACAGCCAAAGTCAGCTCAGTGTCCTAACGCAGTGGATCCATCTTTCTGACAACCTTTTATTCTTTTCTAAACTTCTTACTCTTTATAGAATTTCCTACTTCCAAATCGTCAGTGATAATGGTGACATTCTTAGAGAAAAGTTCCAGAACATGCAGTGACTGCCTGGATTGATACTTAGGGAAAGAACTCTTTGAGCTAGGAGCCAAGATAGGATTTCTATTTTTATTCCTGTTTCAGTCTTCATGCTCAATGGAGATAATGAAATCTTTCTTACACTCATTTATTTTATTAAAAGGAGTCAGGATTATCATTCTTTCCACTTTCATGGCAATTGAGTCAAGAGAACAAAAAGCATAAAAAAATTGAGAGGACAGTCTCCTGAGTTCTAAGGGCTCTGCCCCTGGTTATTTGCAAGAACTAAGGAAAGGGACTTAACTTCTCTGGATCATCTAGAAAATGAAGTGATTAAACTAGGGATTTCTATAGGTAGTTCCAGGTTTAACTTTCTGTGACCTTATTTGTCCCAAAGCCCTCCATCTTCTACTCTCAGTGTAATTGAACTTACTTCTCCTTCATTGTAACCTCCAATATCTTGAGCTCTCCTAATTTCTTAGCCCATTTTTTCTTCCTTTTTCTAGATTCACTTTTCTTTCTATACAGATTGATATTCAGGAGTAAGATACTCTGCTGATACTCACAAACTGCTTTCTTAGCCCCATCTTTTACCAAAGCCATTTGGCAAGTCCCCAATCTTGGATAAACTTTCCACATCTACATTCCTATGTCCAGGTTTCCAAGCATGAGTTGGCATCATCTCAAATCTAGTCTATGCTGAGTTTATAATTATTTCCTTTCCTAAGTCTCATCAAGCAAGGTATGTAAGCTTTATGAGTTGACCCTATTAGCCATTTGGAAAGCTTTTTATTCACCTCTAGCAGACTCCCTAAATACATTTCTGTCCTCCTCAAGCTCTCGGCCTTCTCTCAGCAGATTACTTTACCATAAAGTGATTACAATAAAACCATTTTCACAATGAAAATGTTTAAAATTTAAAATATAGCAGTTCATTTTTAGTTCTATTACATTAACATAAAAAACGATCTCACATCTTTTGCAAAAATCATGGGGCATTTCTGCATTTCTACATCACTTCCAAGTCAGCTCTATTTTGATTTATAAGCTTGACTACAGATCTAGCTGTCAGACCAGATGTTGTATGGAAAATACCAGCTAAGTCTGATTGGATTTTTTCAAACTGCCTCATCAAAACCCTACAGCAAAACAGAAGTAGATATGAACTTCAAAAAGTTTTAGGGCACAGCACTAATTGCTAATTGGAATTATCTTTTCTCAGATAATATGTAGCATGAAAATATGATTTAATCATTCATAAATGCCTATAAGAAAAAAGAGAAATATAAGACATTTAACTGAACCAAAATATTATAAACATATTCCATCTCTGACATTCTGAAAATTATTAGAAGGTTAATTTCACTTTGCAAGTATCACTTCATAGCACAACATTCCAAACCAAAATTTTAAGGGGGAAATGTGGACTGGAGTCATGTAGAAACTGCAGTGGATAGAAATAAATTTTTTGAATCCCACTTTGTGGGTGCCATTAGAAAAGGGGTAGTGGTAGCAGTAGAAATAGGGGCAGCATGATAAAGGGTAGAAGGAAAAAGTAAGAATCTATAAAAATCATAACAGTGATCCTAAAACAGAGGTGGTACTCAAGCTTTTGCTAAGGACAACAAGTTAATACTACAGATCCTCAGAAAAAAATGTTTTCAAATGAATAAAATAAAAAACATAGGATTAAAAATAAATTTAATCATATTAACATAGTTATCACTATAAAAACAAATTTGATATAGTAATACAGCTGACCCTTGAACAACGGGGGGGTTGGGGCACTGACCCTCCCAACACAGTTGAAAATCTGCATATAACTTTTGACTCCCCAAAACCTTAACTACTAATAGCCTACTCTTGACTGGAAGCCTTACTGATAACATAAACAGTAACTTAATGCATATTTTGTATTATATATACTTTATAAATTATATTCTTACAATAAAGTAAGCTGGAGAAAAGAAATGTTACTAAGAAAATCATAAAGAAGAGAAAATACACTTACAGAACTATACTGTAAAAAATTCACATGTAAGTAGACCCATGCAGTTCAAACCTGTGTTGTTCAGGGTCAACTACATATGTGTTACTTTAGGAAATGTTCAATAGCAAGATCTGCAAAAAGATCTGATAACAGCCATCATTTCAAAAAATGATGAACATAAAAACTTTCTTTAAAGTTTGCTGCAGTACTGTAGTATGTTATGATAATATTGGTGATTTCTATTGCTGTCCATAACCTCTAATCTCCAATTCATCTCATTAACTCTCTTTAATTCACCCCAAAGTTTTTTGCCCCACAATTCCTGAAACTGTTCCACTTAAGATCATCAGTGAACTCTAGGTCATGAAGACTAATGTCAGTTCCCAAACCTCATCTTACTTGACCTATCCGCAGCATCTGACATAGTTGATCATTTCCTCCTCTTTGACCTACTATCTGCATTAAATTCAAAGACACAACTCACTGCTGATTTTCTTCCTACCTCCCTGGTCTCTCTTGTGAAGTTTTCTTGGCTGGTCCTTTTCATCTTACCAAGCTCTTAATGTTGCAGCATCTCAGAAATTAGTCCTTGAATCTCATCTCTTTTGTGTCTAAATTTATTTCTTTAGTGATCATCAGTACTACTGATACAGACATGTACAGATGACACCAAATTTATAACCACAGCCTGAACCTCTCCGCTGAATTCTGGATTCATATATCCAATTGTCTACTCAATGTCACCTCTTAAAGGAGTAATAGACATCTCAAACTTAACATAGACAAACTCATGATCTTTTTTTTTTCTTAAGATTTTATTTATGGGTGCCTGGGTGGCTCAGTTGGTTAAGCGACTGCCTTCGGCTCAGGTCATGGTCCCGGAGTCCTGGGATCGAGTCCCACATCGGGCTCCCCGCTCAGCGGGGAGCCTGCTTCTCCCTCTGACCCTCTCTCCTCTCATGCTGTTTCTCTCTCTCTCTCAAATAAATAAATAAATAAAATCTTTAAAAAAAAAAAAAAGATTTTATTTATTTGACAGAGAGAGAGGGAACATAAGCAGGGGGAGTGGGAGAGGAAGCAGGCTTCCCACAGAGCAGGGAGCCCGATGCAGGGCTCAATCCCAGGACCCTGGGACCATGACCTGACCCGAAGGAAGACGCTTAACTACTGAGCCACCCAGGCACCCCAAAGACAGGGACTTTTATCTGGTAGCTCACAGATACATCCCCAGTGTCTGACACAAAGCATGCATTCAGTAAACAGTTGTCAAATAAATGAATGAGTGAAGAGGTTCTTCGGAATCTTATTTTCTGTGAAGTCTAGCACATTTATCCATTGAAATAAGAAGCACACACTGTGCTACCTGCCAAAACCGATATATCATACTTTGTAAATTAATCTAGATTATCTTAAACCTGATGCTTGAAATGAAACAAAGCCAGTGTTTAGTATTTGCTATAGAAATATCGTTAAGTACTAACTAGCAGCATGGAACAGTACATGATGACCACATGGATCAGTGCATTCACTAGAGAATGCTGCCTGATGTCATAGAAAGAACAAGAGCTTTGAGACAAGCAGACATAGCTTTGAACTCCACTTCTTCTATTTCTGAGTTATATCTCTGTAATATGGAAAATGTCACTAATGTATCTTAAATAAAATTATTTGTGCAAAATTCTTGGGCACTTGAAAAAAAAATATGTTCCTCACTCCAGTCCTCTCACTTTCCAAGTAGAAGCAAGTAAATAATAGGGTACTTTAAAATGCCCAAAGAACTGTGAGAACAGTACAGGGCAAACGCATCACATGAATTGCCAGTCACCTCAGGTAGTGGCTAAGATGAAAAGGCATACTGAGTTCACCTTAACCCTGACAGTTCCCACCAAGATGATATCTGGATACTTTTCCAGGGTAAGGTATAGATGGTGTCTAGAAAATAGGTCTAACAATAGGAGGCCAAAACTCTATCCATGAGGAAGAACAGGATGAAATGCTATCATTTGAGAAGATAAGTGGCAAAGGAAAAGGCCAAAGATGAGCAGAATTTGTGCTGGAAAGCAAAGCTGCTCCATCACCGAGGATTTATTGTCCAAGAGTCTTTATCAGTGCATAGATATCAATTTTTATCCACAGCAACTTCACAGGAAAACCTCTGTTAGTCTATTTTTGGAATCAGTAAAAAGATTCTTCCCTGTCCTTAGATACAAATAAGTATGAAAACTCTACAATGAAGAAGAGATATTTTGTTCTACTGTCAATCCAGATACCTCAGTATTGAGGAAAAAATAAGTAGAAGCAATGTGTTTTTCATATATCACTATACATTGTTTCTCACACTTTAAAAAATCCATATTTAAAAAAATGGCACAAAGATACTGTCTTGGAAGAAGGCAAGAAAATGGATAAAATGTTCATCGGCTGATAGCAGTTATAAATATTCATGAATTAGGGACTAAGATTCCTGTTTCCTGAAGAGTGTGAGTAGCGGGAGCAGCCTCACTTTAGGCTAAAGATGACTCTTCATCATTGCACTTAGGCAGTAACTGTGTATGTCAGGGGATTCTTGATTCACTTCAGAAAAGCTGTCATCTTTGACTATCACAGGACCATCACCAACTAGCCTGGAGCTTGCACTTCGTCTTCTCTTACAAAAGTCCATGATCCCTTTCTAAAGTGGTTAAGGTAGCAATAAGAATAGGAGGGAGAGATGAATAGAGAATGCAGATGAAGTACAGACCATAAACCCAAACTGGCTCTATGATTACTAGACTTTATGTCTGACAGATCAGCCAAGTTCAAATCAAACCTCAGAGTGAAACCCTTCCTATTGTAAAACCTGTGCTTAGAAACACGAATGATACATTACATCATTAGTTTTTGATGTAGTGTTCCATGATTCATTGTTTGCGTATAACACCAGTGCTCCATGCAGAGCGTGCCCTCTTTAACACCCATCACCAGGCTAACCCATCCTCTCACCCCCCTTCCCTCTAGAACCCTCAGTTTGTTTTTCAGAGTCCATCGTCTCTCATGGTTCATCTCCCCCTCCGATTTCCCCCCTTCATTCTTCCCCTCCTTCTATCTTCTTTTTTTTTTTAACATATACTGTATTATTTGTTTCAGAGGTACAGATCTGTGATTCAACAGTCTTGCACACTTCACAGCGCTCACCATAGCACATACCGTCCGTCCCCAATGTCTATCACCCAGCCACTCCATCCCTCCCACCCCCCCACCACTCCAGCAACCCTCAGTTTGTTTCCTGAGATTAAGAATTCCTCATATCAGTGATGTAATGTATGGTGATTAACATAACAATAAAATTTTTAAAAAAAGAAACATAAACACGATTGAACTTAAAAATTGCATTTTCAGATGATAGAAAACTTAAAGCTATTAAAAATTAATAAGGCAGGGAGAATTCTACAACAAGATCACAACATTCTACCTCTTAAATTAAAACATACAAGAAAATGTTTCTTTCCTCAAACTTCCTGCCCCTGCTCTCCTCTCTACCATTTGGTGATTGCCAACTAGGGGTCAGGAGGCATTCTTTGTCCTATGCCAGAGAGGCTGCTAGGAGTCATGGGTGGAGGTAGACAGTCCCCTGGATTTCCCTGGATTTAGGCACTAGTCTCCTCTGGGTTGTACTTAAAAACTATTTTCTATATAATGAAACCAAACTAAATATTTCCCAGGGAAGCAATACAGTTCCCCAAATCTCTAATTGAATTCCATGTAGAGAAAAAGATTACTGGTTGTCCTTCCAAAACAAAATTATAATAAATTCCTTCACAAAATTAATTCTCTCTCTCTCCCATCTTCTCTCCTCTTGACTCTGTATGTTTCAAAGAATAGATGATATAGGAGAGTTTGAACAGTAGTTTCAGCTTCCACACCTCTTCTTTCTATGTTAAATGCAAATATTAATTTCATGAAGTGTGCCTTCTTATAGTTATAAAATAATTTTAGAAGAAATGTATCCTCTTTGGCAGTTTCCAAAACCTGTAGGTTGCTTTGCAGGTACTACATAAATCTAGGCAGTGGCATGAACTTAGCACAGCTCCTCCGTACGGTAAAACTAGTATCTGGCATTGTGGTTAGGACTCAAGATTTGAGTCCTTTGTGTCTAGCACCCTGCCAAATTACTTACGATGCCTGTATTTCAGTTTCTTCATTTGTAAACTGGGGGCAATATTAATTCTTATTTCTGTTGTGAGAAATAATGAAGCATCTGGTACATAGTAAAACTTCAATAAGTGATTTGCTTTAGTAAAAAGAAAATTATTATATTCCAAAACTATATAAAAGTTCCCTGTTTCCAGTCAGAATTTAGTAGATAAAGTTCCTTTTAAATCATATTTTTAGCTACAAATTAACCTGTTAAATAAAGTCTTATTCATGTTTCTGATGTACAAAGATTTACCATCATATAAGTGATCCTTAAAGATTCTTTGTATAATGCAATAGAGAATAAATTTATTTGGATTTCATTATTTTTTAAAAGAACCAAATGTCATATAATTGTTTATTGTTTTAAAGAATTAGCATGCAACTGGACTAACTCAACCATACAAAATGGATTTGTAAAGGGATTTTTCAGGAAATATCTTTCAGATTATAAAAAGAAATGGCTAAAATAAGCTACCAGGCTCAAAGAAGCTCTTTAACATAGCCAACTGTGGGTCACTTTTAGTATTACAAATCCTAATGGAACATACACTTGATTTTCAGGGGGACAAAAAGTAAGAGCTACAATAAACAACAACAACAACAACAAATGGTCCTTCCCTAACCACTAACATTAGAATAAAACCCTAACAAATTCAACATAATCACTGGGGACCCATGTGTTTACTACAACTTGCTAGGAGGAAAAAAACAATATATATCAACATACACTCACACCTCCACATCTCTGCATTATCCCACACACAACTAGCAGTTCTTTTAGGATGAGCTTAGTAGTTTTTCTCATGTTTTCCTTAATTCATTCCATATTTCCAACTCAAAAAAATGGGAGAAGGAGAACAGATATATTTTGCATTTGGACAAGGTGGTCTATCTTACATTTATGTATGTTGCAATTTTTTAAATATAAGTTCCAAGAGCAATTAAGAAATATTACGTATGACATAGAAGCTGGTACTATGATCAGGCAATTATTAACACTTCGTTAGAGGCATTGATAGCTCTGGTAATGAGCAGTAGGGATGGAAAACAACAATGGAGATGGTAAAAATAGAATATTTTTCTCAAAATGCAAGATTTTTATTCCTGTGTACATGCATCTATACACATACATTAGTCTTGACATGAACGATGCCCTTCCACTTGTTAACATTAAGTAGACAATTAAAATATTGTCTATTATATCAGCATCTGGTACATAGTAAGCATCTGGTACATCACTCAATAGATACTTATGTACATGTATGTATATATGCATATATGTGTATCTCTGTGTGTGTGTGTGTAGCTTTTGTGTAAATTACAGTAAACAAATGAACTACCCCATCTAGCTAGGTGAATTAGAAGATGGCACATTTTCCTCAGCACGGCAGGATTCCAATCACTATCTGCATCCCTACCTTCCACACAACTTTGAGGATTACACACAAAAAATACAACCCTATGTGAAGCAGGACTGTCAAGATAGTCCATTAAAAATCACTTTCCCAGACAAATAAGAACTGATGATTTTTAAAATTATTATAATCATAAAACAAAGAATGAAGTCTAAAAGAATACTCTGAGGTGAACCATAAAGTGAGATGACTGTGCCAGTGATAAAGAATAAGCTAATTTCTTTAGATTTGAATTATCATTGATTTTATGTGGCATCACAAACAGTAGCACTTAAGGAATATAAGTCATTATTGAGATGGAATATACCCCCTTAAATAGTTCAATGCAACAATAATAGTTAATAGATTCTTAGATGGGAGGAAACTGTTGTACTACTGAATTGTAATGAAATCTATGACTCAATGTATTTCAAACATTTAAGAATGCTATCTGATAAATATATTTTTAATAGCTACTGAATTGTTTTTGCCCTTTTTATATAAAAGGACAAGATTATACTAAGAAAACTTATACCCTGAGCAATAAGTTACCACTTAGAGGCGGTTCTTTGCCCCATGACTGCTGAGGCTGAAAGAGCCAATCTGTTCCCAGAAAAACGTGCCAATAACACCCACAGGGTTTATTGGAAATATTCAACATCACAGCACTATCTCCCCTGTCATCAAATAAGATTAGTGTGTCAGAGGTATGGATTTTGTTATAGTTTTCAAAATTTCAACCTGTTTTCAAGACAAAACAAAGAAACAGTCTGATACTAGTAAGTAAGATCTAGTACTGTTTTAGAGAGTGTATCTGAATAAATATGATAGAAATATCTAATACATACATGTTCGTTTGACATTAAGGGAAAGAAACTAAAAAAGATAAATCCAAGCTAGAGAAAAACCCTTTTACAAAACCATATTAACCATATTGTATTTCAGAAAGAAAAAAATGAATAAATTGGATATAAATAAAAAAGACTGGATCCAGAAGTTTCCATCAAACACAATGATTGTCTAGCCAGTGCCATGGACAGTACATAACACAGAAAAGCCACTCAATAGATACTTATGTAAAGAAGAATGAATGAATATGAACTTGAGTATACAACACCATACTGAGTCCAAAAGGTAGTTTTAATAAGTAGGGTTTAAACATACATCTTTTTTTTTTATTATGTTATGTTAATCATCATACATCACTAGTTTTTGATGTAGTGTTCCATGATTCATTGTTTGTGTATAACACCCAGTGCTCCATAAACATACATCTTTTTATTTCATGCAGTATTTCTTTTAAAATAGCATCTATTGTTCTATTTTCTGATTGCAAAAGCAAAAATGCTCTTGCAAAATATTTTTTGAATATCAACTATTAATAAGAAAATGTAAAGTAAAAAATTATCAATAGAAAAATAAAACCAGCAGCAAACATTCTTTTATCTGGGCACAGGCATTATTTGTAGGTACATATTTGAAATCATACTGTGTATCAATTTTATGTCTTGTTTTTATAATTTATATATAAAAGCTTTAATAGCTTCATATTGTTCCAGAAAATGTGCAATAACTGAATTATTATGCTATTGATGTACCCATGAATAATGCATATAATCAAAATACTGGGCAGAAAATTTTAAGTGGCTCTGTCCATAAAACTTTGATTGTATTTTTGATTATTTCCTTAGGATACATTTCTATATGTTGAATTGCTGTATCAAAGAGACATATTTAGCATTTTTGATCTATAGCACTGCATTGTTTTCCTGATAATTTGTATTATATCTACTTCTGGTAGTTATGAGAGTACTTATTTCATCACACTTGGAATGTAGACATTTTAAGAGACCTTTTACTATTTGATAGATCAAAATTGATATAATTCAAATTTGCTGATGAGACTGAACATATTTTTAAATGTTTATTGGCTGCTTGTATTTCTTTTTGCATGAACTCTCAGTCTCACATTAGAGGAGGAAAACTGACTCTTACAGAACTCTTAAGGTTTTAATACACTGGAGACCCGCAATATTTCCATATCATGAATAGCATCATGACTACTATGTAATTCCTATCAGAAATACTTTTCTGAAACCACCTAAAAGGTTCTGAATCTCAGAGTTACTACATAAACATGAGAGTAACAATAGTGATCTCCATCAAAGATTTCTCCCACAACACAATTATTACAAAGCACTTTGAGACTAGAACTGATTGGGAGTCCAGGCTAGTTCCATACAGTTAATGAGTTGTAGGTATCTCAACAACTCCAGATCACTGTAACCTGTAATAAATCTCTAGGCCTCTCATAAACAGCCACATATTTAGACATACAAACAAGACAAGATATTCTGAATTACATGACATTTAGAAGCCCTGAACTAGAGCAGAATCAGATATGGTAAGAAAGTTTTAGATTCAAGCATCCACAAAAGTTTACAGTCTGTCAGTCGTAAGTATGGCCATTGGGATTTCTTTACAGTTATTCTGTTGTATTTTGTGAATTTACACTTTGGTTTTACACCATCTCTTAGGAAGACATCACTTATTTCTTGTCCACATGAATCAGCTTTTCTTGTATATACAGCAGGTATTCAACAATTATTCTTTTCTTCTTGGACATTCATGGTAATATCATATTTAAGTTCAGTGAGGTAACTGGTAGCCAGAAGTCAACTGGTCTTCCTCATAACCCACAAAAGATTTCTCTCCTTTAAAAAAAAACTTGAGGGACACCTGGGTGGCTCAGTCATTAAGAGTATGCCTTCGGCTCGGGTCATGATCCCAGGGTCCTGGGATCGAGCCCCACATCGGGCTCCCTGCTCTGTGGGAAGCCTGCCTCTCCCTCTCCACTCCCCCTGCTTGTGTTCTCTCTCTCGCTGTGTCTCTCTCTGTCAAATAAATAAATAAAATCTTAAAAAAAATTGATTAGGGTAATTTTTAGCAGCACCTATTTATTTTCACATAAAGTACTAATAATGCCAAGAAAATACGTTTTGAAGTGGTGCTGTAGAAATTTAGAGATGATTGTGACCTGAAATATAATCAGATAATCTGTGTCTAGATAATGACAGTATTTTCACAAATAAAATAGTATCTTAAAAAACCAGTCTGTCCTTTCCTTGGCTCAGGGAGAACTATTTTAAAGGTTAACAAATTATTGCCTAAATAATATTTGAATTCTACATGAAAGGAAACAGAATATAGATCACATGTAGATCTCCATTCTCTGTATCTTCTTGATATTGCTTCACTTTCTCAATATAATAGAGATAAGATTTCAAGAAGTCTCAACGTTCAGGCAAGGACATACCCTCAACCAAATGAAACAGAAAGATATTTATTACTTATGCTGAGATTCCAGTTGTTTCCTTTCCTGTCTTTCTTCTTCCCTCCACGGAACTTTACTTTCATTTTCTGAATATTTGTACATTTGCCTCTTCTGGCCCTTTCTCCCTTTCCATGATAACAAAAAAAATGAATATTTATCAACTTGGGCTATCTTTAATTACATAGCATAGCAAAGAGGCAGACTAGCGAAGTAGAAAAAGCAGAAGTTTTAGAATAAACATAACACTGCTTGAATCTCAACTGCACCCTTTATCATCTGTGTGGCTTTGTGCCATTTATTCAACTTCTTCAAGCCAGTACACAAGGAGTATGATTCACTCATCTGCTGTAAAAAATGCTTTATGTAAAGCGCCTAGCAGAGTGCTTATGAATAGTAAGTGCTCAATAGATTTTTTTTAAGATTTTATTTATTTATTTGACAGAGAGAGAGACAGCAAGAGAGGGAACACAAGCAGGGGGAGTGGGAGAGGGAGAAGCAGGCTTCCTGCAGAGCAAGGAGCCCGATGTGGGGCTGGATGCGGGGCTGGATGCGGGGCTCGATCCCAGAACCCTGGAATCATGACCTGAGCCGAAGGCAGATGCTTAACAACTGAGCCACCCAGGCGCCCCAGTAAGTGCTCAATAAATGGCAACTGTCATCACCATTACCGTGTAGGTAAGAGCAGAGAAGGGTGTAAACCACTCCCACTTCACTGAGTTTGCTGGTAAGACCTGCCAACCATGAACATCTAACAAAAATATACCCATTGACATAATAGATTTTAATTACAAAGAATCCTGTCATCTCTACTATTCTTATAAATTTGCATCATGCTGTTTTCTTCAATGTTTCTCCATTTCTTGGCCAAAATATTTTTTTTATCTACAAGATCAAACATATTATTTTGTTTTAAAACACTGTAATGTACCTCAGTAGATTTCATTCTGTTATTTCAGGAACTGGAAATTAAATGCAGTTATGTTCCTCTATTCAAACCCATGACTTTTGAAAACCGTCCTCATTATCCTTGAAGCTATGGTCTTTTACAGTCTTTACAATGTCTTGATCTCTACATTGCACTTAGTTTCTAAGCTTTTTTTAAATGTTGCCCTTGCACACCTACCCTTGAATTTGACAAGGTATCACCAATTTATGGTTTCAGGTCCCAGTTGGATAAATAAAACTTTATTTCTGCTACAGGCTGCTCTTAATCCCCCCTTCTTTGTCATTCTGTTTCAGAGTTCAACTCCTTCCTTAACCACATTATATGACTGGTTTAAAATTTCTTGTAATATATACACTATCTTAGAATACGTTTTATTAACTTAAAAATATTAATCCTTTTCCTATGCTTTTTAGTACGAATGGTATTTTTGGTGCATTTGCTCTTGGAGAATAGCTAACTTTGGTCTTAACAGGCCCATCCAGATTGTTTTAGTAACTTTAAAGTGGTATTTACTTCATCGACTAATTTCTCTAAGTAAGTCATTCACATAAGCAAATCTATAATATTAAAAGCTTTGTTTTTTTAAGATTTTATTTATTTATTTGACAGAGAGAACACAAGCAGGGGGAGTAGGGGAGGGAGAAGCAGGCTTCCCATGGAGCAGGGAGTCCGAAGCAGGGCTCAGTCCCAGGACCCCAGGATAATGACCTGAACTGAAGGCAGACATTTAACTGACTGAGCCACCCAGCCACCCCTTAAAAGCTTTCTATAAATACTATTTAAAGATTTTATAAAGTAGAACTTTTAAACATGTTTCATAAATATAGAAAAGTAGGATAAGAAATAGAAATAACTTTTCAGTTAAGTCAACCACAAGCAGTTTTGATACATGTCAGGAAAAAAATATTATGGTATAATATTTGAGGATAGTTACAAATAGTTTTTTTAGGTGTTAAACATGATTTTATCTTCTGCTCAACCTATTCATTGAAAATAATTTTTAAAACTTAAAAACAAATGTCAGTAATTCCAGGTTTTAGTTAAAACAAAACAGTACTAAATAAACACTATAATGCTTGATTTTGATGAAAAGGAATTGGCCATTAGCAGAAAATTCCATGTTATGCAATCTGCCAGGCCTTTCCACATTTTGTTGATACAGTACTAACATTAATATTATAAGGAGTTCTCAATAATTTTGATTAACAATCTGAGTCAACAATCTGAATTAAAATGAACAATCTGAATTAAAATGAAAAACAAAGTATGCTTGGAAGAATTAATTTTACAGTAACAAAACTTTTGGCAACTTTTAAAAATATCTTTTAAGTTTGCTCTTTAGTAATATTCTCATATATTACTAAAGCATATAATTTATGTTTTTTTAAGTGCTAAAATTCTCTTGTATAAATTAAATATTCTCCAAAATAATATTGTTAGACTCTTAAATTACCTACTCCTTTACTTTTAATCCATTTTATTGAGGTATAATTTTCATACAACAAAACGTACACACTTAAAAAGTGTATGGTTTGATTAATTTCACAAGTGTATCTACCAGTGTAACTCTCATACAATTAAAATACAGGAAATTTGTGTTACCAAGAAAGTTGACCTATATTCTGCAGCAATCCTCCCACCTCCTTGATAGACAACCATTGATCTGTTTCTATACCTTATATTAACTTTGCCTGCTTTTGAACTTGATATAAATGGAATCATTCAATGTACTTGGTTTGGTTTCTTTACTTGATACAATTTTAGGCCTCATCCAAGTACTAACCAGGCCCAACCTTGCTTAGCTTCCAAGGTCAGATATGTACAAGGTGGGAGGCCCAGTCCTGATTCAGAGCTTGTGGTAACCTAGCCTGGAGTAAGCTGAAAGAAAAAGTCATCCAATTCATTGATTTTTTTTAAAAGATTTTATTTATTTGAGAGCGTGAATGAGTGAGCGACAGAGAGTGAGAGAGAGCGTGAGCAGGGGAAAAGGCAGAGGGGAAAGCAGACTCACTGCCCAGCAGGCAGCCCGATGCGGGGCTTGATCCCAGGACTCAGGGATCATGACCTAAGCTGAAGGCAGACGTTTAACCAACTGAGCAACCCAGGTGGCCCCCAATTCATTGACTTTTAATTGCTAAATAATATTCCATCATATACAGCACACTTGTTTGTGCATTCACTTGTTGGTAGGCATTTAGATTGTTTCCAATTTTTGACTCCTATGAATTAAGCTGCTCTACTATGAATTAAGCCGTGTACAAGTCTTCCATAAACATGTTTTTATTTCTCTTGGGTAAATGTTTAGGATTGCAATTGCTGGTTCATGGGGTAAAAACTTACTTTTCTCTTTAAAGAATCTCCAAAACTGTTTTCCAATGTGATTGTAGTATTTTATATTCCCATCAGTAATGCCTAAGACTGTCATTGATTCACATAATTTACAACACTTAATAAGTTAGTTTTTTTGCTTTTCATTTTATTTCAGTCATCCTGGTAGGTATGTTATGGTACTCATGGTTTTAATTTGGATTTCTCTGAGGATCAATGACATTAAGCATCTTTTCATGTGCTTATCAACCATTTATGTTTTTTTTTTCCTGATGTGTCTGTTCAAGATTTTTGCCCATATTTTATTGGGTTGTTTTCCTTCAGACTGATTTTTAAAGTTCTTTATATTACCCTTTTTTTTTTAAGGAAAAAAGTATTCTAGCCTAGGTCAATACAAGCTCTGACTCAAGAGTGTGCCTACAATCTGCAGAAGCAACTCTGAAATATTAGACTTTGAATCAAAGGTTCTTGATGAAAAGGAGATGAGTAATCTGATATTTTAGACTCCATTGAGACTTGCCATTTTTCTATCTGACCAAAAGGATCATTCTTCAGTCACATTTAAAATCAGCATTTCATCATTTAGAAAAGCCTGCTTCAATCTAAGCAAAGCATGATGTGATTCTGCGATTGAAAGCTTGCCCAAGTACTGATTTGTTTACTAAGGAGCACTTACAATATACCATAGCACCTTTTCTAATAAGGGCACTTACATATAATTAGTAGTAATAAATAATACCAGTAAGTAGTATGAACAACATACATACTGCTTTCCTCTGCAAAGTATTAAAGCAGATGGCTAAGCATTGTGGGAAAGGATGTCCTTGAGACTTAGCTGTGATTTGATGAGATTGTCCCTGTTCAGACTGGCTTCTGAGTCCACAGCTATTAGAGTAAGTGAAAAAGAAACTGGAAAGGTTTCCCTTTCTTGAGGTTTCCATTAAAGCCTGATGACCATTTGGCTGGCTACTGTGATGAGAAATCAAGAATTGGGAAATGATCTGCCTTTGACTTTCCTCAGACTCTCCAATTCTCTAAGTCTATGACTGTGGAGTGCAGAATACTTGGCTTAATGGTTTGTGTATAACTTTTAAGGATTAAGGGTAGCTTTACGCCAATCCATCCACAAGATCGTCTGGTTTTCCACTGGACCATCAGCCAAGGTCACAGTCTTTTTGCTAAATCCTCAGCTTCCCTATTCTCTGTTTCTACCATTTACTATCCCTCTCTTCCTGTTTCTCTACATTACTACATGAATTTTCAGTTCTTCAAACTGAAGAACTGGAAAATATATAAAAGTCTTTTATTCTAAGTATAACTGGTGGACCAATAACTGTTTAACATGCTATTTAGGTTCAAAACATGATTTATACTTACTTGATTCTTTCCCACCCACTCATCCCCTTTCATTTCTCTGTATTTGAACAAGTCTATAAAAGCCCAACAATAGGTCAGTTGGCCTACAAAAAACTTGTTGAGTACTTATCTGTTAGGTACTAGCAGTATTGTAGTGAATAAAACAAGCATTATCCCTACCCTTGTAAGGCTTAAAATCAGGTGGGGAAGACCTTAAAAAATGATTGCATACAATTAATTAAATAATTATAAGCATTTCTAGCACTGCAAGGTAAAGAACATAGTGTTGGAGAGCATATAAATGGAGTGGGATGCTACCTTAGGGAATTAAGGAAGACTTCCCTATAAAAAGGACATTTCAGCCAAAACCTGAAGTTAAGGAACTAGTAAGGTAGAGAAAGAAGAACATCTTAGAAAACAGCATGTGTCAAACATACTCCAGACTCTGGAATCCACATGGCCCTGTGCTATTTTCCTCACCATTGCCTTTATTCCTGCCCTCATCACCTTCTCCATAGAGTACTACAATAACCACATTACCATTCTGCTCTATAAAGTGTTGAAAGCTCTCTTTATCGTTGTAACAACATCACCCCTTACTAAAAAATCTACAGTGACTTCCCTACAGAGAAATGGTGAAATTCCCCAGTTTTGCATTGTTAGCCCTCTTCAATCTGGACCAAACTTACTTATTTTTTATTAGCTTCCTATCAGGCTGATCCATTTACTTTCTGCTCAGAAGTCCATCCACACGAGTGACTTTGTCAGGACTGGAGTGACTTTGTTGTCATCATTCTTTTCATCCAAACCAAGTTTTTAAATTTCATGTTAAAGAAGATTTATGGGCAAAATGAATAAAGAATCATAGGCCTCTTCAGTAGAAACCCTGACTGTATTTTTTTTTCAAACTGTGGCTGTTTTCCAAATAAATAAAAATAAGTTTATCATTTGCTTACTAACATGAATCAAAACTGAAATTTGTAGAGAAGTTCATTGGGTATTTCATGTGAAATTCAATATAATTTCTATGTCTAAATGTTTCCATGACAGTTAGATGGAAATGGTTGGTAGCCCCATTGTCTAAAATAATGACCTAATATAAATTAGTGGGAAAATATATTAAGGGCTTGGGATGGCAAATTTTGTTTAAAGACCCTAAAATGCATGGGGAATGCTATGCTATGACCCTAAGCCTAAGATTAGCAATAAAAGTGTAGAAACTATAGGAGTGGCCCCAATTCAGAGATACAGAAAGAATAGTACCCTGTTGTTTGTTGTCACATGTAGAATAGAAAGCCAGAAGAACTTCGGTATTCTCATCTGAAGAACTTCCAAATGTGTTCTACGTTTGTAAAAATAAAGAGGGTCTTGTTTTAGAGGGGGTAAAAAACCTAAAATAGCTATCTATCATTAATAGATAAAGACCCACTGTTTTGCCATAACAAAGAGGAAAGGCTAAGGAAAGGAAAAAAGATTCTCTTTCTGAGATGGGTGGATAGTTGCTGCCCATAAATCCTGTGCTTCAAACTATCACTGAATTTAAGATAAGTCAGAATCTGTAACCTCATATATGTCTGGATCTTGTATGGTTTAATTTGAAGACTACACAAAAGAGTTCATAAATTTAAGTATTTTTGCTTAATCTTTATGGACCCAACACATATTAAGAGAAATGACACATAGTCAAACTTTTAGTTTTAAGTGTAGAATAACCAAAGTTGTACTATACAGAAATCCATACTTTTGTAGGCCATCATGAGTGACATAAATGTGTGTCTATATACATATGCTATCAATGACATTTCTGAAAATACACTCCTAGAGAATGAAGAGAATGGGAAGTTGCTGATCTATGATTATAAATGGTATAAATATAATGGGTAATATTTCAGTTGTACGAGATCAGTAAGTTCTAGAGATCTGCTACACAGCTTTAAGCCTTTAGTTTACAATACTGTATTGAACTCTTAAAAATTTGTTAGGAGGAGTGCCTGCGTGGCTCAGTCAATTGAGTGACCGACTCTTGATTTCAGCTCAAGTCATGATCTCAGGGCCCTAGGATTGAGCCCTGTGTTGGGCTCTGCAGTCAGCATGAAGTTTGCTTGAGATTCTCTCTCTCCCTCTCCTTCTGCCCCTCTCCCATTCTCTCTCTCTCTCTCAAGTAAATAAATCTTTAAAAAATTTTTGTTAAGAGAGTAGATTTCATGTCAAGTGTTCTTACCACAATTCTAAAGGTGGGGGAGAGAGGATAAAAGGGCTGAAAGAAACTCCAAACAGCAAATAAAAGTTTGCAATTCAGGAAGTTTCATTCACTATATTTACTAAGTATGATACACTATTTCATAAAGGATTTTATTTAATTAAATGAAAGGTAGCATGAAAGCAAAGCTTGACAGAAACAACAGTCATGGTTCTAAAATTATTGCCTACCCTGAATTATTATGAAATTTATTTTATATGAAGTGTACAAAGCCTATCATTTGAAGGAAGTCTCTATTGGATCTTCTAGATAAAGTCATGAGCCCCTTCATGAAATAGCCACTCCTCATATACCTATTTCTTTAATATGACTTTGAGAATTGGGTCATCCTGAAGTGACAAAATCATATATTTAATAATTAAAATAACATTCTATTAGATTTTAGTTTGTTCACAGTATTAGAATATACCTAAAGCAGTATGACCCACTTAACAAAACAATTGAGTAATGTAAGAGAGTCCAACATGAGATTCTGTATCACAAAAGTAAGAAAGTCTAGATCCAGAGTTTAGACTTGGGTATTAACCTGCCGGTCTGTATAATGGCTCTCTCCCATACTCTGGCCATGGTATCTGGAAGAGTTAGTTAACTATTCTTATTCCGCAGTTGCTGCACCAGTGAAATGAGAAGTAAAAGAGCACTCATGACATAGATTATGGGGAGGGGGGATAAGATAATATAGATAAAGTGCAGTTAACACTGCAGGGCATACACTGAATGCCCAATAAATGTTAGCTCCACTTTATTATCATCATCACCATCATCCTCATCATCATCATCATCATCACCACCATCATAGAACTCCAGAGTTTTCAAAATTTTTCAAATTTTTGAAATTTTCCTCTATGGAAAGAAAGTCCTTTGAATGTGGTGCTGTCATTTCCTAGAATTTTAAACATCAGTTTCAAAAAAAAAATTGGTTTGGTTTGGTTTTGCCTTCCTGAGCCCTGATATCACAGCAGGTGATTAACTGCCTGGCTTTTATTCTTTGGTGTTCAAAAGAAGAGGAAGGAAAACAAGATTTTACTTTGGCAATAGAAAATATATTCCCCCCATAAAGTCTGGAGAGGCCCACAGTGTCCCTAGTGACTTGTAATGCACCAAATATATCTACTGGTTACTAATCACATCAGTCAATATTTCATTTCTGAACCAGGGGAACGGGCACAAATTATAGCTAAAGTTCAAGAGGTTTGACTGGCCCATGATAGTCAATAACCAGTCTGTCCTCCACTCCACCAATGAAGTCAATTACTGACTTAGAGACCATTGTGTTCCTTGTCTAGTCTCCTAAACCAGGTGTACCATAAGGCATAGAAGATAATCTTTTTAAGGAACCAAACAGGAGGATGAGTGAAATGCTTACTGTGTGCTTGCTCTGTTAGCAGCAAACTTCATGGGGAAGCCACCTTCTGGCTCACACCGAAGGAGGAGAACCCCAGCATTGAGACAGCTGTCACTGGCCTTTTCTGTTTCCCAAGCAGAAATCAAAATTGAATGAGAACCAAAACTGTTGAGACCTTCCTACCTACCTGTGACTAAATGAGCCAAATGAATAGCAAAAAGGCAGATGGCCCTGGAATTAATGAGAATCTCACAAGCCCACAATTCTATTGAAATAAAATTTTGCCATCTCAGCTTTCGGTTACAAAATTGAGCCAACTGAACCTTCCAACACTTTTCCCAAAATGGGAATAGTTAATCCCATGAGGGCCCATTATCAGAAGACAGACTTCAAGTCAAGGGTGCTCAAGATAGTCTCAAATCCTGTAATTGTCTAGGTTTGCTCTGATTCCTGTACACCAGAACTTTTTTCTCAGGCATTGATCACTTCAAGCATCAATAGTTTTTCCAGCAGTTTATTCCTAAATCAATAGCCTGACTACAGTAAATCCCAAAGATGAATCATCACATTTATAGCTATTTTCCTTATACCTTCATTTATATCTATTAACTATTATTCTGATTAGACCTGCCATTTTAACACTTCATCAGTTCATGCAGGCATCACTCACCCTGTATTCTGCCCTCTTTTCCTGGACTTTGAGTCCTTTTGGATTGCCACTGACCATATGAATTACCCTCCCCCACTTCCATTTCTGTCTTTTTTGGCAGCTTGACCTCGATTTTTTTCTCCTCCTCCTCATTTACAGCACATCTCCATTGCTCTTCTGGCCAACTTCCATAGCACAACATTTTCTTCCTGCTGTAGCTAAATCTAAATCTGCAGCTGTTTTAATATGGCATCTGTGGTTAATTTTTGGTGCAATATTGCACATCTTGAATGGCAGTAATGTCTGATGCTACTGCAATATTATACAAGATTTCAGATGGATGGAACCTATTAACTCACTGTAAACTAATGCATTATGGATGTGGCATGACACTTAACTGCAATATACAGTACCTGGATGAGGAAATTCCAGGTGCCTTCAGCCACTTAAGAAGTGAGGACATTGCATCACTTTCCTGCTGCTGCAGTGCTCTATAATTTTACCACTTACTTGTTCCCAAAGTAGTATCAAAAGAACAAAGAGGAGATGAAATCTGCATGAAGCTCCCAACGGTTGCCTATTTGTCTCAGCTCTCTGTTCATTTTTCTAAGTTATGAGATTGCTCTTGGTGACTTTTGACAACATGAGAACATGATGATACAAGGGGCTCCATGCATATACTATTAGATAGAGGAGAACTCAGTGGAAAAGAGTAAGCTGACCAATATACTATGATAGACCAAACTCTTGAAATAAATACACTTGATTCTGACAATTTTAACAACAGAGTCATTTGGGAGAGTAGCACGAAAGAGAATGAGTCCCTTTAAGGGCAGCCAAGAGCTAGACTTTGCTAGTTAAGCATTTAAAGGAAAACAGAGGCAATTGGAAGCAGCATTTTGTTATTGAAAAGAAGAAACATAGAGTTTAGAGTCAAACAGAATTACTTGCAAATGCTAGCATTGCCCCTCAATAGTTGAGTGACAAGTTACCTAACCTCTTGAATTTCAGTTTCCTCACCTGTACCCAGGGATACTTTCTTTACATGCTGCTTGAGAAGACAATTTCATGTAAAGCATCTAGGGCAATGCTTAAGTTATAGCAGTTACTTCAATTTTTAAAGGTGGTAGAGGAACATAATTATAGTGGGAGTTGGCAGGAAGATAAACAAAATGTTGTCTTAAGAATGAAAGAGTGGGGTGCCTGGGTAGCTCAGTCAGTTAAGCATCCAACTCTTGATTTTGGCTCAGGTCATGATCTCAAGATCCTCGGATCAAGCCCCACCCCAGGCTCCCTGCTCAGCACAGAGTCTTCTTAAAATTCTCTCTCTCCCTCTCCCTCTGTCCCTCCCCCCCATCTCTCTCAAATAAATAAATAAAATATTTTTTAAAAAATGAAACAGTAAGTTGGGGCATCTGGTGGCCCAGGCGGTTGAGTGACCAACTCTTGGTTTCGGCTCAGGTCATGATCTCAGGGTTGTGAGATAGAGCCTGACATCAGGCTCCATGCTCAGCATGGAGCCTGCTTGAGATTCTCTCTCCCTCTCTCTCTGCCCCTCTTGCTCATGCTCTCTCTCAAATAAATAAATGTCTTAAAAAAAAAGAATTAAAAAGTGCTAAAACTAGACCCCAAAAAAAAACAAAATAGCAAAAAGAAATTTTGTCCACCTTGCTAAGTTATAAGAAATAGAAAAAATTTAAAAAAAGTAAATCAATGGGCAAAGCCAGATGGCAAAAGACAAGCTAAGTAAGACAAGCTAAGAGAGACAGAGAGAGATGAGAGAAAAGAAAAAGTAGCAAATAGATTAAAATGTCAAAAGACAGATATAAACGGAGACTTGCTTTTCCAGTAAGCTTTTATGAGGACATTAGGGACTGTGAGAAAGAAGCTCAAGTCCTTCAGCTGACCTGGGTAGGACAGAAACAGGGAGAAAGCATAAGACCCCAGGGAGACAATGCAAGCTACATCTTCAACAGTCTGTCTGCAGAGGGCTTGAGCCTTCCAGCTCTGACGGCGTCCTTGGCACAGGCACTGCTAAAGGAAGTGCGCTAATGAGCAGAAGGGCACGGTGCTGAGAGCAGTGACTGCAGAGCTTACTGGTCAGGCAGGGGCTTTTCATTTCATAAATCAATTACAATCTGCTATATTGATTTCACAAAGTCAGCAGGACTTAGAAAGTTAATGAGCAAAATATTTTTTTATTATTTTTGAAACCACTGCAGTGTCTACAGTTTAGCACGTTCGGCACAAAGACAAATGGAGGCTTTGGCTGCCTCAGATGTCATTCCATCCTAAGACCCCCTCCCGTGTTCCTCATGTCAGCATCAGCAAAGGATCTGGAGCTGGCATAAGACTTTGGTGCATTATGCCAATAAAATCTCTCTCTGGTATCTAGAGCAGGGCAGCCCCAACTAATGTGTCTGTGTTTAGGCACTGTTGAATTTTGTACGGGTGCCCAGGCCTCTCCAGATGGAGCAAACAAGGAAAGGAATGAACAACCCACCTGATGGATACAGAATGCAGCACGACTGCATTTGTTTTTGTGGTTCTTGATGAATAGTTACAGTGCTGTTCTTCCAAACGATAATAGCATATAAACTGGAGTTTTTAATGAACTATTTCTTTTAGAGAACACCAAAAAACTGGGAAAATTGCTGAAGGGTCTATTCTGCCAATTAACCGCTGGGTAAATGCCAAGAGCAGCAGAAATACAGCTCAAGTGAAAGGTAGCATGGGTAATTAACTTTTCTCCACACAAAAGAAGTTTTTCCCTGTATGCAATATTCAGGAAAAAAAATGCAAAGGAAGAAAATAAATAAATTGTGGGTAATTAATATTAGCACAATAGTATAAAGTAAGCTACTAGTCACCCTTTAATTTTACAAATATTCATACCAACACAATGCATCTTAATTAAAAAAGAAACTGTTTTGATTATCTACATGGGGTGATTATTTAGATATTTTACAACCTCATCAAACACACGTTAGTTAACTGGCATCCTGGAATAATAATAATAATAATAATAATAATAATAATACCAAAACAGATTTATTTTAAACACAAACATTCAGTATTTTCAATCTAGGGGAGATCATGGTGATAGTTGCATTCTTCATGTAAACACCATGCCATTCATGAACTAGAAAGAAGTAATATCACTACTCTTGAACATATAGCCATAAAAACTATAAATGGGAACAAGGTATAATGTAATTTGATTTATGTCTTGGAGATTTCCGCTTTCTATCCCCTAACTAGTAAGTAAATGTTTATCTTTATGTTTGATAAACAATGAAAAATGTTGCCAATAAATAAATCCTGTTAAAATTGTACTGTTAAAATTTACTACCTGTTAAAAATGTACTATTCCTGAGTTCTATTTAAAATAATTACTATCAAAAATAATAGCTAACATTTGAGTGCTTGCTATGTGCTAGGCTCTGTGCTAAATGCATTGAATGCATTATGTCAGTTAATTCCTAGAACAATTCTAAAGGGTAGACATTATTATTGCCTTAATTTTAGAGACGGTGGTAACTGAGGCTTAGATAGGCTTCACATCCCCCCCAATGCCACCAAGTAAGTGGCACTACTGAATTGGCTTTCTTTAACATGACTGCATTCTCAAACATTCATTCCATCACAAAATATTTACTGAGCACCTAACACATGCCAGGCATTATTCTAGGTGTTATCCAGTATCAAAACCACTTTTTTAGATCAAGATAATGTGTTTGCTAGAAATAAATATATTTTAGAGAGCAACAACATTTTTTCAGAATATGACTGCACTATCAGGAGAGAAACAAAAATCCAGAAAATAGCTGATCGATTTTCTAAAGGCACACAAAGAGAATAGCAAATGTTATTCTGAATATGTAAATGCTATAAAATAGTGTTAAGAGGATGATGGAAGGAGAAGGAAGGTAAGAAGCCTAAGAAATTAATTTCTTCTTCCATGGAAGAGGCAGGTGAAATTGACTAAATGTAGATAGGAGAGTAAAGGAGATAAAGATAACTCTAAGGAAATAAAATCTAGGAAGTCATTTTGACCTCACAAACAGAAAAAAAAATAATGAAGATAGATTTAAAGAAAATAATAAACTGCTATATAAACTTGATCTTCAAATTACTTCTCAATGAGTTAATGATTCCTTTTAATATTATTAGGGTATATAGAGTATAGCCTGTAGATGCTTTACCTTATTAATTATTTACTTCCTTTATGCTTTTTTCTTGTTATAATAGTTGACTTAAGAATATGTGCTATAAATAAAGGAAAATGAAAATGAAAATGATTTCTTTTTAGTAAGCTTCCTTTAACTCCTCACAGAACTCACAAACAGAATTAGGTAAAGGCATACCACATAAAGTAGTATCTTCTACCCATACATTTTTCTTGCTTTGTTTTTGTTTCTGCTTTTTCAGTATAACAAGGATGTTAATGCAAAGTCAGAGATCTGTTACCTGCCTAGATCCCATCTTCATTTCTTACAGACTTTCCCCTTGTTTGCTACACTTAAGCCAAAATCTTTCAGTTCTACAAACACATGGAACTCATCCCTGTCTTAGTTCCTTTATCTCAAATGTTGCCTTTGTCTAGAATATCCTTTCCTGGATCTTCTCATGGCTGTTTCCCTCAAGACTTGCATTATATATTACTTCATCACAGAGGCCTTTCCTCACCACCTTTACCAGTCATGGGTGGGTAGGAAGTAAGTGATGCAATCATAAAGTATAATTAACAAAGGGACTATCCATTATAGTCATATAATTATGATTTATTATAATACAGGTCAGGAGAAAATTAACAAAATATATTGTAATATTCAGGTACTACAGGAGTCAAGGGGTGCTACCACCCATAAGGGTGAGAGAGTAAGAGAAGGAGGAGTTCCTAAAATTCAGAGCATGAAAACAAACAGAGAGGGTCATGCAATAGGAACGTGGCCTCAGAGAAAAATATTCACTGCTCATCAGTAGGGACCTGACAGGGAGGATCCAGGAAATACACACCCACCTCTCATCCTTCTCTAGTTCTCAAATCCTCTGCCAATAGTTCCTATTGATCAAATACAACCAGAGGCCAATGGCAAAGGAGCCCAATGATACAGTCCATAATGGTCAACTTCCTGAAGTTTGAAGCAGAATGGAGAAGGGCAAAGAGCAGATCAGGAGGGGCAAATGGAGAATATCCAGAACACCATCCAACCTGGTTGCCTCTGGTCATTCCCTACGTCACCTTTAATTCTTTGCATTACACTTGTAACTCTGATATTTCCTTCTTAATTTGTGTATCTATTTCTCTAACTGTAAACTCCAGGGTTTTCTGTTTTGTTCATCAGTATGTCCCAGAGATTAAATTGAAGTCTGTATAAATTAAACCCTCAATAAGTATTTGTTGTATTAATTAGATTAGCAAGACTTCTAGATAAAAAAAAAAAAAAGTCCATTGAAAAATGTTATCGTTCATGAGGAAATACTCTGTAGTTTATGAGAATAATACAGAATATCTCATTTCACCTAACAAGAATTTTAGAGTGAGTCAGTCCTAGTCAACTATAATGGGTTTACAACTCCATGGCTATCAAGTTCATCACTTTGACTTATCATAGCTGTCAAATGGAAATCATGACACCTATGTCATAGTTAACACAGAGGTTAAATGACATACATGATAGTCACTCATTTCCTTACCCATTCATTTGTTCATTCAAAAAATATTTATGGAACACTACACTTGGCACTATGCTTGGATATAGCTGTAAACCAGACAGCCATATTTCCTGTCCCCATGACATGTACATTTAAGTGAGAGGTCAAGGTCAGGAGGTAAAAATAGCCCTCAATAATAAACATATTTGAACAAATATCTGAAGGAAGCAAAGGGAAAGAACCAAGCAAAAATCCAGAAGAATGATCTGGACAGAAAGAATAGCAAGCTCAAAAGCCCTGACGTGGTGTCTGAAGCAAACTGTGCAGGCTGTGAGCCATGGAGTCAAGGCAGGACTGACAACAAAGGGGAGCAGAGTGTGTTGTGAGAATTTAGCTTTTCCTCTGAAAGAGATGGGTGGCCACAAAGTGACACATGACATGATCCAACTCACTTTTTAACAGGAGAACAAGGCAGAATTAGAGAGCTAGTTATAAGGGTTTGAGATTAATTCAGGTGAGAGACGATGTGGTGAGAAATGGTCGAAGTCTATGAATCTATATTTGAAGGTAGAGGTGAAGCAACTTTCTAATAATAGGACATGAGGTTGAAGAGTGAGAAAGGAGTCGAGGATGATGCTGAGGTTTGGGGTCTAACCAATCAAAGATGCTCAGGAAAGGTTTGTTGTTTGTTTGATTTGTTTGTTTTCTCTTTGACTCTGAGAAAAGGTATTTATTCAGTTACAACTGACCTCATTGCCATGAAAAGTCATCTAATTATCATTGTCTCATTGCCATGAATCATTGAGGAAACATCTGGTCCTTAAACTTTGTGAAGTTAACTTTGAAACACCATTTTTCCATTCAAAGATATACCAATACACCTTAAATTTTGAATAATGAACATAGGGTAAGACTTTGGCAAAAAAGATATATCAAAACTATTTCATTTCTCTGAATTTGGTTCATGATAAGTAAATTTGGCTAAGTTTTTAAAAATGAATTTTGATCCAGATTTAAGACATAAGCAGTAGCTTTACATTTAATCTTATTTACAATAAGCTAAAGTAATTCTTTTTATGTGGAAAGTTTTGAAAAATCAGGTTTTCATATTAATCAAATGGTCTTTTTAATAAATATTTCCATCATATCATGTATGGATTACCAAATATAAAGAATTAGAATACACTGTATAATTAGCACTGAAATTTTAATATATTTTAAGTTGTTGGTCAATAATTCACTGTGCTTTATTTAGGGCAATAGAGCCAGTGTATTATAGTAAAGGAACACAAAGTTTGGAGATAAAATCTTAATTCAAGTTTCTAGCTCCCTCCTAACATTTTAGCATCATGAACTTGGGTCAATCTCCTTAATCTCTAAGGTATCTTTGTTTATTTAAAAATGATCCCCAAAATAATGCTACTCCCTAAGGTCACCTAAAAGATTATATTCATATTTTTGTTTATTTGGATTCAGATAATTTAGAATTTACTAATTTACTGACAACATTTGAGCCAACACAATGATTTTCTAGCTATTACACAGATATTTATTTAAAATTAAAGTATATATCTTCTATGGCCACTCTACAAACTCATTCTTACTAAATTGGAAAGCTCTGACACCTAGATATTGTGTATTTTTTATTCAGTGGTCAGTATGACAATTTTCTTCTGATGGTAAATACATTTTTAGACCAGCATGAAGTATTTAACAGCATGGTAAAGAAGCTGATATTTTCATTTCAAATGTCATTTTGATGGATTCCTAACAAATTAATAATCTATGTTAAATATGAGATGGGTTAAAGTCTTCATTTTCTATAAATTTGTATTTCAAACATGTCAGTAGACAGTGTTGAGCTACAGTCAGATTCTTTACGTTGCTTAGTTAAATCTGTTTCATGAATCAAGTTAGCTTCTCTTCCATAGTAAAATAATGAGGTGGGGTCAGTGTGTCCCACTGTCTCCCAACAGCCACAGCAGTGCTGCGGTCAGGAACTCAGAAAACACCACCCTAATCTTTCAGGCACCATAAGCTCTCTCCCTATCCTGAATAACCACATCCCTGTTTCCATTTAATTAGGAAAGAAGCACAAAGGCCCAACCAGCCCCACTATTTCAAGATTTCAAGAAACAAAGAATAAATTGTATCACTGTTGAAAATATTTTGTGCGTGGAATTTCTAGTCACCAAATTATTCCAGAGTTTCAGAAAGTATTTTCACATGGATTGTTCCAAATTTGCACATGGAGACCTAGAGAATCACAGAAAAAATTAGAAATCATCTGTTTCTAGTATAATACCTACATTTAGCATTCCAAGATAACTGAAGAATAAGAAGGTCTAATGCTACTCAAGGTGACCCAGCAAATTAGAAGCCAGGTATGGATCAGATAAGTGTCCTCACCTGTTCTAGTTATTGTAAAAAGGTCAGTCTGGCCAGTGTCTTAAGGGGCGGGGGGGGGGGGGGGGGGGGGGTGTTGGTTGCACATTTATAGCAAAGCTACATTGAACCCTTTAGGGTTCATTCAGACAATCTGGAATTTTTATATTTCACTACATGATTATGTTCATAGATTGAGCTATGTAACCAAAAACTGTCCCATTTCAATGCTGATGTCTCATTCAATGAAGTTAAATTTCACTAGCATCATGGGTATCTTTATCATGTCAGTCCTCCTAAATCAAGTATCGTCCCTAGTTAATTTGCCTTGAATAGTGCCTATGAACACAGTATTTTCTGAGTAGTCAAATGGCATGTATTACACACTTAAATGATACAAATACTTGTTGGTGGTACAAGTCTTACAAGATATCCTGCAGAAGATTGCCTGGACCCTGAAGAATAGATATTCTAAAACATACACTTCACAGGGGTTTTGTACATAAATAGCATTTCAGAGTTTTCCCAACTTCTTCAAACACTGAATAAATTTAAAATGTCATAATGCTAAGTTTTCTAAACCTTTATCTTTTTAAAATAATATAATTTGAGGGAAGTTACTGGTTTTTAAATGATCTGCACATTGCTCATCAAGACATAGATTTCTTGGTGCCAATGTCCAGAAAGTAATTTGCTCTTATAAAATCATACTTCTTTTAAAAGGGACATTTGATCAATATCAACAGGTTATCTAAGAAAATTATATTAACATTAAATAACTGGTAATACAGTCATTTTTATGTCAATCTCATTAATTTTGATTTCCAAAGCATTTTAAAAGCACTTAGTTGAACATTTTTTTTTTTAAGATTTTATTTATTTCCTTGAGAGAGAGAGAATGAGAGAGACAGCACATAAGAGGGGGGAGGGTCAGAAGGAGAAGCAGACTCCCTGCCGAGCAGGGAGCCCAATGCGGCACTTGATCCAGGGTCTCCAGGAACATGACCTGAGCCGAACGCAGTCGCTTAACCGACTGAGCCACCCAGGCGCCCAAGTTGAACATTTTTAAATACCACTAACAAATAAATGCAACCATTTCATAGACTCAGTAAAAACAAAATATTTTATCCATCAGTAATATTTGTCAAAACTCTGTGCTGTTTTAAGTTGATAAACTGTATCACATTTATCATTTTTTTTCTAGTCTCTTCTATGTGTAATTGCCAGGATAATCTCAAATATTTTTCTTTCATCAGTTCAGATTATTTTATATCAGGAGATAATCTCATTCTAGAAAACAAGCCCATCTGTTAACCACTTCTGTTGGCTGCCAGCCCTCATACTTACCCTGTCAGTGTTTCTTAGGTCTTCTTCTTTCATTGTATCTTTTGGTAGTTGATTTGATCAAGTCTGACTTTAAATACAGTCTAAATGCTGTGGACTACCCAAACTCCTGTCTCTAGTCTTGACTTCTCTTATAAACTCCATATTTGGAACCTCAATTGCATTGTCTCCTACATCTCTGGTGTCTCACGTTCTCTCAAACAGGACATGTACTAAATTGAACTCTGCAGCTTCATCTCTGCCATCACCCTCCAACCCCCACCAACCACCCCCCATTGCCCTTAAGACACTGGCCAGACTGACCATTTTACAATAACTAGAACATAAGGTTATTTATCCTTTTTTCCCTGCTATCAACCACCCTGCAGCAACACATCCTTGTATGTCTCCATAGGTACTTCAACACTTAGGATACAGACTTCCTTAGCTTTACCAGATGTTACCAAATTGCTCTCCAAAGAACCAGTATCAATTTACCTTCCAACCAGCAATGAATAGAAGTTTCAGTTTCTGTACCACCTAGATATTTGGTATTGTCATGCTTTAATTTTTAAGATCTAATGGCTTTGAAATGTAATCCCATTATTGATTTAATTTCTATTTCTCTAATTACTAGTGAAGCTGAGAATCTTATGCATTTATTTGTTCTTTGGTTTTCCTTTTCTGTAAATTGCTTGTTTATATCCTTTGTGTATTTTACATTAGGTTGTCCGAGGCTTTCTTCTTCTTTTTTTTTTTTTTTTAAGTTTTTAAGGACTTCATAATACCATACTTTCTTAAGGACTTCATAATACCATCCAGATACAAATCCTTTGTCAGTTCTACATATTACAAATACCTTCTAATAGTTTATGGTTTGTTTTTTAACTTTGTTTATGATAACCTTTTATTATACAGAAGTTCAAATTCTAATGTATTCATAGTTTATCTCATCATTTAACACTTAATGCCTTATTTGATAAATTATTTTTATCCGATAGTCATAGAAATGTTTTCTTCAAATTTCACGGTTTTAACATTTTGTTGATTGCATCCATCTCTTGTTTATTTTTGTTCATAGTGTGAACTGGGAACCTAATTTTAATTATTTCTTGTGGATATCTATCATTTATTAATTAATCCATTCTTCCTACCCATCCCTCAATTTTTAATGTCTCTTCAGCTATACACCATGGCCCCTACAAGTGAGGATTGCTTTAAGGCTCTCTAGTCTCTTCAGTTTGAGATTTTTCTATCTCTGCACCATTATCATACTGCTTCATTATTAGAGCTTTATAATAAGCATTGATATTGACATTTCAGTTATCTATTGCTCCAAAACAAACTGCTCTATAACTTAGTGGATTTTTAAAAATCATTATTTTTTTATTATCTTGTTGATACCCACAAAATTCCGCTTCCCATGGTTTCTGGTTGGGCACTGGGACAACAATGAGCTCCAAAATAACTTCATTCATACAATTGACGTTGGGTACTAGCTACCAGGTGAAAGCTCCTCGAGGGTTATCAATCAGAAGCTTTGGTTTTTTTCTCTCCACATGGCTACTTGAGATAGGGGGACAAGAAGAAACGTTTCAAGTCATAGATATCTTAAGGCCTAGCCTCAGAAGTGACTCAGTAATCTCTGGCTTAATATATTGGGCTAGTAAGTTCTAAAGGAGGTAAAACAGACTCTGCCTCTTGATGGGGAGAGGGGTGATGTCATATTGCTAAGAAGGGAGATAATGTGATCATCTTTAGAACTACAATCTACTACCTTCTGGCAGGACAAGTCTTATCTTTTCATTATGCTTCTTCAACATCATTTTGGGATTTTGTCTTCCATCTACCAATCTATGAATTTGGGGATCAACTAGTGAAGCTTAACCAAAAAAAAAAATTGTAATGGGATATTGAGTAAAATTTCAGATAACATTCATTTAACAAATGTTTATTGAGTGCCTACTACGTGCCAGGTCCTGTTCTAGTGTTTCTGAATATAAATGAACAAAATGAACAAACTGCCTACTCCACCTGAGTTTCTGTTTCAGATAATTTGGAGAAAACAGACAGCTTCATTACCTTTGGTCTTCTAATCAATGAACACATTTTATTTCTCAAATTTAGTTAGGTTTTCTTTTTATGTCCTTCATCAAAGCTTTATAATTTCTTCTTACAAACTTTTACCTTCTAACCTGATTTTTCAGCAACTTATGGGTTTGTTTTCCTGCTATTTGAAACTAAGCTCTTCAAGGGCAAAAGTTTTAACTGCTTTGCATCTTCTCATAGCACCTGGTACATTATCACCTACTGCAGGACAATGTAATTTGTTTAATGAACAACAGATTGAATGAATAAATGAATAATGAAGTGAGAGTTTAATTTTCCATTTGGAAATCTTAATGTGCTAGCTCAAACTGTCTGAACTAAAACTAAGCTCCCAGAAACGAGCAGCTTTCATGTGGCAAGTAGACTGCCATCATCATACACTTACGGAAAGTCCCCTCGATATCAAATCCATTAAGTAATGTAGAGAAGCAGCACACCAGTTACTTCAATGACAAAAAAGAAAAGAAAAAGAGAGAAAATGCTTCCTAACCTTTATATGGATATTTAAAGAAGTTAAAATGTGTTTGCCAGGCCTTGGCTAATCACACCATTACTAATAACTTTGAAATTTACTTCTAAATTGGTTCCAGTGAGGAACAAATTAGCTCACTCTATATAAATGGAATCAGTGTGAGTCTCTTTAAAAACAGAAATCCATGAACATTCTTATTTTCAGAACCTCAATTACCATTTCTACAATTCTTAGTTTTACAAGCTTACTGAACTTCTGAAATTGTGGGGAAAGCAGCCAAAGTAATAGTAAAACACCAAATGATACAAAAATAGTGCTAAGTACTGAGAAGACCTAAGATTCATATTTCAATTGTGTACTCTCAAGATGGGTAGGTTCTAACACAGAATCACCATCAAAACAGGTTCTAACACAGTATCGCCATCAAAACTGCCTCCAAAATTGCTATCAAAATCATTACTGTGCCATCACTCAGAATTTCCAAACATTTCAAGTTCTGATACATAGATAAGAAATATCCTAATGACAATATCACTATTTTCAATACTATTTATAGGTCACAACCACAGCCCTTTGTATATGAGATTATGAAGAAGTCTTATCAAACACCAGTCCTTTGAGAAACTCCAGAAATTGTGTAAGTAATTTGAAATCTGCAGGATGTTACAACATGAAATGTAAAACTAAGAAGCCAGAATGGAAAGAGTGGGAAACATAAGCTCAGCTAACACCAAAACACACCGCCAAGAAGCAAACCTCCACATAGTCTCTCTGTCCCTTCTGTGCTAGTATTCCCTAGGGTTCTTTTCTTCTTGCTCCAAGTACATGTTAAATAACTCCTAAATCTAAATCTCTAGACTAAGATCTGTCACCTGAGCAACAGATCCATGTTTCTAACTCCCCTGAGGTATCACTGCTTGAATGTCACAGAAACACCGCAGATTCAGCAAAGCCCAAACCAAACTCGTGATTCCCACCTCCACCCCATCTGCTCCTCCTTTTGTATTTCCTGTCTCAGTGAAGAGCACCATCACATACCCAGGCCTCTACACCAGAACACTGAGTGTCATTGCAAACCCCTTTCTCTCTTATTTCTCTCATCTAACTGATTACCAAGACCTGGGTGTTACACAGGATCACCTCCTTTAATGATGTATTGACCTGTTTTCTCTTCTTCATACCCACTGCTCTAGCCTTGGTTCAAGTCCTCATCATCTCCTACATGGACATGGTGGCAGTGGTATGAAGAAGCTGGACCCCTTGCTTCTAGTTTTACCTCCTTTAATCCATTCTCTACACAGTCACAAAATGATCTCTTTAAAACAGAGAATCAAATTATCCACCTACTTTAATATCTTTTAAAGGTTATTGATGTTCTTGCAGGATAAAGTTCAAGTCCTCAACATGAACTCCAGGGTCCTCTTTGACCTGAGTCTTACCTAGATCTCTAGATTTCTCATTAAATTCTGGTTCTCTCCTGAACCTGCTACCCCTCCATGTCAGACTACCAAGACTCACTGATTCACAGTTTTGCTCATACCGCTCCTTCTGCTTAGATGATCTTCTTCCCATCTTTAAACTAATGAACTCCTACTCATTCTCAAGGTCTAATGCAAGCATCATTGCCTCTACAAATCTTCCTAAAATCCCTATGTGGAATTACATACTCCCACATTTGTGCCATAAATATGAGAACTAATATTTATGGAATACTTACCATGCGCTAGACATTCTGCTTAGCAGTTTATTACATGATTTTTGTCATTGTACCCTGTAGATAAACTTACAAACTTCTTTCACATTATCTTACTACTATATCCTACAATTTATAAATAAATTCAGGATGCTTTATTTTACCTACTTATTTATATTTTGTATTTTCTTCTAGTAGCCTGAAAACTTAGAGCTGAACTATGTTTTATCTTATTATCCACTACCTAAAATCCTTTATTGCACAAATAGGTCTCAAAGCTTTGTTGATAAATGGGGTAAAATGGCTCTAAGAAGATTGGTATAATAGGTATAACTTCAGTGACCTTCTACCTACTTAGAGATTCTCCTAATATAACTGGAGGTGTTATCAGAAACTTTTTTTTAATTTAAAAATGTATCCTGAATCAAAGCAATTATCTACCTAACTTGCTAATTGTACAACAAAGGAAAAAGAGTAAGATTGCCATTCATGATCCGAATCTTGAAGATAGGCTAATTTAATAATGCATATTTGTATTAATCACTTATGCATTTATCTGAGCCTTTGCAGATTTTCTGCTTGCTCAACTCATTGGAATAAAATGTTTTCTAAGGGCACACTTAAAAATTCTGTCAAATGTAGCATTTGAAAATTTTATCCTACAATGATATTATCAAACACAGTAATTCTTAACAATTCCATTTTAGCTAACACCTGTAAACATTCAACAATCTGCCTATTGAAAGTCTGTGATTCAGCTTTGTGAGTGTTACTGGCTTGTGACATTAAATCAAGAGATTTAATATATCTTACATTAAATGCAAAAGACAATAAAGAATAAGCCAGTCATGTAGCTTCCTGACAGCAGGGAGTTATAGATCTGTTGATATTAATACTAACAGAGTCAGAACTTCCCAAAACATTTAGATGTGATGGCAAGAACAAGAGTAGAAAAGGGTTCGCACATCAAACAGCCTCTTCTTCTCACTTAGTATACTAATGTTTCGCAAAATAACCCTTTGTTTTATTTCAACATTTAAAGGGTCTAATTTTCCATGGTTGTGACAAAGATATATGTCCCTATGTCATTCATAGGCTGAGATCATATAAAACAAATATAATTGAGATACAATCTAACCAGGAGATACTCATTTTTTTTGCCAAATAACCATAAATACTATCTTGTTTGTAAAAATGTATTTAGCTTTATTAAATTATTTCAACTAGATTTATTTTTAAACCAGCACTTAAAGCACAATACAACCCCCTCAGCAACCAACAAAACTAAATAAAATTTTCTGAAGCATATCTAGAATATTTTAAACCAAATTCTTGTCTGTTCATAATGCTTCTGTAAAACCTTTAGATGACTGCCATTTAAATAAATAAATGTTTATTTATATAATTAAACACTCTTCCTGTATATTGTTTTCACTAAATTCAGTGTTCTGGATGTTCTTCTCTCTTTATTAGGAAACCATCTCCCTATTTTTGGCATTCTTTCCTAGGCAAGTTTGCCAACTAAATACCTCTTTAAATCATTTTATACCTCATGCCATCATAACAGTCTATAAGAAAAACCCTCCCCAAGCAGGGGTAGGCCCAAAATTTGCTGCTATATCCTATTCTCTTCCTAATGGGTTGACCATATACTCAAGCACCAAAGCCAGAATCCTGCAGTCATCCATTCCATTAGGACCTCACACCTATAATTGGTCATTAGGACCTATTGATTCTTCCTCCTGAATATATTGTAAATCTATCATTCTTCCTCAAGTTCACCACTACTTCTTCATCATTCATCACTTAGATTATTGCAGTGATTTTTCTAATTGGCTTCCCTGCTCCTTAGCCTCAGCTTCATCCCCCATCCTACTTCATTCCTCTATAACTGTAATTTTATTTTTAAAATGAAATGGGTAATGCCATTTCCTACCTACATCTTTCACTGCTGACAATAACTCACAGGATTCAAGCCAAATTCCTGAACGTGGCATATCAGCATGACCATTAGGTATCTCACCAGACATGTTTCACCATCTTCCCACATACTTCCATGCTGCAATTCTCTTACTACAGACAGAAATAAGTGCCTCCTTACTGCATGTTGTATGAATACTTGATACACATGCTGCTTCAGTACTAGTTTCAAAAAAATTAAAATTTTTAAAAATTAAAAATAGAAGACAATAGTATTTTAAAGCATAAAGTAGTGCAAGTAGCACAAAATAAAATATAGAAATAACATACATAAATAATCAAAGGGAATAAATTTGATAGTTAAAGGACAGATACTGTAAATTGGATTCTTATGCTTTTTGCAAGCCACAAAAGTAAAACACAAAAGGTGAAAATAAAAGAATGGGAAAAGATAATGAAATAAAGAAAGACACTCAAAGACAAAAGAAAAAAAAAGGCACACTGGAACAAAAAATTTCTACAAAGCAATAAAAAAATGATTCAGCTGGAGAAAATGGTAATTCCAAATTCAAATATAAATAATAACATCACATCAAGTATACAAACTAAAATGGAGAGGATTGGAAAGAGCAATCATCAGAGATCAATAATAGTCAGAGATTTCAGTACACTCCTCTTAGTAACAAACTGATCAGGGAGCAAAAGGAACTAGCAAATTTTAGAAGATTTAAACAGCACAATTAAAAAGTTCAATGCAATGGACATATGTAGAACCCTACACTCAACAATTAGAGAACACACATTTTATTCAAGTATAGCATGAACTTCAAAAGTGATTGTATGTTATACCACAAAGCGAGTCTCAGCTAATACCAAAAAACCAATATCACACAGAATTTTTCTGTGAAAATAAGATATTTAAGTTAGAAATATAAAGTTTAAGACTTCAGTTATGGTAAATTGAAATATGGGGCAGACGTTTATAAACTGGAACACTAGAGAAATACGGGAAACTCTAGGATTTGAGAATTAAAGGTATTTACAGTACTTTCAGCTTATCACTTTTGAATGAGGGTTAGCATCCAAATATTTCATTAATCAAAATTTTTATTCTTTCAAGAGTATCAATATTATATTATGCTTTCAAATTTCTCAATTGAAAGACTGATGACTGAATTACATTGTAGATTGATTAATTAAATAATTGCATCATTAAATGTGCACTGGAAACTGAACCTGTCACTGGCCTTGTGGCTAACACTTCCAAGGGAAGACTTAGGACTTCAGAAAAATAATATATAATGGAGGTATTTGGATAGGTGAACATCAAACAATTAAATTAATATCATAAATTTACACTAAATTCACAGAAAAGTGGATTGTCACTGGCTAGTATGGATCAGAATATGATTAGGCAATAAAATCTATTCATCTAGCTTTAATCACTGTTGCCTCTCTTATCTGACTATAGAGGTGATGAGACAACATTCCTTTTGGGTCATAAAAGAAATCCTATTAAATATCAACCCATAAATGGTGCACCTGGAAACAAAAACTGGATCTGGGTTAGTTTAAGATGAAATGGGCCTTAACTTAGAAAATGGAAATGCATAACGTATATTTCATAAGTCTTCATGCAAAAGACATTGGCTTGTCACTGTATTTTATCATTTTAGTGTAGTTGAATTTAATATCACTGACAAAGAGATGATTTGACCATCAATTTTTCAGATTTGTATAGTTTAATACTGGTTTTATTTTCCTAAAGTCTTCCTTTCTCTAGTAACAGAAAGCTATTCAGAAATGGTAATTACAAGGCATTGAAGGTCATCTGATTTGTTGTATCAGCTTTAGATCAGTGACTAGATTTTACCAGTCACTGCTCTGTCAGCTTTAATAGAAAGCATGCATTTATCTTACTAACAGTTCAATTTGTGGGATAGCTGTTTTTTACAATTAAAACTACTGAAGCTTTAATATACATGGAAATTATCATGATAGCATTCTCTCCACATTTCTAACAACCCTGAAAGGCTGTAATATGGAAATATATACAAATGACTATAGCTTGTTTTCTGAGGACAGATTTTAAGATTGTTATATGATCTTAAGAGAAACATCTACATGAATCTTAAGTTACTGAGTGCTATAGAAGTTAGACTATTTGGAACAGATTTACAAAAATACTTACATAAATAATTGGTGAGGGATTGAAGTAGGAAGGGGCTCATCATACTCTTGCTGATGGAATGGACAAGACTGCTGACTGAGTGGAGTGGAGGAAGAATTGGCATAAGAAGGTTAATTGCAAGAGAAATGAAGCTGATCTGCTCAGTGAGATGATGTTGATTGCTACCTAGTTAGTTGTATGAGAGAAAACACCCACTTACACAAAATCTTCCACTTAATTGAGTTTAAGCCCAGTTCAGTAATCACAGAATTATGAAGAGCTACAAAGGAATGTTAAAGATCACCTACTTTAACCCCATATCTATAAAGAAACCGGGAAGTTATATAATTTATGCAAGAACTACAAATCAAATCTGTTGCATCCTATTACAGGGTTCTTTCCATTTGAATTAAACTGAATTAGATGTGTGGATTCAATAGAAGCAATCTTTCTGTAAAGTCAATTAGTATGAATACTGCCCCCCCGGCCCCCGATCTGATAATTACAATAAAACTCCATGGGGAATGCATTATGAAGAACAGAAAAGAATTCCAGGGCAATTCTGTTAAGGCTAAGGCAATCTGAGAATTTAATTTTGGTATGTCTGGCCAAAGTCAATTACTCAAGCACAGGGGCTGGAAAGTGACCAAGGGCTGACTCGGCAGCTTTCAAACTCTTCTGCTGAATTAAAAAAAATAAAATAAAATAAGTGGGGAGAGGAGGTAGGGGAAGAACAGGGCAAGAAAGAAAAAAATAAACTATATAAGTTAATAGCTTACTAGTGAAATAGTGAATACTGGGCTATGAATTAACTTTGAGAATGCTAGGTACTCATGGAAATTTACCTGAAATCAAAAGAAGATGGAATAGCATCATGTTGCACACTTTAAATACATACAATTTTTGTCAATTTTACCTCAATAAAGCTGAAAATATTTTTTAAATAAAAATGCATTTAAATCTATTACATTTTTTGTTAAAAAAGAAGATGAGATAAAAATAAGAGAGGGATGGGAGGGCAGGAAGTTGGGAAAATGAGTATGAAAGCAACAAACAGATTTGGGAAAACTAGAGAAATCTAAACTTTTTCACCAACTTGAAGTGGTACTTTCTATCAAAAGGAAAAACTCTCTAATATGTAATAACTTTATAACATTACACAGACAAATTTAGCATTTAATATTCAAAAAGAACCATTTTTACAGGGGAAACTACCACAGGACTCCTCTAGATAGTGGATCCTAGTTGTATTTATATGATTTACAAAAATGTGATTTATATATAGCCTGTCAGGAACATATCCAGGACACAAAAAATGTATATACATATTATTTTAAAGCATGTGAAAGCAAAGGTGCACTCATTTTTGGGTTTTTTGGTTTTGGGGTTTTTTTTGTTTTTGTTTTGTTTTGTTTTGTTTTGTTTGAATTTTAAAGCATTGCCACCAATCTCTCTAAGCTATATCTCTTCTTTGTCTTTATTCTTGCTCTTGTCACCATCATTGAGAATCTTAGGAAACCTGTTCATCCTTATAGCCACATTTTCTATAACCAGGAATGTCTCTTTCAATCAGGGCTTCCCTGTGACTGGGAAATGAAAATTGAAGAAGCAGAAGGTGCAGAAATGGGTGCTAGCCTTGGAGACTGGAGACCTAGTTCTGAAATGGTCACTATGTAGTTGAGTGATTATACTCAAGCCATGTCATCTCTCAGGAAGAGCTCAATTTCTTCATCTACAAATAAGAAGGCTGGGTTAGATGATTTCTAAGCTCTCTGACAGTTTGAAATGGAGTCAATCAATTACTTCTTCCTTTTTGAATTTTCCTCATACTCCCTTTAATAGAGTTGAATAGGTAGTTTTTGCAAAGCAATGAGTAATTCTTTCTTATCTATAATATTCTACTTATATATCAAACTTTTCTAGCCTTTGCCAAAGGCCCCAGTAGACAAATAACTTCAAAAAGTACTAACTTCTGAGCAGTACAAGTCATCTAAGGTCACTGTTTACATTCTACACTGACAGAAAGGTTTTTGTGAAAATGAGAAATGTTTTTAATCCTTAGTTGAAATAGCTTAATGATAGGAAAATTACTGCTTTCTACAAGGATAAATCTAAACTCAAGCCCAGATAAGAGCTACTTCAATTTGTATAGTATCTATGGTTAAAAAGCAGGTAAAAAAATCCCTTAAAAGTTTTTATTTATGATAGTCCAACATTACAGCTTTGACGAAATGGACAAAGGTAAATTATCTTGGTGCTATGTTTAATGGCCCTAATAGCCTACTCAGTACTGAGCTATTTATTTCAGGATACCGACTTAGTTGTACAACTAATTTCCAAAAAACAGGCCACAATGTAAAAAGTTACCATGTAGAAAAATATCTTTAAAATTCCAGTCACTGACCATATTTCAAACATGATCACTGGGCAAATAAAAATAGTTTTTATTTAGCATGTATTTGATTACAGATGTCTTCATATAAACAAAAATAATTTTTAAAATAAATAGAATAGGAATAAAACAGGATAAAAACTTAGTATCATTATTATTTGAACCATTACAAGGTTCAAGGTTTCTTTACCTAAAATATACTCTTGATGAGACTTGTGGTTGCTGAATAAAATACAATCATTAGATGCAGCATGGCTTTGATGGTAATTATGATACTGTTTATAATGCCATGGTTCTGTCCAAAGGCCACTAATACAATGCAGTCTTTTAGCTGCAATACTCAAACAATGATACTGTAATCACTATTTCCCTCTTCATTTAAATACTCTGTGCATCCTGCCACAGTGACTTTATTCCATACCAGATGCTTGTAGAACATGCTGCCCCAATTATTCAGCCATGATGCCTGTGCCTATGACTAATCTGAGATAAAGCTGAAAAATAAACAAAATTAATGCTCATGCCTTTCCTGTCCATTTGTGCCATCCTCTTCCTTTCTTTACTGGTCTTTAACCTTCATACTCAGTAATCTTCAACTGCTCTTGGCAAAGTCAAGCCCAGTACCAGTATTTCCCAAAGAATGTGCCAAAGAACACCAGTCTTCTGAGACATTTATCAAAGAAAAATCAAAGAGAGTGTGGAGAGGTTCCAAGATCCAATACTTTGGAGAAACTGCATACTGTATTCCCAATCCTGAGGATTCCCTAAATCTATTAGCAAATCAAAGGCTTTTAGCCATCTTGCCATAAAGAAATAATTTTACCTATATTTAATCCATACAAATCCAAAATTTATTTAACTGTGAAGCCTATTCATATAATTTTTTTCAAATAAACTTTATCAACAAATCTGATAATCCATGGCAAATAATAAGCACTTCCTTGCCCTCATCTAGAATTTAACTGCTGAGGTCCTAGCCTCTTAGAGATAAGTTAGAAGCTGACTAGTTAACTGCAAGAAAATTGATACAAATACAAGAGGTTAACTTCTTTAATAGATTCATGCTACCTCTGTCTAAGGATGGTTGATTTTAACATACATTTGCAATGCACCTGCCAAAATGCAGAATAAAATGGAAATTTCAGGCACTGAAGTTGTGAGATTACACCCTGCATGTGTCTCTTATTGCACTTGTGAGTATTATATTGGTTCTGCAATTTTTACACTCAAAGAGCTAATATTCTGAGGCAACATTTACAAATACTGGGTGAGGGTAATATTTGTAGACACATTTAATCAAACCATTTTTCTCACCTAACAGAAATGGATTTAGTCATCTGCCTTTTGATGCCAAAAAATTGTTTTAAAAATTAAAAATATTAAAGAGACACATGCAAAGATCTAGCTGTGGAGCCATGGCTATGTGTTGACCATTTATTTGACTAACGACCAATACTTGATTGACTGGCTCACTGAATTGAGAAGTCCTGAGTTTTTAATTCTACAAAAATATTTCAAAGGAAGATTTTTTTTTTCTTTGAAAGTCTTAGAAAACTAGCAATTTGAATCTCCTATCTCTACAATCCACCATTTACATTTCTTCCTATCTTTAAACAAAGTAGAAACATGGAGAAGACGTAATGAATTAAAGGTTAAAATGGTGATGATGAAAGTGAGAAAAAGTGAGGGAGCTCAGGAGTATTTAAAACTGCAGTCGGAAACTGTGTCAAAATATGTTTTTCCAAGACATTTCTGATACATCTTGCTTCCCAGTTAGAATGGTAGCACATGTAAGGACCACCCCCCCTTGCATAGTGTCTGACACTTTATCTCTGTAAGCTTTTTATTCCCATATGCTTATGCCATCAGTAAATGCTGATCACAGAATTTCTGAACCACAAAATATTTGTAGGCATTTTTTTCCAGGGGAAACGAGCATTATTGCCTCCAACCTCGATCCATTCTAATATAGAAGTACGGAACTAATCCTACAGTAAGTCAAAACAATTGACAGCATCAGCAAATGGTTGAAATCCTTAGTCTAACAAAATCATCCTTTTTAAAGACTAGCATACTCACTGATGAATGCCTTGTAAAATTACATTATGTCAAGTATTGGCAACCTCAAATCTTTGTATTTGTTAGTTCTGGGAAAATGCAGTTTCTTTTTTCTGATTCTTTGCTTAAAATCAATACTATTTTAGTCTTAAAAAACAAAAGGGCAAATACCTTTGTATCTCTAGCCCAATCGGAAACATCTCTAGTAACATATAGTATTTTGGGAACTGAGTCTGTTGTTAGGATGTATCACTCCAAAGAAATGGACAAAATTAGGAAGATTACAGTTGTTTTAATTTTCTAGCCAAAGCCTCAAGGTAGTGTTATAGAGACAATCACAGAAACAGGAAATAGTACACAAACATGGTTTTGGTGTTATTCCCACAAATTCATTAACATCCTCTTCCTTTCTTATTTTTTTTTCTAGTGGAGAAAAATGCTAATTCTTTCCTGGATAATATATTAAAAGTGAATTCTTGATATATTACTGTTTGCTTTTACATTCTACTTAAGAAAATGATTCCCAAAGTGAGACAATGATGTCGTTCAATGGAAAATGACATATGATCAAAACTCTGCCCCTTACTAGTTTTCACATGTCTTTGCCATCTCCTAATCAATGAGGAAGTGGCATACTTGAAGGATAAAAAGGAAAAAAGTTTGATCTAAATAGAATTTAGGAAACAAAACAAATGAGCAAAGGGAACCAATGAGGTAGGCAAACCAAGAAATGCTCTTAATTATAGAGCACAAAATGATGGTTAGCAGAGGGGAGGTGGGTGGGAGGATGAGTGAAACAGGTGATGGGGATGAAGGAGGGCACGTGTGATGAACACAGGGTGTTGTATGAAAGTGTTGAATCACTATATTGTACACTCGAAACTAATATCACACTCTATACCTGAATTTTTTATCATGATTCACATCTTCATAGGTTGAATTTTACTGTAGTTTTGTTTTGTTTTTAAGGAGGTAAAGGGGGTTTGAGGAGGTTATTTGGTTTTGTTTGGTTTTTGTACTTAAAACTATTTATTTCCTCATAATTCTGTGGGTCAGCTAGGCATTTCTTCTCATCTTCACAGGCATGGTAAATCTGAGGTCATCTGGCAGCTTTGCTGGAGTTGGATGGTCTAGGACAGGCTCACTCATGTCTGGCTATTGCAGGCTGGTTGTTCTAAGGAGCCTCAGCTGCGACAGTGCATCCTGGCTCCATGAAGTCTCTCATCCTCCAGTAGACTAGCCCAGGCACATTCATTAAGTGGTGGTTTCAGGATTCAAAAGAGCAACAATAAGAGATAAAACCCCAAGACTGGAGAAGTTTTAGGTTCACAGCAAAATGGAGAGGAGGTAGAGATTCCCCACATACTCCCTTGTCCCCATACATGCATAATCTGTCCCATTATCAAAATCCCCCACCACAGTGGTACATTTGTTACAAGTGATGAACCTACCTCATATCATATCATACATACTGTAATGGAAACTCCAATTTACATTATAATTTACTCTTAGTGTTGTACATTCAATGGGTTTGGATGAATGTACAATGACATGAATGCATCATTATGGTATCATCTAGAGTAATTTCATTGCCCTAAAAATCCTCTGTGTTCTGCCTATGCATCCCTCCAAGCCCATACCCTAACCCTTGGCAACCACTGATCTTTTTATTGCCTCCATAGTTTTTTAAGAATGTCATATAGTTGGAGTCACATAGTATGTAGCCTTTTCAGACTGGCTTCTTTCACTTAATAACATGCATTTAAGTTTTCTCCATGTCTTTTCATGGCTAAATAGCTCATCTATTTTTAGTGCTGAATAATATGCCATTGTCTGGCTCTACCACCGTTTATTTTTCCATTCACCTACTAAAGGACATTTTGGTTGCTTCCAAGTTTTGGCAACCATGAACAAAGCTGCTATAAACATCCACATGTGGTTTTTGTGTGAACATAAACTCCTTTGGGTAAATACCAAGGAGTGTATGATTGCTGGATTGTATGGTATGAGTATGTTCAGTTTTGTAAAAAAAAAAAAAAAAAACTGTTAAACCATCTTCCAAAGTGACTGTACCATTTTGCATTCCCATCAGCAATTAATGGGCATTCCTGTTGCTCCACATCCTCGCCAGGATTGGATGTTGTCAGTATTCCAGATTTGCTACTCTAATAGGTGTGTAGTGTTATCTTCTTGTTTTTCTTTTTTTAATTTAATTTTATTAGAGTTTATACTATAGTACTTCACTTCTCACATGTGTGAGAATGTGAGTTTATATGCATATTAAAAGGACAATTTGGGTGGGGGGTATAAAACCTCAGACTACACTTTCTTGTCCTCAGAGTTTTTATTCTATAAGATTTTAGCATTTAAGGAACCTGTGGGAAGGTCTAACATTAATCTTATTTTTCTGACTTTCACGTGACTAGGCATTCATGGTGAGATGCACATATAAATTTGTTCATTATCTTTAAAGTTTATTACCTTTACCATGATGCAGAATGCCCTTACAACCAGATTTGAGCCTTCACTTCAGGTATTTCTTTCTGTTCCATTTTTTTTTAATTCACAGATACAGATTATGTGTATTTTATTTCTTTATTTTTCTTCCACATCCATCATCTTCATAATAAATTTTATAGTTTATCTTTAAATTAAATTTTGTGGGATTTTCTCAAGGATTTTCTCCACATTCCTAACACTGTTTCAGTTATGTGTATTCCTTTGTTGTTGCTATCTTTTGTCTGTGTAAAACTTTTTCTCTGGCATTTTTCTCCTGATATGTATCACCCTCTTTCGTTGTTGTTTTTTATTGAGTCTCAACTTTAATTTCCTAGAGATATTTTTTTCATGGTTGTTTTCTGTTGGTTTGTTTGTTCACTTATATCATATATAATTTCTCTGAGCTAATGGATCATTTTTATCCTAATTCTTCTTCCTATATTTCTTTGGGAAATTTTTCTCATGACTTTTTTTTCATATGGCTCTTGATTGTGTTCTTATTCTCTCTTTAGTTTCCTTTCTAATCATTACTCATGTTTCGTAGTGCAGATTATGGAAAAAAAAAAAAAACAGTACAGGCTATAGTCTCCTGTTAAGATTTTTTTTACTGCATCTTCTGTCATCAAATCTCTTATTACCTTTTCCCAGGCCATACATTTCCATCTGTTGTCCGTAGCCAAAAACAATCTTTTTATATCACAGGCTTTCTATGTTACAGTTTGTATTTACTTTTCTCTTTCCTTCACTCTTTTTTATCTCCGGTATTGCCTGGCTCTACAATTTAGAACTAAACAAGATCTCTGTCATTTCAATATATAGTTTTCTTCAGCTACCTCTCACAGAAGCTTCCAGGATTCAAACTTGTTCCCAGCCTTCTGTTACCATATGTCTTTTCCCTCTGAGTCGGGGACCTTTCGTTGCCTTGTAAGATTGTGAAACTTGCTTTTGGGGAGCTATTTATCAACTCTAATAAGCACCATAGAATAACAAGAAAAACACAAACACAAACACACACACACACACACACACTGGGGCAGAAGATTACACATATCATTTATAAATGTTATAACTTCAGAAAAGTTATCATTATAGTTACAGCAACCAAAATGTTGTCTTATAATTTTATGTGGGAAAAGTATGTCTCCCCTCATATTAGTTAGGATTGTCCTTGATACAATAACAGAAAATCTAACAATGTTTTAAAACACAAAAATGTTTATTATTTGTCTTATAAAGAAAACAAAAGTCAGGATACAGTGGTATCTGGTGTTGGATAGCTGAATAAATGATATGAGGCCTAACACTTCTCCAATTATTTTTGGTTTATCACCTCATTGTCCCAAGATGGCTGATGCCCTGCAGGCATTAAATTTGTGCTCAAGGCCAGAAAAAGAGGAAGGAGAGCATTAGCCACAACTTTCCTCTTTTAATAGGAAAACAGAAGTGTCCCTACTACTCTTACTACCACCATCACCTCCAGGAAATTTCTGCCCACTTCTCAGTAGCTGCTAGGAATTTTCAGAAGAGTAATGGCATGCAAGAGAGAAGAGATTTAGGAAGAGCTACTGACCAGCCAACCAACAGGGTTTGCCATACCCCATGAGAGCTCTGTAACAGAAAGCGTTAGAGCTTACCTATCTTCGTATGCCCAGCACTTAGCAGGGTTTGACACATTTTTATATGCTAAATAAATATTTATTAAATTATACGCCTTTACAGATAACATTATTTATTGCTCTCTGAACCTGTAATTAAATTAACATTTTCAAGACAATTTACTATGGATCATGAACAACTGCAACAGGAGTTTACAATATAAATCTATAAAATCTTGTATTTTTTTTAAAGATTTTATTTATTTATTTGAGAGAGAGAATGAGATAGAGAGAGCATGAGAGGGAGGAGGGTCAGAGGGAGAAGCAGACTCCCTGCTGAGCAGGGAGCCCGATGTGGGACTCGATCCCAGGACTCCAGGATCATGACCTGAGCCGAAGGCAGTTGCTCAACCAACTGAGCCACCCAGGCGCCCCAAAATCTTATATTATTAAATGGGAATTAAAACTCTGTTCACCAGAGATGTCAATCTAGAATTTTATGTGACTAAAATTATATTAAAGAGTAAAATCTGTACAGTATAGCATAGGTTTGGAGCGACAAAGCATGTGTAAGATTAGGTTCATTTTTTTTTATTATGTTATGTTAATCCCCATACATTACATCATTAATTTTAGATGAAGTGTTCCATGATTCGTTGTTTGTGCATAACACCCAGTGCTCCATGCAGAATGTGCCCTCCTCAATACCCACCACCAGGCTAACCCATCCTCCCACCTCCCTCCCCTCTAGAACCCTGTTTGTTTTTCAGAGTCCATCGTCTCTCATGGTTCGTCTACCCCTCCGATTTCTCCCCTTCATTCTTCCGCTCCTGCTATCTTCTTCTTTTTTTTTTTAAACATATAATGTATTATTTGCTTCAGAGGTACAGTTCTGTGATTCAACAGTCTTGCACAATTCACAGCGCTTTTAATTGTGAAATGCTTTTCTGCTTTATCTCCCCTATGTGGGTTCTTACTCCTTAACCTGCAGAGCTAGGCTATTCTGTTTTAATAATAAATTATTAAGTAGGTTATAAATTAAGTGGAATATACTAGTATACTAATACATTATTATACTAATATTAATAATAGGAATTTAGCTATAGAGTACATCCAGGGTGCCAGCAAGTGCTGCATTGGGCTTTATTGTTGATATTTATAGAAACTTTTCATTGTTTCATAATATATACAAGTTGGTTCTAATAAAAACAGCATTTACTCCTAAACTTTTTAGTAGAATAAAACTTAAGAATGACACACCAAGTTCATTCCAGGCTTTGTGCAACTATAATGATGATGATGATGATAGCAAATATAGAGAGTGCTTATATGTGCCAGGCACTTTTCTAAGCACTTTACATTTGTGAACTCATTTAATCCTGGCAAAAACCCTAGGAGGTGAGTACTTTGATCACCCACACATACAGAAGAGGAAGCTGGAGCAGAATTTGAAGTAACTTGCCCAAGGGCCTGTAAGTAGCAAGTAGCAGAGCTGGAATGTAATACCAGGCCATCTGGCTCCAGAGCTTGGACTCTTAATCACTTTTCCCTGAAACCTACTATGGATCCCCAGGAATACTCATACCTGTTTTTGACAAACATATTTTCTCCTTAATCATTTCAAGCACTCTACTGTATAGGCATTGTTTTCTACATTTGATATATGAGGAAACAGAAACTTAAAGAAGTTATAGAAACTTGTGCAAAACAAGTATGATTCGAACAAAACTCTGACTCTAAAATCTACATTCTTACACATTGTCCATGCTCTGTGCTGCCTCCAACAGATGAAGAAAACCCTTCAGTGTGTGAGGTACTTCCTGTGTCACAAAACATAAAGAAGATCACAAGGTCACAGAATTTCAGAGCTAAAAGGGATCATCTAATCCAACCCCCTTGTTTTACAGGTGGGGAACTGAAATCCAGAGAGGGAGTAGAAATACTACCACCTCACTGGAAATCTCTAATATCCTCACCTAAGGGTCAGTCCTCTAAAATCTCTCTTCTTGGGGTGCCTGGGTGGCTCAGTCGGTTAAGCATCTGACTTTGGCTCAAGTCATGATCTCAGGGTCCTGGAATCCAGCCCCACATTGGGCTCCCCGCTCAGCAAGGAGTCTGTTTCTCTCCCTCTCCCCTTCTCTCTGCCCCTCCCCCTGCTTGTGCATTCTCTTTCTCAAATAAATAAATAAATAAAATCTTTAAATAATCTCTCTTCTCCTTTTCCCTGTATGTTGATTTTCCATTTAAAAATTATTCGATATAATATAAATTGCTACAGTTCACATTTGAGAAGAAATTGTAAATACTGACCCTTATCATTTTAGGATAAAGAAAATCTTCAATACTTCACAGCCTTTATTTTCTCCAAAGCTTTGTTTCAAAAAGTATTATCTCTGGGGGTGCCTGGGTGGCTCAGTTGGTTAAGTGACTGCCTTCAGCTCAGGTCATGATCCCAGGGTCCTGGGATCGAGTCCCGCATCAGGCTCCCTGCTCTGCGGGGAGCCTGCTTCTCCCTCTCCCACTCCCCCTGCTTGTGTTCCCTCTCTTGCTGTGTCTCTCTCTGTCAAATAAATAAATAAAATCTTTAAAAAAAAAAAAGTATTATCTCTGTTTGTCATCTTAGAAAATATAAAATCTACTGGCTGGAAGGGTATACAGCACATGTATCAAACTTATCTCCAAGAACCCTAGGAAGACAAAAATCATGACAATTTATACCTAGCATCATTGAAGAGCCCTATCCATTTTGTATCTGCTTTTATTGATTGTCCTCTTACTTGAAAAAATATAATCACTTAGGTCATTGAGTGATTTACACCTTCTCATTGTCTTGGGTAGATTTCTGCTTTTCTAAGATTTGCAAGTGTTTGTTAAATTTTATTCAAAGTGATCCCAGAAAATATAACTAGAGTTTATTATAATATATTCTACAATTAGAAAAATGTTTTAGCGCCACGAATATATAAATATATATAAAGCAATTATTAGTTAGCAGCAAAGACAGGCCACTTCAATCTTATTTCATCATGAAAATAATCAGTGCTTTTCCTTTTTATATTCCAGGCAAGAGTCTCATGGGTTCTTATGCACTACAGTAGCCATTAAGTGATACTGTCATTGTGTATTATTACTTTATAACAATTGTAAATTAGATAGGAAGGGCATAATTCCCTCATTTTCTAGATAAACTTAAAGCTTAGAGAGGTTAGGTGGTAAGATCAAAGTCAGACACTAATAGGTGGAGGAACCCTACTGCAATTCAGATCCATTATCTGCAGCCAGTGTCCTTCTTAGTGCATTAGGTTGCCTATCCTAGTCTAATCAATTTATCTACCATTCAAAATTAAAGTTCCATATCTGTAATATTTTCTCTGTTTATTTCAAAGAGAGGTTTTTTACAGTCTTTCATTCAGATACATTTACCCTTATTAGAAATTGTTAAAACAAAAAAAAAATTTTTTTTTTTAAGATTTTATATCTTTGAGAAAGACAAAGAACATGAGCGGGGGAAGGGAAAAGGAGAAGCAGACCTCCCTGCTGAGCAGGGAGCGTGACCCAACTTGGGACTCTATCCCAGGACCCTGGGATCAGGACCTGAGCCAAAGGCAGACACTTAACCGGCTGAGCCACCCAGGCGCGCCTAAAACAAAAAAATTTTCTAAAGCTTTTCAATAATCACCGTTGTCATTCCCTATAAACAAAGTATTTAAAGAGACCACATCCTTAGACACACAGGGCCACTTCAAAGTCCATCCATTTGCTGTGCAAAAGTCACATTAAAACACTTTATCCCGAACTGCCCATGACCTCAGAGAACACCAGACTGCATATTCATTCCTATTGGCACAGTCGCACTACCTGATGGCTACAAGTAAAGTTTACTTTCTTTTCTTAATACAAAACTATTAAACGAATTAATACTGTATTGTTAACTTTGAAGTATAATTAATTTTAAGGAAGTTCTATGATCATAGGTAGGTAAAGTAGCTCAGTATTTTGGTTCGAGGCACAACAGAGAAAACAAATTTTTCCTTTAAGAGATGTAAGTGACTCTGATATCCTAATATATTCTTTCCAAATGTGCATCACTGATTTGCATGGATTCTAAGGTCATTACCTGTAAATGCAGGGAGGAGACAGGCTCACTTCTCCATGAGTGTGGAGTGACCTCTTGCCTTCCAAGTGTGCTATTATAGTTGTGGAACAGCAGTCGGAGCCAAGGGGTCTAAGAACCTGCTAAACTAGGCCTCCTCAGGGATGCTTCTTTGTAAAATTCTAGAAGCTCCCTCTTTAAAAACAAATGATTAAAGATAGAGAAAAAGAGGCATGCAAAAAAAAATAAAAAACCACTTTTTTTTTCTCTTAAAGCAAAGAATCCAGATGATCCATTGGTATTTTGGTTCAAAAGTCAATCACCATTGTGCACTACACATTTCACTAGAAAAAGGATTTATTTTCCTCACATTCTTACCATGCATACCTCAACGCTTCACAGATGTACCAGTAATTTTTGTAAATTTATAACCACACTGGGCTTTTCAATATATCCCTCATAAAGTTGATGCAGGAGTGGTAATAGGTTTACACAAAAATTGTAATTTATTTCACGCTGTTTTGTTGAAAAGCTTAGCTTCTATTTATAGCTTTAATAAGCTACTGTTTGCTTCCTAATTGTGTAACCTGTGGGGTTATGGAAGATGTAAATTTAGAAATACCTTTATCTAGGAAACCCAGATAGTGTCTGCTTATAATATACGCTTTCTTGAAGCATATCCCTCCAGAGAACATTGGTTTTTAGATTAATATATGGAGGAAAATTTACCGTTCCTATAATCATTTTTATTTTATATGTCAACTCCAAAATTTTCAGAGATTTACTGTAATAGTTAACAGAAAAAAATTTCTAAGCGGAGACTGTGGCAATGCTGTAATTTTTTAAAATTATGACTTTATTGTTTTATTGAGATGATGTGATGTGTGTCCTTTACAAAGACCTAAGTAATATAGAAACATAGAAAATTTCATTTTAGATAATCCAAACCCCATCTATCAGAAAGAAATAACCCTCTCCCACACCAAGTAAACATCACTCCAAACATATCTAAATATCTTTTAAGTTAGAAAAATGGATCAGAGATATGTACACATACATAAACCTTAATTTTAGGAAAAATGGAATAAAATGATACATGATATTTTTATATTTAAATATTACATTTTCTTCTCCTTGACCCTAACTTAAAAAAAAAATTGAACTAAAAATTGAAGAATTACTGAAATTCAGGTAAATGTTTCTTAAACGAAAAGCATAATGTTTTCTTTTCTAAAAGTCCACTCCAAAGTTGAGGAAAAATATTGAAAAACTTTAGGAGGCTGGATTCTTTTCAATTATGTATATCAACATAGGTAGTAGCTATTAACCCCATGTTATGGATAAAAAGAAACTAGCTCATTGATCCTTCTTCTAATATTCCCTTCTCTTACTCTCAGCCTTGGCCATTAATATGTTTATTTTTTCATGGTTTATAACATTTATACTCTGTTTTAGAATTCCTAAACTTGTTATTTTTAATCCATAATTAGATAGATTTAATGCTCACTATTTTAAGTGTGTGTGTGTGTGTGTGTGTTTAGAAGGGCGCCAGGGCTATATATTGTCTAGGTCCTTGCTGCTTCAGAATGTGTCTCTGTTGACAAAATATTCCAATGAAAATAAGACATGCGTTACACTTTCCTTCCTTCATAATTGTGTAGAAATTGCTTCCCTGGCTTCTGACATTATGTGGAAATTGGACACCAACCTATTTTCCCCCTTATATGTAGTTTGAGGTTTTTGCCTTAAATGTTCATATGATTGAATCGCTCTTTATCCTTGGAGTTCAGGAAACAGTACTAAAATATCTTTTGGTATTCATTATTCTATATAAATTGTCCTAGGACGTAGTTTGATCTTTCAATTTGAAAATTAAAATCTTTACAACAGTTTTCTTCATTTTTGTATTTTTTGTTGATTCATTATTTTTCTTTTCTCAGAAACACCAATTATGCATATACTGGCTCTCTTTTCAGTGTCTTTCAAATCTTTTATCATTACAAAAGTTTTATATTGTTTGTACACATTTCTTTTGTCAGATATTTTCATATCTATTTATACCTCTGACTTTGTTTTCAGTCAAATTTATTCTATTTGTGTCAATTTTAGCATGTATTTTTTCTCTTATGTTTTTTATTTCCATTTTTATTTTCTTCCTGAACTCTACTAGCTCTATTTTCTTCTCCTTTTATTTGTCATATGCTCTCTTCTTTAAACTCTGTCTCTCTCTGAACTCTTTTTTAGAAAATATATCACTTGTGATATGTGCTTTTCATAGCTGTTTTGCTTGTTCTCTTCTCCTTATGTGAAAGAGAATATGGCAGCTTTTATGAATGGATCTATCCATTGGTCCCTTTCCAATTACTACTCATCTTTGATGAGGCTGGGGGAAAAAAAAAAAAAAGGTAGTCCTACAGGAAGGGGAAGAGAAAGAGGAATGAAAGGGCTAGAAATTAGCCAGGGAAGCTCGTAGCCACTATTTCAGCTTACTGACTCAAATGCCTTTCTTTCCAAATTCTTTCCAAATCTTTTGTTTTCGTAACATTGAAAGTACTTCACCCCCCCCCCCCCCCCCCAAGGTTTTTCCTCTCAAGAAGTCTGCATGGATCTCAACAGGTTCTCCCTAGATAGCTCTATGTCTCCTACTTCCTCCACCTTCTCTTCTGACAGGCTGCCTGGACTTAGTGATCAAGTGGTAGAGAACAGAATGACATGGTTGGCAGACTGTCCCTTTGAGGCTTCCCCCCCACACCATTCTAGGATGTCAGCTGGGATCTCTGCAGGAATTTCTCCATTTTTCTTATGCTTCCCAGAAACCAAGCTCTCTTTAATTGAAGACTCTTAAATATGCTTTTCAGAGAACACATATTATCTGAGGTAGCCAGTGCCATCTCTTAGTAGGCTTAATTTTCTTTTTTTTTTTTTAAGATTTTATTTATTTGATAGAGAGAGACACAGCAAGAGAGGGAACACAAGCAGTGGGGGAGTGGGAGAGGGAGAAGCAGTCTTCCCACGGAGCAGGGCGCCAGATGTGGGGCTCAATCCCAGGACCCTGGGACCATGACCTGAGCCCAAGGCAGACGCTCAATGACTGAGCCACCCAGGTGCCTCAGTAGGCTTAATTTTCTATGCAGAGGTTACAATATTTAATATATGAACTTCACAATTTATACCATTGAGGTTGAGGATGTTTGCACTTGCTTCTTTGGAGAAGGCATATTTTTCTCTCTCTTTGCCTCCTTTGATATTTTCAGTGGGCTTTGAGGGAATCAGGAGAAGAAAATGACTCTACAACATCTAAAACTGGAAGTATAAGAATATTTTATATTCCATATATCATTTACCTTCAAAATGTTTGGTTAAATTTAGGGGACTTCCGGTCAGTTCACATAAAAAATATCAATGAGTACCTTCTATATACTAGAAGAACCTAGACACTTGACTAGGTACAAATGTCAGTATACACATTAATGAGCCAAGATCTGAACACATGGAGCTCACAGATTTATAGGTAAGCAATGTTTGATGTAATAAGTTTTGTAGTAACTGAATTAACAATGTAGTATGAAAACATGCAATTTCCAAAGTATTTTCAAGTTCATTAAGGACTGGCTATATTACATCTAACATCATTACTTATATTGCCCACTTCAAATAAAGAAATTAGGCTGAAATACTGACTATGGTCCAAGATTCTTTTTCACTACATCATGCAGCCCTGAAAAGAACTGAGTTGATCACATGACACAAAAATAAATCCACTCTATGAGCCATAATTAGTCCTTCATATACCACGCTGGGATCCACAATCTTCTGTGGATCACACTGGGATTCATGATCTGTCTCCTGTAGACATGCACTGGGATCCACAATTTGCACTCTATGGGATACACTATGACTTCCTCTTTTGGAGCAAGAGCGACTCATAAAGCTCTACTCAGGATGCCAATGAGTTTTAATGTTTGGATATATAAGTATTTGGAGATATTTCTTTCTTGCTGGACAATTGGTAGGTTAACCAAAAAGGTTAGCTAAATCAGATATCACAAAAATTATCTCTATGTACATATATGTATATGTTTTAAACATATGTATTTTAACTTAAAATATATAAATATTCACTCATTTGCCAACTGTTTGATATAGGGCCAAGGCTTTTTAGTTTAGTAATGGTTTAATAATTGGAAATATATATTTTCTGCATTTTCCACTTTCATTTATTTTTAAGTATAATGAGAGCATAATGACACATGAGGCCAACTGCAATAAATGTCTATGTTTTTACAATATGCCCCGCTCTTAGTTTTCATCAGTTTATGATTTGGCAGCTTTTTTAGGCAATTCTCCTCAATTAAGTCTTAGCAACATATTCAATTAGTTTACAAATATACAAAATCACATTTGTATTTTTCATTCCTAGTTTACTGTTTTATGTGACATTTAATTAAATTACATAACAAAAACAACTGGTATAAACATATTTGGGAACAAATACAACTGACCTTCAAATAAGCTTTCTACTCAACTACTGAAAACAGGAATAGACAGACCTGCTGGTATTGTTACATAGTGATTAAGACCAGGAGCTCTGGAGCTAGACTACCTAGGTATGAATCCTGATCTACCACCAACTAGTTGTGTTAAACATGGACAAGTCACTTAACGTTCTGTGCCTCGATTTCCTCATCTGCAAAATGGGAATGATAATAGTATCTACACTGAGATCTTGTTGTGAGGATTAAGGGAGTTAATTTATGCAAAGCACTTAGAACAGATCCTGGCAAGTATTAAGTGCTATGGTATTCAGCATAAAATGGATGTTAGTCAATGTGTTTTGCAGAGAGAATGGAAAATGTTAGCTAACCTGGCCAGTGGGTAAAACAGAGGCTAAGAAGCCCTCTTATTTTTAGTATTTGTTTGGTAACTAGTGACCCTTACTATATAATAAGTGTCCCCAGAGCAGAAATCAGATCTGTTCTATTCACTATTGCATATGTAATAAATACGGTGCTTGCACTTACTGAATATTTTCTGAGTAAATGAATAAATCAAGTTCAAATATAGCAGGATGTTTCTACATCATGATAAAGTTTCTACAACATGATATCAATACCACCTTATAAATATGGGTTAATTTACATTAAAAAATACTCTTGTCTGTTTTATAATTTGATCCTCACAACAACTTTATTACATATGTAATTACCTCCATTTTATAAATAAGAAACCTAGAAGGCAGGAAAGTTAAGTAATTTGTTCCAGGTCACACAGTGAGTCATTGAGGAGCTGGGGCTCAAAGTCAGGACTCTTCTCTAGCCTTCACCCATGTAACGTCATTCTCTCAATTCAAATAGTCCTAAAATAATCTCAACTAATCTTTTGCTGTCGCCATGAATGTCACCTCCCTGTTTGTCCCATTTGACTTTTGGTGTTCCTTACTCACTTTAAGTTCAAATTCTAAGCATCTGTTTATGAAGGTATCAGTTACTCTTCCATTCGGGCCTGATTTTCTCTATTGTTGTAACTCTATCATAAAAACAGCCAAGCATGGGGCGCCTGGGTGGCTCAGTCATTAAGCATCTGCCTTCGGCTCAGGTCATGGTCCCAGGGTCCTGGGATCGAGCCCCGCATCGGGCTCCCTGCTCAGCAGGAAGCCTGCTTCTCCCTCTGCCACTCCCACTGCTTGTATTCCCTCTCTTGCTGTGTCTCTCTCTGTCAAATAAATAAATAAAATCTTTAAAAAAAAAAAAAAAAGCCAAGCATGAGATTAAATGTGGTTTATGGAATAAGAACGTCACTTGTTTAATTTGCTTTAAATACCTCACCTTTGATGCATTTAACAACATAATTATGTTAATACCAATAATACTGCTTTACCTCACTGTGTCAAGAAACACAGTACTTTGGACTCTATCAAGGTCACTTTCTTTTGCAATTCCATCCTAAATAATCTAATGATAAAAAACAAAAGCAGGGAGTGGACAGAAATATCATATTTTATATATTAGTAGTTTAACAAAATTAAATGGCTGACCTACCTCACTACCTCAATCTTAGCCAATTTTTAAAATATCACCCTGACAAATGAAGTGAATAACTGAAAAGGTGGTGTGTGTGTGTATGTGTGAGTGTTTTGAAGGTTTTTGAGGGAAAAGAAGAGCTCAAGTATACAGCCTTTTGGTCAAATGTATGTTAAGAAGACAAGGGCTTCTTTATATGTGTAACTATTTCTAATAATGTGTCTCTTTTATGCTCTTATTATCGTAAAGGTTTCCCTACTGTAAGGTTATGAAGGGTTCTTTGATAGGCCCTAAGAATTTTTCCCCTCAGTAAGTTTCAAAACAACCCAAAATTAATTGAATTCAAACAATTCAATAAATATTTACTAAATTTTGTAATGTTTTACCCACTGTTTGGGCCACTGTGAGGAATCAAAGATTGCTAAGGACAACCTTTTACTCATGAACTTAAAATGAAATAGAAAATTCATTTTTTTAAGTAAGCTCTATACCCAATGTGGGGCTTGAACTCAGGACCTTGAGATCAAGAGTCATATGCTCCACTGACTGAGCCAGACAGGTGCTCTGAAATAAAAAATTCAGATTTGGACATAAAAAATTATTTTATGGGAAAAATGAGATAAGCACCAAAACTGAGGTTTAAAGAAAGCATAATAGAAACACAGACAAAAGAGATTAATTCTAATGGAAATGATCGTATAAGTTTGTTTCAGGGAAGACGTAGTATTTAATGTTTTCTTGGTTAAGTAAAATTTGAATAGAGAGACTTCAGGTGAAGAGAAGAGAGTGAGTAATGTTATGGAAGAGGGGAAAAGGGGCCTACGGAATAAGAGTATACCAGTGTGGCTGACACTCAGAATACCGGGAGGATAATGTCACAAAAGGCTAGAAGGCTGGTTAAATATTTCCTTGAATATGGAAGGTCTGGAATACTAACTGAAGGAGTTCAGCCTTTTTTAATATAACAGATATTAATTTTTTTCCTTGTTTTTGCAGTGACATGATTCCTTGGGTTTTGTGACTGTTACTCTGCTAGTAGGAGGCAAAATGTGATAGAAGAGGAAGGCCAGTTAGGCTACTGAAATAATCTAGACAAAAATTATAAGATCATAAAAGGAAGTTCAAGTACCTAACACAACACTGGAAAAAAAAAAGTTCAACCTTGTTAGTTATTAAACAGAGGCATATTCAGAACATAGCAACATTCCATCCCTTTTAATAAGCCAAAGGTTTAAACAATGATTGTGAAGTTAAACTATATAGAAAGCACTTGTATATATTCAGCAAATAAATTAGTAAAAAACACTTTTGGAACTCATGTGAATCTTCTCATTTATTTTTACTAAGAAAAATATACAAATTTAAAAGATCATTTATACAAAGAGAGTTACTGCAGTATTATATATGATATAAAAATATTAAAAAATCCTAGATGTCTAACAAGGATAATATAACAAAAAATGCAATAAAATATTTGATGGGCTCTTATGTAGTTATTAAAATTATATTAATGAAAGCCATGTAGTGATATGAAAAATGTATAAAAATTGAATAAAGTTATATCTTTAATATGATGGTAATATGATGACAATTAATTGAATATGACAATTGTAAATATATTCTGAAAAGAATAAGAAGAATGTATAGAAAATGAAAGCAATTATAATCTTAATATTTCTGGAATTGTTAAAATGTGTGTGATAAATAAAATATTAATGAATTGCTGAACTGTGACAATGGCAGTCCAAATGAAAGGAAGAATTATAAAGGGAAACATGGTAGGAGTAAACAGGAGTGAAGTACTGGAACTTGGAAGGGATGAAAAAAAGGAAGGAGCAGACCTGGAGGCTGAGAGTTTGGTATAAAACTCAGAGAATTTAAGTCAACTAAGAACTTTTCTTCATGTCAATTAAAGCAAGTTCAGTTTGACTGTTAACTTAAGGTGTCAATAGATCTTTCCTAGGCATTTGGAAATGTGATGTGTATTTCTGAAGAAAGAGCAGTGCTAAGATAGGAATCTTGGACTTTCCCTAGAGTAACTTGTATTTGAAGCCAAATGAGTAGAAAAAATCTAATTTCAGAGTTTAGAACAAAACAATTTTGAAAAGAACATGGAACATTTCCATAAAGAAGACTGGAAATTTAAAAGCAAAACCACCACAGAAACATGTTAGAAATGAATAGTCACTATTAAGAGATCCAGGTTAGTACCTTGTCATGTCAACTGAGAGAAGGCTTTCTGTGTGTGTGTGTATATGTGTGTGTGTGCGCGCACGCCTCTATGAAGGAAAGATTGCATCCACATATCATAAAGAAGTGGAAGAGGAGAATTTTAAAAAGAGACCTGGAAGCTGCCTAATAGGTCACCTCAAAAAAGTAATTTCCGTCGACTGGTAAAAGTAAGAGGCAGAGGGGCGCCCGGGTGGCTCAGTCATTAAGCATCTGCCTTCGGCCTGGGTCATGATCCAGGGATCCTGGGATCGAGCCCCACATGGGGCTCCCTGCTCAGTGGGAAGCCTGCTTCTCCCTCTCCCCTACTTGTGTTCCCTCTCTCGCTGTGTTTCTGTCAAATAAAATATTAAAAAAAAAAAAAAGTAAGAGGCAGATAACAGGAAATAGTGGGAAAGTGGTAAATGAAAACTACACCTTCCAAAAGTGAATTTAGCAAAGTTGCAGGATACAAAGATGTTACAAAAAATAAGTATACTGTTAAATATCAAACACAAATAATTGGAAAATCAAAAACAAAATTTGCTAAGTGAAATTAAAGATGGCTGAAATGGATGGAGAGATATACTATGTTCAAGAAAAGGAATACTAGATAGGACCTAGAACAACCAACCAAAGGAACAGATGGCATGGTAAACTTGAGATAGTATCAAGATCAAGAGTCTAGTCTATAATGAGTAGGATACAGGAGATAAAGAGAGAGATAGGGAATGTGTAGCTACTGATAGGGTTGTGTAAAGAGTAGAGTAAGACTGCCATCCATGAAAAGTTTTCTTCATGGCTCTTCAAGCTTCCTAAAGACAAAAACTTCAGGAAAGAGAAGCACTGTCAGACTGTAACAATAAATTTCAACCCTGGCAATCCAACAAGCTTACCTGTGGACCTTACATATAAAGATGACTAGAATCCAACTCCAGAGTATTATTATTTAATGTAATCTCTTCTAACTTCAGGGATCTGTGATAATACATGATTTGCTACTTTGCATAACTGGGAGAAGGCCAAATGCTATCAGATGAGCTGACAACCCCCACCTCAGAAAGACCTGAGGTAGAAATCATTAAGGATACTAAATGCTATCTCTACATTGTCAGCAAAATCTATGAAGAAAATCAAAATCAATGTGTATTGATCCATTTCAGACCTATTGATCTTCTTAGAAAGATACCAAGGAAAAATTATGCCATATGAATAACTAAAACATGTTTGGGATTTTACATAACACAATATACAAGAAAGCATATTAGACTGCGAGATGAGAATATCTGAGTTTTATAAGTCTGCTACAGATTGTATAACTTTAGGCAAAAAACTTTGTGTTATTTATGTAATTCATGGATAAGGAGAAGTTGGACTAAATAATGTGTTAGGTTACTCTGAGCTATATTTAATTTCTAAACTTCAGGGTCTATATTAGTTTTCTATTGCTACTATAGTAACAAATTACCACAGACATAGTGGTTTAAAATAACACACATTTATTATCTTAAAATTCTGCGGGTCAGAAGTCCAAAATCAGCTTCACTGGGCTAAGCAAAGGTGTCAGCAGAGCTATGCTCCCTCCTGAGGCTCTAAGAGAAATTCTGTTTGCTTGTTCCATCTTTTAGAAGCTGCCTGTATTCCTTGGCTCATGGCCCCTTCCTCCTTCTTCAAAGTCAGCAGTGTAGCATCTTCAAATCTTTCTCTTTCTCTTTCATGGATTCAGTCATCAAATTGTGTCCTCTGAAAGTCTGACTTTACTGCTTCTATCCTTCTGCCTCTCTCTCTTATAAGGATCTTTGCAATTACATCTTTGAGCCCACATTTATAATCTGGTATAGTCTCTATCTCAAGATCCTTAATCACATCTGCAAAGTCTCTTTTGCCATATAAGGTAACACAGTTGCAGGATGTGGTGATTAGGATGTGGATATCTTCTTTGGAGGGTCATTATTCTGCCTACCACAGGATCACATTAATATATCCTTCAGAGTGGTTGTGTGTCTGAGTTACTGCTATACAATAAAATTTCCTAATTTTGAAAAAATATAATTAAACCAACCATATATGCAAGTGGGTTTTAGCCAGCCAAGAAGTCCCCTTGGAAAATAGAAATTGGTTAGTTGATCTTGCCATTGCTCAGATTTACATAAATAACTTATTTGGAAGGGCCTTCAGCACCTCCTCCACGTTCTTTTGAATGTCATCAATGTTTCTTTTAATATTTGAATTTACTCAAAACTTATTCAAAACCAAGATTAATGAATAAAATATGAGGTGTTTCATACTTTTGAAACACAAAGTATAAAATTACAAGAAATATTTTTCAGTATCATCCATCAATTGGCACTGAAGGTATTTACCAAAAAGTAGTTTCAATAATGTTCTGGGTGATGGCAGCCTCATGGGAATAAATGTATGAAAGTTTATCATGACAAGTTTTAGAGAACAAGACTCACTCTGCTAATTAAACTCTAGTATATTTGTGTTTTAAAGAGTTGTTTGATTAGTTTATAAGCACATTTTGTAAGCACAAAAAAATACCCCCAAACTAAAAAAGTTTTATAAAAGCCATATATCAAGTCTTTTACTTCTTCATATCTAATTTTTTAAAAATATTTTTTCTTTCACAAGTGGAATGCTCAGGAAAATAAGGTCACAGAGTAATAACTAATCATGCAAAAATTTCAGACTTCCTATATAATAATATATGCAAGTTTTATCAGAAGGGTGAGAATGTATTTTGCATCTTGCTATTTGTATGTTACTGGGAAAGGTTGTTTTTACTTTTTTTATCCCTGTGGGAAGGATACATTTTGAATCTATCCTACAAGTTGAAATACTCTCTAAAGTACTATATCATACACAACAAAAATGAAAAGTATTATTCTTAGTTGTACTTTGAAAATCCAGATAAGTTATAATGCCTATTAATAGATGTTCTTAACCTTCACTCAAATACAAATTATCATTTGGAAATCCAGATTTAAGAGGATTTATTTATTTTTTTATTTTATTTATTTGAGAGAGAGAGAGAGAGAGCATGAGCAAGGGGGAGAGGGGAAGCAGGCTCCCCGCTGAGCAGGGAGCCCAATGTAGGACTCCATCCCAGGACCCTGGAATCATGACCTGAGCCAAAGACAGATGCTTAACCAACTGAGCCACCCAGGCACCTTCAAGAAGATTTTATGAGGATAAATAAATTAACAATTTTTTGAATGTTTCATAAATATACTTTGCTATCAATAGTTAATGAATTTTATGAAATGCTATAGATAGAGTTGATTCTGGGTTCCCAGAAAATAAATGATGATAAAACAGCTCCTCTTACCTAAATTACAAATAGTTTTGAAAGACTCAGCCCAAAAAATTGAAAACTCCCCAAGAACAGAGATTTTTGCCTTCTATTTTTTTATAGTCCTTATAGAATTTCCAATTTTGCTGATAAAGCAAGTCCTTAATAAGATGGGAAGAAAGAAGAACAGGGGTGAAAGAAGGAAAGGAAGATAAGGGGAAAAGAGAAGTTAAGAGGAAAGGAAATAGGGGAGGAGGAAAAGGAGGAGAGAAGTGAATGAGTCAACTACATCTTTTTCATTCCCCATGTGGAAGTTACCAAAAGTTTTACATGTGACATTCAACTGACATTCATCTGAAATTGGTATTCTTGGATTATTTTAATGACTCACTTAGAAAATATCAAATACAGATATTTCTGTCAATGATAGTGACTTGTCTTTTTTTCCTCTTAGGACATTTTCATGTAATTGTTCATAGTTACTTCTCTCTGAATTTGCCCCCAAAATATAGCAAGTCCATTACAGTATGTAAAAATAATATATTTTCTTTTTCATTTCAAAAACTTTAAAATTTACACTGACGGATGTTTGCTTTTGCTTCTGAATAAGTTCTTTAAAGAATGTCATAATGATGATAAGAAAGATGTCACTTTATATTTGTATAGTACTTTGTGATTTATAAAACCTCCACCTATGTTTTCTTCCATAACAATCTTGCGAAGCAAAGAAAGCAGTTGGTATTAACTGTATTTCACAGATGAAAAAGGTGAACTGAAGTTAAGACCATGGCGTATCTGGGGTTCATTCTCTTCTGATGCTGAGACACTTTACTTTCCTATAAATGGTTAAGTGCACATTGCATTGGATCAGGTAACTTTACATGGAGCCCAGTCTTTCCGCTGATCTTCTCTGTCCACTTCTTTTTTTTTAACTTGAACATAATGGCATAGAGAAATTAAATTTGGTCTTCACAGCATTTTATTTAATTGACTTGAAAGGTAGAAAATAGGTATTGCCTGCCAACAGCTTGCATGAAATCCTGTATTTAATGTTTCTCTACCTAGATAAAATTTAGGATTTGTCAAATCAGTCTTTATTTAAAAAAAAAATCTAGAAGTAGCAGTGGGAATGGACAGCATTTGGGGAAATGAGAAGAAAAGACTCCAGGCAAAACGTCCATAAAATTGTATAGACCCTCTGAGAATACAATGTAGTTATTTCAAAGAGCATGTACAATGGAAGAGAATTTGCCAGCCCCAAAATCAAATCAGAGACAACTTATATAACAAGATAATTCTACTTTTAAAAAAATATTCTTGGGGCACCTGGGTGGCTCAGTCAGTTAAGCATCCAACTCTTGATTGGCCCAAGCCATGATCTTGGGGTCATGAAATCCAGCCCCAGGTCGGGCTCTATGCTCAGCACACAGAGTCTGCTTGAGATTCTCGCTCTCCCTTTCCCTCAGCCCCTCCCCCCACTTGCTCTCATTCTCTCTCCCTCTCTCTAAAATAAATAAATAAAATCTTTAAAAAATATATTCTTGAAGTATCTTTTTCCTTAATATTTAGCAAACTATTTTAGGATAGTCAAAATCTAAACAAATCAGATCTAAGAAAAAACGGAAGGAAGCTAGTAATTTTAATATTTTTTAAGGCTTCTTCCCAAGCATTCTACTAACAAGTGATTAGGAAGAAGGGAAATCCCTGGGGAGACTGTTATAAGTTAGTATAAAAATATCAAAACTAATGAGTCATGTTAATATTTGGGTGCAAATATAAGACAAAATTCAACTTTTCATTATACCACACACTTAGAAATTAGACAGATTTCTTTGAAAATCATATTACAACTCAGAGTTACCTAGGCCTCCCCATTAAATGTTCTTGCTGTGAATTCCATTTATAAGATCAGACTAGTTCAGGAGTACATGTGGATAAGGAGTACTGATTATGGTGAGTTCACAGGTGTACTTTGCCTATCATTGATGTTTCCTCACATTCCCCTACTGTTAGCTTAATCACACCTTTAATTAGCTCAGGCCATTACTCCTTTAGCTAAATATTAACAGCTATTTGAAAAGGTTTACTTATGTCCTAGGCTATTCTTAAATAAAATATAAATTTTTAGTTGAAATAGGAGGTTTCAACTAAGCTACCAAAGCAAATCCATTTGGAGGTTGTTATATTTACAAGCAAATAGGGTCACAGATATTTTGGAACTGGCTCAGAGCAGGTTGACTCAAGTTGGAAAAACCTATAAAGAGAGGTGAAAGCAGTTAGCATTTCATCCTGGTAAAGGGGTGGCTTAATGACTGTGTTAGAAAAAGAACAGTAGTCGGAAGGTCTCCATCTATTCTGAGTAAAGCATGCATGCACATATACAAACCTGATTTAAACTATAGCATTACAGATTTTGAATGTCATAAATGAGTTTTGACATGGGGTTATTTAACACTTGTGTGGGTTACTATAAAAAAAGTTTATGACAGCTTTTTCTGGTTGCTATTAAAAATAAATTTTCATTTTTTAAAAAATAAGTGTGGCTCTACCTAAATATGGGCAAAAGGACAAGATATTCTTACAAATTTATTTTAAAACCTCTAATTCCATATCAAAAAGCAATCTATTCTTGAGTGTCCAATAGGGTAGCAGCTAGTCTTATGTGGCTATTTTAAATTTAAGTTAAAATTAAAAATTCAGTTCCTCAATTGCACTAGAAACCATGTTCAATAGCCTCATATGGTGGGTACTATACTAGAAAACACAGATATAGAACATCCCCTTATCATTGCTGAAAGTTCTATTGAATACCACTGACTGCACATGCATATTCCAAATGCCTCATAAGTGCTTTGTTAAGATATTTATGCCCTTTATTTCAAACATTCTGATGGAAAAACTATTTTTAAAAATATAAATAATCTTTCAACAGCCATATGGAAAGTATATTTTAATCATCAAAAAAATCTGTCTTTAATGTTTAGTTAAATTAGTAAAAACAAATAATTTTGTCCTGAAACACCAGTTGGATGATTTGCAAGGGAAATCAGACCTTCAATTACAGCATTTTTACACTTGGCAGCTTCACTTAAACTTTAAAGCATTGTGCTATACAGGATGGTGCTTTGTAAGACAATGTTTAAGGTTAAAAAACATCTGAGGTAGAGTTTTAAAGTAATCATGCATATATTATCATTAATCCTATAAACTTTTGAAGTACTCTTAAATGCCTCTCAACTATAAAATGTATGAAATATTTAAAAGCTCAAAATTTAGGATCTTTTGTCAATTAGAGAACAGTCTTAAATTATTTATATATGTATGTGTTTGTATGTAAATGTACATAAATAAATTAATACTGAAGTGTCAAGAACAAAAAATAACTGAATAATTTTACATATTTTTGTAAAGAAATAGAATGAATAAATATCTATTTCAACTCCATAATTATTTCTCCATAAACAGTGAAACTAAGGCAAAAAAGGGAGTTAATTTAATCCAGGATATTAAGAAAACAAGTGATTTGGCTTTGTCACACTTTGCCTCTGAACATACACTCAGCTTCTGTCTTTTTATCTTTAGAGAATTTACACTAGATGACTTTCAAGTGACTTTTAATTATGAAATTCTATCAGGTACAAATAAAACCCTACAATTGTACAAATTGGTACCTATAAACATATAACTTGTCTAAGTCCTTTCCTAGCAAAATAGCTCAACGTTCAAGTTAGGGAGAATTTCATAGATTTAAAAGTTTTTAATAGCAGAGAAGGGAAAGAAAAAGCAGGAAGGCAGATGGTTTAGAAGATGATAGGAAAAAAAAATCAGTACCAGATCTAAGAATTATAATTCTTCATCTTCACTCTTGGGTATATTATCCCTTTCCACTATACACTATGCTTATCACAAATGCATTGAATTAACTTCAAACCTAAGCTCTCTTTGAAGATTTTCAAGCAAATTTATCATTTCACTGATAATAAGGAAAGACTGCTAAATAAAGTCACTAAAAGACTGCCAGGAAATACTCAGGACCTTTTAGAGGACATAACATAAAAGTATTTTTAGAGAAGTCAAGTAATTGAAACTTAAGTGTTAGAAGTTTGGAATACACCATTCAGCTTGGTAACTAAACCATCAAAGACAGCAAATTGAAATACTTTGAGAAGGATAAGACCTTAGTTTCTACTTGAAGCGAACGTAATTCTTGGGTTAAAGATCCAAGAAATCAGTGTGAATCACTATGTTCTTAGCATCCTACTACAATGTCACAAGATAATAAAGGCAAAGAGCAGAATGGACAGATTAGAGGTCATTCTGAGCAGCCCTCTTCCACCTGGCAGGAAAACATACCAACTTTTTTTTATATTTATCCTCATGTAATAATGGCATTTTAAGTCCAGTCTTTATTAATAATAACAATTACTTTAGCGATAAATGTTTTAATCATAGAATTCTATGATTCTGCATGGTAATAAAAAAACCTGTGGTTTATATAAAATGGTTCACAGCAGTACATAATTTTTCTAAATTCTTTTTTCCTAGTAAAATGAGGTAGGCCATGTACTTTCCACATATGAGCTCGTAAAATCCTCATTATTTTCCTGTGAGGTTTGTCTCTATTTTACGTATGAGGAAACTGAAACCTGGAGAAAATACCTGACTTGCCACTGAACACACAGCTAGCAAATGGTTGTAGCCAAGACTTAAGCCCCATTACTGTGACTTCAAAACTAGCATCATTACACGCTGTGCTACATTGCTTCTCTTTTGTTTCATGAACAATGATGTGACCTACACCGAGGTAACTGGCATACAGAAACTATTACTAAAAATCAAGTATAGAAAATTCACTTTACTTGATAGCTCTAACAAATCACATCTGATGGATTGATTTCTGAAATATTAATTCAATTTACAAAATTTAAGGGAAGGAAAAAAGAATATGTGATTTGCGGAGGTTCTGCTATAGTTAATGGGAATATCATGAGTATCATGAACGATGCAAAAATATATCTACAGGTATCTCTTTTTATATATGCCTAGCATATACATCAAATAGATGCTATTGATGATTTATCTATAATTATAATTTTATACATTAAGATCCAAAAATCTTTAGTGGAAAAACATTCAAATTACATCTTTATCATATTTAAGTTTTCTGGTTTCATGATACTACATCTTAAGTAAAAGAAGTCATAGAACAAAATCTCTTATATGTATAAAATCAACAAAAACAAACTGTTTCATTTTTTATGTGTTCCCAGTTAATTAACTCCCCTATTACAGCATACTGAATCCCAGGTACTCGATTACTGACATATATTCTGCTATATATTAGAAAAACTGGGCTATCGTACTCCAGAATGACCCTATTTAAATTTCAGTGCACTGCAGAATATTAAACAATTCAAAATGGCTAGCTTTTGAAATTCCTTTGAACTAAAGCACCTTAATTTTTTTTTAAGTTTTTTTTTTTTTAAGATTTTATTTATTTATTTGACAGAGAGAGACACAGCGAGAGAAGGAACACAAGCAGGGGGAGTGGGAAAGAGAGAAGCAGGCTTCCCGCCGAGCAGGGAGCCCGATGCGGGGCTCGACCCCAGGACCCTGAGATCATGACCTGAGCTGAAGGCAGTCGCTTAACCAACTGAGCCACCCAGGTGCCCCAAGCACCTTAATTTTTATATATATTATTTTCTAGTACTTCCATCTCTTCAAAAAGCAACAGAGACACTAGCTGTTTTTTCCATTAGGTTTCTGAATGCCTACAATTTTTTTAAAAGATTGAGTTTAGCAAAAATAAATGAAAAGAAACTTAGACCGATTTTAATTTTAGAGATCATTTCTTTCAAAGATATGCTTTTCAAGTACTCTTGACTTTGAGCTGTTTTCAATATCAAGTTCTACTTTTGTAGGACTTTCCTTCTGAGCAGTTTAAAGCATTTTATCCATTTTTACCAATGTTTACTTTTTATCAAATTTCATTAATCAGATTTGGGGGATATTTTCCAAATCAGATTGTTATCTATTCCTCAATCTTTGGTAAGAGAAATGTGCCAGAAAACCAAAACTGTACATTGCATCAATAAAAAATGTAAATAAAACTTCATTCTAATAGTTCACTTCTACTACTTATAACACATATAGTGACTAATATGTGCCAGGAAATGTTCTAACTACACATAGTAACTCATTTAATCCTTATAACACCACCATGAGGTAAGTACTATAATTATTCCCATTTTAAAGACAAGGAAACTATAGCTCAGAAAGGCTAATTGCCTTGCCCAAGATCCAGATCCTAAGTGGTGAAGCTGGGATTCAAACCCTAGCAGCCTACTTCTAGAGTCTAGACAAGTAACTCTTACTTTATACTGCTTCTTAGAAGAAGTAAGCTGACATATACTGTTAGATCTAAAGCCACACTAATGTTTTGAATTATCTAACTAGTCATGGATATATCTTTTACCAGTAAAATTAACTCCAGGGCAACCAAGATCATTTTACTTACCTACACTAAAGTTTATTCTGTGCAATCATTAGCCAGGCAATCACTTATTCACTTAACAAGCATAATTCAAGTGCCTATTGTGTTCCTTACACTGTCCTAAATGATGGGGATACAACATCCAATAAAAGATAAACCAAAGTAGACCTCAAGGGGCTGACATTACTTCTTCCAAACCTTCCCTGTTGGTTGAGGATCTAATGTATCTTCTAGTATCCTATACCTACACCTTTCAGTGTCCCATGCCTCTCACTACTGGTCCCTGAATATAGGCATCATTTTAATCTCTTTCCCTCCACTAACATGTTTAGATTATCCTTTTAATTATCTGAGATCATCATCCAAACTGAGGTCTCTACTAACAATCTCAATCATACTGTTGTAATGGTCATGTGTTTTGTTCTCTCTACACTCAATCTTTCTCTGAAGTACCTATTAACATCACCAATTCCCTACCCAGACACAAAATCTGACTCTCTAGTGATTGTATAATAAGGTTTAAATTTCTTCGTGTACTATTAACACGGTTTACAATCCAATCCCAACCTACCAGTCTTGCCCCCTACCATTTGCTTTACCTGCATTCCAGTCTAAGAAAGCAGGTCTATTTGCAGTTATCTGCTCACTGCTTGACCATGTTGACATATCTCTTGGCAATGCCATTTTTCTTGGCATTCTTATTGCCAGAAATATCTGCACTAAGAAATCTTGGAAGGCCCAGTTCAGATGTAACCTATTTCATGAAGCCTCATTAAGCCTACCAGTGAGAAGTGCTCTCTCTATCCTCTGAATAGTCATAGCTCCTTGTACCCATCACCTGATGCTCACCTGTATTGAGTTATGTGTTCACATTTCCCCTCTTACAGTGTCATATTGCTAAGAGTGGGAAGCAATTTTATTAGCTATATGTATATAGACGTATATAACATAGGGCCCTTCAGATAGACTAAGTGTCTGTTAAATATTGTCTGAATAACTTAAACTCTGACTAAAAAAAATCTTCAGGCCATGAGTCTCTAGATTTGTAAAAAACATGGATATGACATTATCATATTTGCTGTTGTAAAAATATCATGTGGAGAATGGTTTAGAAGGAAGCAAAACTGAAGCTAAGGAATTTGGAATGACTTTATATTCACATGTTTTATTTAAGTTTAGGTTCTTTTGAAGGTCTTATTGGTGTTGCAGATTTAAGTTTAGGTTCTTTTGAAGGTCTTGTTGCTGTTGCAGATATGATTTTCCAATTTTTTTTTTAATTTGAAAGTTAGACGGCAGGAAGAAATTAAGGAATATGGGGGAAACTTCACTTGTTTTCTACTGTGAATCAGTAACTCCAATTGGGAGTACTTTTTGACATGCAGTTCCTAAATTCCTATCAGACTTTGACAAGAGAAGCAGTTATGTAAGGGGGGAAAAAAAAAAGGCCTAAGAGATACGCTATCAATTCACCTCTCTCAGTATTCAAAATCAATCTTTCAATCAAATTAAGCTACAGACCTGAGCCACATCAGCTGAGAATATCACAGAAATGTTTTCATTGTACTGAGCTTTAATGTTATTCTTTTAACTTTTATCAAAATTTACTTTTAAGAAAATCCATAGCTGAAGCATCATCTGCATTTTACAAAGAAACTGCTCATTAAATTACTCCATAATCCCTACTTAACTCAAAATTAGAATATTCTCTAAAATTTTTGCTCTCATTTCTGAAAACTAGAACTAGGTAACTTCTCTTGCTTTTTTGTTTTTTGACTAAAGGAAATCTCAAAGAAAACTTTGATACAAAATTAAAGCAATGTTACAGTTATGTTACTGTATTCACTTCCTCCTCCTTTTTACCTTATTTCTATTTTATTAATCTTAGTAGATATATTCTTCACTGTAAACTGCTTCAAATCATTTTTGGGTCTTATTTTTAACAGCACATTTTCTGAGAATAAATATAAAGGATTTACTCATTCATTTATTCATTTATTCAATAAGTATTTATTATCTGTTTAGATTCTGGGGATAAAACAGTGAGCACTAACAGACCAAAGCCTCTACCCTCATGATGTTTATAATTCTAGCTGTGGAACACAGATACTAAATAGGATAAGGCAAAATATATAGAACATTTGATGGAAAATTGTGTTAGAAACAACAATAATAAAGCAGAAAAGGAAGGAGGGAAGGGTTGTGTCTTTAAATAGGAGAAGATGACATTTGCTTAAAGATCAAAAGAGAGTGAGCCACACAGCTATATGAGAGAAGATTCCTTCTCCCAGGGAATCAAGTTCTCAAGTGCAAAAGGCCTCAAGGACTTGGGTGTTCAAAGGCCAGAAAGAGACCAGGTGGCTGGAGTGAGTGAAGGAGGAAGAGAGATGGTCAGTTAGGTGAGGGCTGTGGAGACTACTGCCAGGACTTAGATCTGATTCACTAAACATATTAAGAAATATGTTTACTTATTTCAACTGATAGTAAGTGGTGGTTTTTAAATGATGCTTATTTGGAAGCAATGTATTTGCCAATGCACATAAGCAAATTTTGGTACTTTAAATATATGCAGTTACCTAATTTTATGGTATTCTTTTTCTTGAATGTTTCATTAATTCATTTACCCAGCAAAACTATATTAATCATCTATTATGTGCCAACAGTGGTAATATAAAACTATATATATATATATGAAAAAAATAGTCTATATCTCAAATAAATGTTGCTCAATTTATAGAAGATAATTATTTGTTACTAAAATATCTCTTCTTAATCTTTTAGGTAAAGGAAACCATGTAAGATGTTTGGGAAAGGGATGATAATTATGTTTGTATTTCAGGTAGATCAATGTGTAGAAGACATTTGAATGAAGCATGACTAGATACAGGGAGACGAACTAGAAAACTGTAAAAAATGAATAAACATTGAACTAAGATACTAGCAGAGGGCTAGGAGCTAAGTACAAAGTTACAAGCCATTTTTAGAACAGAAAATTGACAGGACTTTATGACTAAATAGGTGTGGGTGGTATGAGGGGGGATGAATCAAGAATAACTCCCAGTTTTCTAACTCAAACAATTACATAGATGGTGGTTTCAGTTAGTGAGTTCAGTTTAGGACAACTTTGAGATATACTGGTAAGCCATGATTAGCTGGTAGTTGATGCCATGGAAATAACTGACTTAATCCAGAGAAAGTGCTCAATTAAAAGAAGGTCAAGGACAGAACCTCCAGGAATACTAACATTTAAATCAAACGCAGAGAAAGAGTTGCTCATAAAAGGGATTGAAATAAATAAACAGACAAGAAGGTTTTCATGAAAGCCATATGGGAAGAGAGGTTTTATGTTTTACCATATTGTAGCCTTTGTCTACTCACAGCGGCAAACTCAAATGACTATTCATGTAGCTATTATAGCGGTGTTTACATGAAGCATTTGAGATCAAGGGTGCCCAGTTATTCATTTCGTAAAGATTATCAGAGATTAAAATAAATAGATCCTCCTGAATATAAAATATGTTATATATATATTTTATCATTGCTGTTGATTAAACATCCTAAAAAAATATTCCTGAAGTTAAAATACATTGTAATTTCTCTCAATCCTTTAAATGTAGTCACTTCAATGTGCTCCTAAATATTTTAGTTTACTAAAAACCAGTTACTACATATCAATTGATATCATTTCCTATAGAGAAAAGCAGCAGTGCTACAGAGGTGAAAATATATGCTCAGGAATCAGAGAATCCCAGGCTACTGTATGAGCTCTGAAAATCACAATCATCTAAGAAAATGAGATTAATATACATTCTGATATCATCAGGATTTAAATATATTATAACATTAATGGAAGCCCAATGCTTTAAAGAAAACACAAATCTGTACAAATAGCAAGTAGTATGTTTATCTTATAAGATCTTTCACCCAGGTATTTGTTAACCTAGAAGTGCTTAAAACATTTCCCTGTAACTTCCTAAGATGGGGAAAACGGTGAAAGAGTTAACTGTCTAAAATCACTACCAGGTCATTGGTAGAACCAGGATTTCAACTGGAGGTATTTTTTAAATTTTTCTCTTTATATTCTATGATAGTTAAGTCTTTAAATGTACAATAATGAAAACCTCAGTATGCACCTTTTATAGTATGCATTGCTATAATAATAAACATAAATTTAGTAAAAAGGAACGAGTTACTCATAGAAGTCTAGATAATATTTAACATGAAGCTGAAGTCATTTTTGAGAAGACTCACAATAGATATTAATTTTTCAGACATGATTGAAAATTGGAATCTAAAGTGTAGGAAATTCTTGATAGAAAAGATTTAAGAGGTTGCTGTATCAGCAGATATGTTCTTCTTTATTTTTACAGCATTTCTATCTGTCCTTTGCTCTACAATAACATGTGAACAAGTGCCTCACAGTGAGGTTATTATGAAACCATAAACTATACTATTACTATACTTAACATTATAACCAAAATTACAACCTTGCAAATTGTAACTAGAGGAAAATTACAGGTTATTCCAAGTGTACCAGACATAAAGAAGAGTGTAGCAGCTGTTAGCAATCCTGAATATTATACCTTATAAAATTATATTTTCAGTTAACATAAATGCTGAAGCAGGCTATTCATTCTAAGAAGTTTTTCTGGAGACATACATTTCCCTGTGCATTGGATGGAGCCTAGTATTAGAAAAGCCTACTCATATAAGTACATTTGAATGTTCTGGAACTGCAAATGAAGTATATGGTGCCACTTAATTAAAGATATAATAACTAAATAATTATGCCTCCATTCACCTAAGCATAATGCATAAGGCCAATTAGAGACTTTTTTATATTAATATTTGTTGTGTTTAAAATACAATTACCAGATATCTAGCTCAGCATCATGAGAGAAATAATATACAGAAGTCAGAAATGAAAAGTTACTAAAGGCAGGAGAGAACTAAAATACCCTGCTAGAACACCAGTAGCATGTGAACAGTTGGATAAGTCAGGCTGAAGAATCCATCCCCAAAATGCACCTGCAAATCTAACTGAGCAGGGAGAGCTTACTTAGTCCACTGCTTCAGAGATCATTTCTTTATTTAAAAGATAATTATTGATTGTTCTAATATACATTAATTTATCCAGAATCATTACAAATCTATCTGAATACCTATGACTTTGGTCTGAATATCTATGGCCTAGAATACTTTAAGACAGCCAACCCACCACACTGTCATAAAACATACCAACTGCCCATTGGGCTGTCAGTGCCTCAGAGAAGTCACCCTGTCTTCCTTATGCTGGTCAGATTGAAGGTTAGTGACACTCCATGTCCATTCATCATTATTTTTAAGTAGTATAATGAGATCAGTAATAGCTCTAACAGTGTTTGTTATAACAACAGCATTTTTCACCCCTACTTTTTGCTTCAAAAGGGAATGTTAAATGAAGGAAAATAAGCTCTAGTGTTGTCCTTTAACTTTTTGAAGACATTGGCACTCTGTGAAGTTGGTTTATTGGCCTACATCTGGTCCTAAGGATTCCAGATAAGATGCTTTAATGTGTCAAAGTTGTCAGGCATTTCTTCATAAATAAATAGCGTGAAATTGTGTGATGGAACAAGGACACCATCATTAGTAATTGGGTAAGAATTGTGTTGGTTTCCCAGCTGATAGGTGGGCCACAGAACAAAAATCAAACATTTTGGATGCAAGGCATTCTACTTGCCATCACAAATTTGATTTGGGAGTACCATGTAAATGACAAGCCAGCATGCTGTTTCTTCCCCTCTGATATTTAGTCTCTTTCACCCCCTCTTCCTCAGTTTTTATGGATTCTTTTGAAAAGATGAGATAGAATTCTTTCCTTGCTGGATTAAAGAAATAATATGTCTATAATTTTAAACAATATACAACTGTGATACTGTTAAGATGTTGACAGTGATGCAAATTAAGACTTCTGAGGCTTCTCAGTAAATGCACTAATAGAAGGCATTAACCAACAGAGTTAGCCAATATGGTAAAAAAAAAAAAAAATCATGGAGCATCACAATAAAAGTAGAATCCATGCTCTGTCATATTTAATAATATATATACTGTGAAATGTTAAATTATAAGCACACATCAGTTCAACATAGCAAGCATTCATTGCCATATACCAAAGATACAAAGATGAAAAGACCTAGATTGAGCTTTCAAGGAGTTTTCAGTCCTTCTGAAGAGACAAGTATATAAGCCACTAAGGATAAAACAGTATAAATATTTTACATATTTTTTTAGATTTAGAAATATTGCATAAGAGCAGATCTTTTTCTTTTTTTCTTTTTTTTAAAAGATTTTATTTATTTATTTGAGAGAGAATGAGAGAGAGCACATGAGAGGGGGGAGGGTCAGAGGGAGAAGCAGACTCCCTGCCGAGCAGGGAGCCCGATGCGGGACTCGATCCTGGGACTCCAGGATCATGACCTGAGCCGAAGGCAGTCGCTTAACCAACTGAGCCACCCAGACGCCAGAAGCAGATCTTTTTCTAAACACAAATGAAAACACTTCGACTTTTTTGTTACTAAGGCTAAGTGTTATTTGAGCCATGGAGACACTCAAGGTATTCTAGTTGGATAAGCAGAAATAAATAGAAAATTACAGCACACAGTTACACAGTCTGCCTGAGAGCTGTGGTGTTGAGGCAAAATGGTTCTTGACCATGTTTTGCCAGAGCAAATCGACAGTACAGAAGTGAACCAAACTTGTAAGAAAAGATTTGCTGAGCTATGATGAGCTAACACTTGAATGTGAAATTGCAGTGGCTTTATGGAGAGTTCAGACTCCCCAAGCTGCCCCCAGGGACTTTGTGTTACCTGTGTTGTTCCTGTAAATAATGCAAACTACTTACTGGATGCCAAAAGTTATATGAACGTTCAATAGTATTTATCCCATACCTATTTTTTATACATCACCAGAAAGGATATTGGAAAAGTAATCACCATCAATTTTTGTATGCCTAAAGCTTTCTTCTAGTCCCCTTTTCTATCCATGAAACAGTTTCCAGACATAGTTTGGAAAATAAGTACAAGAATTTAATGATGCATAAAAGCTACAGAAATTAAATCCCTTGGGCGCCTGGGTGGCTCAGTTGGTTAAGCGACTGCCTTCGGCTCAGGTCATGATCCTGGAGTCCCGGGATCAAGTCCTGCACCGGGCTCCCTGCTCAGCAGGAAGTCTGCTTCTCCCTCTGACCCTCCTCCCTCTCATGCTCTCTGTCTCTCATTCTCTCTCTCGCAAATAAATAAAATCTTAAAAAAAAAAAAAGAAAGAAATTAAGTCCCAGCTGTATTGCCATTTTCAGACTCATGTTTTTGGCTATTTAATACCTTTAAGCTTTAAAATTTACATATATCTATTAATTAACTCAACAATTCTTTCATTCAAATCAATAAAACTAAGTGTCTATTACTTGTGAGGCCTTAATGACTCACTGATGAATAAGATAATATCGTACCCCCCAAAAGCTTAGAATCTAGTAAGGAGATGAAGACATTCTGTCTTCATCCAAATAACCATAGAAAAGCACTGTAGCTGATATAATGTATTAGGTGCAGGGTATCATAGAAGGTAAAGTTATAATGATTAATTCTCTCCAGTAGGATCGGGATCAGCTTCATAGAAAAAATAATGCTTTTGCTTGGGTACCGAAAAGCTTATGAGGGTAAAACAACAAGATGCACTGGACAAACACAGTAGTTTGATAAGACGTAAAGTGACCTTAAGGTGCATAAGAAATGGTGTTGAGAGATAGGAAAGGATGTATATGTTAAATTAAGAATTTAGACTTTTCACACAAACATAGGATACTATGAAATGGGAACAAGAAAGGATTTGGGGACAGAAGCTCTAGCATGAGTTTTAGGTATACATTAAAAAAGAACAAACCCCGGGCGCCTGGGTGGCTCAGTTGGTTAAGCGACTGCCTTAGGCTCAGGTCATGATCCTGGAGTCCCTGGATCGAGTCCCGCATCGGGCTCCCTGCTCGGCAGGGTGCCTGCTTCTGCCTCTGACCCTCCCCCCTCTCATGTGCTCTCTCTCTCTCATTCTCTCTGTCTCAAATAAATAAATAAAATCTTAAAAAAAAAAAAAAAAAAGAACAAACCTGGATTTTTGGGAGGCCAATTAGGGGATTATTACAACAATGTGAATGAGAAGCCATGAGGGTTAAACCAGGGAGGGCAGCCCAGTGATGAAGAGTCAGAGAGAAATGATGTTTGAGAGGTAGAATGGACAGAACTTTCTATCAGTTAGATGTGATATGTGAATAAAAGAAGGGAATTAACACCCAAGTTTCTGATTTGGGTTAGCAATTGGATGATGGTATCACTGGGAGATAAAGGAAATATCATATGATTTAAATTGCAGATGTGTTGAGTTTGCCATGTCTTCTAAGCATGTGGACTTTTAGGTCTGGAGCTCAGAAGAGAGATTTGGAGTCATCAATATATAAGACATAGTTAAAGCATGGAAGTGATCAAATAGTCTGAATAAGGGACATGGGTGAGAAAAGGTAAAGAGCAAGGCCCTGAGGAATGCCCAATACTTTCAGAAGCTGGGGGAGAAAGAAGGCCACTGAGAAGGGAAAGTCAAAGAGGCTGGAAAAAGGCAAGAATCAGGAAACCATGAGGAAAGGAAGAGGTGGTTGACAAATTCAGTTGCCTTGGGGAGAAAAAGAATGAGGACTGTTAAGAGTTTGTTAGATTCAGAAACCAAGAAGTCCCCTGGTGTCCACTGTCAGTGTTAGAGAGTAAATAAAAGTTAAGCCCTTAATTCCAGGGAGAATGTGAGGAATAGGAGGTAGATCAAGGAAAATGGACTGAAGGGTTTAGTGTTTCCCAGACAAATTTGAATACACATATTCAAGGGCTATAAGAAAGGTGCCAAATAAAGTGAAATCTGAGCAGCCACATCCCAGTCCCAAAGCAGTCAGCAACTGGAGAAAGCACAGAAGTACAGGTTAAACAGTGGTTAACTAGTGTTAGCCACGCAGAGGAAAGTCAGAAAAGACATGTATAAATTACCTGTAGGTATGAAGGCCAAGAGCTGAGGGATTTCATACCTCAGGGCTCCATTTTTTTTCTGTGAAATAAGACCAAGATGTACTGCCAACTTTCTCCCTACATTTTATACACCTGAAGTGTGCCAAGGACGCTGGATATGGCAACAACCCAAGGGTCTTAGATTATCTAGACATTCTCTAATCACTAGAAATTTATTCCCTTCTGCTCAGTAGCAAAGTGATCATGGAACCAAAGTAACAATGGTCCTCTGCTCAATTAGCCAAAACATACCACTGAAACCCTTCTAGCGTCCCACACAGAGAAATGATCTAAGAAAAAACTTTCCTGAGAAAGATTTTCCTTCTTAACTGTCATTTATCTCTTTTCTTCCTATTTCTTCTAGCATAGGGTTTATTTGAATGAGTTTTCTTCTTAACCTGATGCTGTAACACCTCTGGATCTCACATCTTTCATCAGACTCATTGATGTGCTGTTGACTGAGTCTTGCCAGATCATTAACAATGATTTTTTAAGAACAGTTAACACCAATTCTTGCCTACCCCTCACTCTCTCACTGCTCCATAAGAGAATCATCCATCTTTATGTCTTTTCATCAATCATTGGTATTTCTGCTTTGTTCTTTCTGACAGTTTTCAGTCAATGTGACTGAGTTTAATGCATGCCAGCTCAATATACAGATTAATTGTGATATATTGGTGACTACTTTCTCTGTTTATTTCCATGATACAAAATGTTCAGTTTTGTAGGCAATTTAACAGTTGGAGATTTTTAATGTAAAAATAATCTAAAGAAAAGTATTTCCTTTTGTTTAAAAATTGGGGAGTATCTGGAGCAGAGGTGGTCTCTGAATTTTTCAAAGCATTTCAAAGATAAGAAAGAAAATACTGGTTTTGGATCTCTTTGACATATAATGTTTAATCTGATTTTTTACACGGAGGAAAAAAATTATACAGTTTAGAATTTTATCCATGGTGCTTCCAAGTGCTAAATAGGCTGTAGCATATTTAGAAAGCAAAATTCACTGGCAAGGAGACCAGAAATCTATTTGATTCCAATCTAACCCACACAGTTTTGTTACTTTATCTTACAAATAAATGGAGGGGGAGAGGGTCATGTTATTTCAAAATTATTTAAGGGTTTATTTCTTATAGAGTTTTTAAATTACCCAGCATTGTGATTGGGGGATATAAAGCAGCATTAACTTGTCAGAAATTAATGAAAATCTGCTTTTAAGAATAGGGCAAATGGAATCAAAGTGGAATGTCCAAGAGTAAAATGCAATGTTAGAAAGATCATGTTTGATGCTCCCTGGAAAGTTTCCCAGATTCTCTATCTAGCTAATCTCTGTGAGTGTTCATTATGAGGTGTGATAGCTGTCTCTCCCAGAGTCAGGCTTTGTCTTATTCTTCATTGAAACTGCTTGTCTTACATTAGGTTTATGAAATGAATACAAAAGCTATGATAACTTCTGTTTTTAATGACTTGCACAGATTTTTTAAAAGGATTCATACAGATAATGAGGATAACATAAAAGATATTTTTCTCGGGAAAAAGCATGATTAGGCATAGCACAGTGGAACGATCACAGTCTTTAAAGCCAAGAAAACACTGAATCTAAATCTCAGCAACTTCAGCTCTTCCACTTTCTAGTTTCATGACTTCAGGTAAGTTTTTTTTTTCAGTTTTCTGGAGCCTCTAATTCCTCAACTGTCAAAGTGGGGATAATTGGATTCACCTCACCTGGCAACTGTGAAAACTATGTGAAATTTGATACGTAAAGCACCTTGCCCAAAGTCTGACAACATACAGTAGATGCTCAATAAATGTTAATTTGCCCCCTAGCATAGCTCTCATCCTATAGATGTCAAATATCAAAGAACTGGGGGCCTGGGTGGCTCAGTTGGTTAAGCGACTGCCTTCAGCTCAGGTCATGATCCTAGGGTCCTGGGATCGAGTCCCGCATCGGGCTCCCTGCTCTGTGGGGAGCCTGCTTCTCCCTCTCCCACTCCCCCTGCTTGTGTTCCCTCTCTCGCTGTGTCTCTCTCTCAAATAAATAAATAAAATCTTTAAAAAAAAAAAAAAATCAAAGAACTGAATGCATATTAAAGACCACCAAATATATGATGCTAACTTGTTAACTTGTAAATGTAGTAAATATTAAAACATACAAAAATATTCTATTCCCTTTCTGCAGTGTGGCCTTTGTTGTTTTTAAAATCATTCTACCAACTCTTATTGAACTATAAAATAGCTAATGCACTTTCACTTCAGAGACCCTATTTCATTTTCTTAACCTTAAATATTGTCTGCCCTTTTTACTCGTTAGTTTACCATATGCTTTATATAATTTTCATCTCAGGACCTTGTTGCTACCATAAGTCTAATATGACAGGTTTCAACTTTCAGCATATAAGGGTAGATGTGAGAAAATAGCTTTTTGATCACTCAGTTATCTCTACCAGAATAACTGGACCAAGGATTCCCAACATATACAACTTCTTATCTAGCCTAACTTCAGTTAACTCCAAAAATGTATACTGCTATAATCTCCTCATGGAGGCACAAGGAAAAAAGGAGAAAGAGGAGGAGGATAACTTCCTTTCACTCCACTGATAAATACCTTTTGTTATCAGCATCCATTGTTGGCATTTTATACATCTATAACTTCCACCACCTTAATAAAACTTCAGGAAAAAAAAATCAAATAGCTTCAGCAGAAAGGACTAGAAGCATTGTACTAAAGATATTAAACATTGGGACTGGAGAAGACAAATGCACTTCGTCTCCATTGTCCATTCTAAACTCCATTTCTGAATAAGCGGAAGTAGGGACTCAGAGTCTGAAAGGCTTCTGGACCCTGAATGCATAACCCAGTAGGTCAATGTATATAGCCAAAAGACTTTCCAAAAAAGGGATTTAGGGGAAAAACCAGAGTCAAGAATGAAACAAGTAGCCCAGCAGAAGCATCCATCGAATGGGGCTTGGAGGATCCTTTAAAACTGGGCATAAAACAATGGAAATAGAATCCAGATATATTGAGGAGAGAAGTGGGCCTGAAACAGAAAGAAGATGAACTTGTGTGTGTGTTCACATGTAAAATAGGGAGAAAGTAGTGATTTAGAATGCCAGCTTCAGAGTCACAGGGTTCAAAACCTTGACCCATTGTACACTAGCTACTTACTTCATCTTGTTGAGTTTCAGTTTCTTAAGATGTAAAATTGGTATAATAATTGTTCCTACCTTACTAGGATCAATATGAGGGTTCAATATATTTAAAACATTTAGCATAATGTCTGGCCCTTACTAAGTTTTTGATAAATGTTAGCTAATATTATCAGGTCCACTGGAGTAGTTAATAGGACTTTTTAGGTAAGCAGACAGGAATTCAAGGCCCAGAGACAACTGGGGCACTCTCTTCCTTTGGTATCAGTGACTTGATAGAGAAAAGAGGCCAGGGGTGCATAAGGAAGAAATAATTACAAATTGGGATGGAGGATACAGAGGGAAGAAAAGAAACGGTCTCTTGTTTACAAACACTGCCCCACTGAACCATGTATTCAGGATACAGAAACCTTGCTTGGATCTTACTCTCTATTGCTTATCCAAAAACTTAGACAAAGGATAATGGACAAATGCTCAGACAGTGCACTTATTTTCTCCTGCTCAAATTTATAGTATCTCTATTTCAATGTTTCCATTCCTTTCTGCTAAAATTGTTTTAAAATTTTCCTGGAGTCTGATTAGAGCAGTGGAGGCTGTGTGTGTAAAATGACGATACCAAATGCTTATAGTATAAGGCGTTAGTCACTGGGACGAAGGACAGGTATGTGCCTCTTCTTTCCAGGAATCCCCTTGTGCTTTAGAAGGAAACTGTGGCAATGTCTCTTAGCTTGCAGTTAGCTGAAGTTAACTCCAGGAGAAAAGACACAAAACAAGAGGAAAGAAATGAAAGGAGAGTGCTATGTGTGAAAGTAGACCACAAAGGAAAGAAATTGATGTGGAAATATTTAAACATAATTATGGGCGAAAGTGTGACAGAAATACACTTAAACCTGCTTGACACAGGGGGAATGGGGAGTAAAAATAACCAGGAAAAGGGGAGCCTGGGTAGTTCAGTTGGTTGGGCATCGAACTCTTGATTTTGGCTGGGGTCATGATCTTGTGGTTATGATCTCAGGGTTGTGAGATCAGGCTGTGTGAGGCTCAGTGCTCAGCAGGGAGTCTAGTTGAGATTCTTTCCCTCTGTCCCGCACCTCTGCAAACATGCCCACCCGTACTCGCTCTCTCTCTCTCTCTCTCAAATGAATAAGTACATCTTTAAGAAAAGAAAAAACAGAAAAATGTTTCTTCTAATCTGGCCACTTCTCTATTAAAACTCAGTTCTTGTACCTTCTCCTTCATTTTAGCCTCAAAAATAGATTTTAAAAAAGTGCCAAAAATTCAAGGTACTTCTAGGAGTTCCCATATGTTCATGAAAGAAATACCAATACATTTTCAAATGCTAAAATAATCAGCCTAAAAGCTCTTTCATTTGATTAAATTAATATTTCCTTTCCTGGCTTTCAAAGGTGGCTTTCTCCATATTCCTTCCCCACCATGATAATATATTCTCCTAAAAATAAAAGCTTCACCCAGTCTTCCCACTCTTAGTTCAATGTCATCCTAAAACAAAAACAAAAACAAAAACAAAATATGGCCCTAAAGACTTTTTGTACTGAAAAAGAATCTTGGATTATTGGGTGAGTGGTCTAAAGTAGTGAAGTAATGTTGAATAGAGGGAATATTACATTGTCAGGAAAAGTGAAGGATATATTTTTTTCTAGGAATGAAAAAACTTGGCAATTTGCTATCTTAAGAAACCTCCTCTCTAATCAGGTTAACCTGAACTCAACCAAGAAATAAGATAAAATAATTTTTTTTTTAAAAAAAAGCATCCTCCCTTTCACAGTCTTCTTCCTTTCCCTACCTTTATTTATGCCCTGCCATGTCCACGGAGAGCAAACAACAAAAATAATAGTAGGATTAACCAGAAAGACACTACTTGAGGAAAATGATGCATATAAACAAGCAAATTCTGCCCAAATTCTGGCAAATCAAGGAATATCTTCAAATGCATCTAAAAGCCAGTCTATATGATTTTGCAATGCTTTAATAATTAATATTCTTAAGAAAACAAAGCCAGTATGGCTTCCTGCAAGATGATCAACACCAAGAAAGTCCCTCATTCTACTTGTATTTAACATAAATAAGGAATGAAGATTTTAATCCACTGAGAGGTACAAAGCGGTAGTGGATGCAAATTAGGAGTAGAGAAAATATTTACTACAAGTATACCACAAGTTACTATAATCAAGGGGAAAAATGAAAATATTTTGAGGACTAATGATACACATGATCACAACACTCAAAAAATTAAAATCACTCCTTCCTTGGATAATTATGATATGTTGTGCTATGAGAACTTCAGAGTATACTGTGAAGCACTGCACAGCCCTTACCATAAAATTCCAGGATCAAACATCAAAAAGAGGTGTATGATATTTTTGTTTGTTTGTTCATTTGTGTTTTAGTTTCTACACGTAAATGAAATCATATGATATTTCTCCATCTGACTTATCTGAGCATAAAATCCTCTAGATATAACCATGCTGTTGCAAATGGCAAGATCTTCTCTTTACAGCCACATAATATTCCACGGTGTGTGTGTGTGTATGTGTGTAAAACACACCTTCCTGGGGTGCCTGAGTGGCTCAGTTGGTTAAGCATCTGACCCTTGATTTCGAGGCAGGTCATGATCTCTCCCTCTCCCTCTGCTCCTCCCCTACTGCTCACATGCTCTCTATCTTAAAACAAAACAAAACAAAACAAAACAAACTTCCTTATCCATTCATCTAGGAACACTTAAGGTTGCTTCCATATCTTGGCTATTGTAAATAAACAATGAAAAGCAGAATCAGACTTATAAATACAGAGAACAAGCTGATGGTAGCTAGAGGGAAGGGAGTGGGAGGCTGGGCAAAATGGGTGAAGGGGAGAGGGAAATACAGGCTTCCAGTTATGGAATGAACGAGTCATGGGAATAAAAGGCACTGCATAGCAAATATAGTCAATGATATTGTAATAGTATTTATGGTGACAAATGGTGGTTACACTTAGAGTGAGCACAGCATAATGTACAGGGAAGTTAAATCACTATATCATACACCTGAAACTAATATAACACTGCATATTAACTAACTATATTAACTAACTGAAAATAAAATAAAAACAAATAAACTGAAAAACAAAAGAAAGAAAGAAAGGAAGGAAAGAAGGAAGAAAGGAAGGAAGGAGAGAAAGAGAGAGAAAGGAAGGAACGAACGAACGAACGAATGAAGGAAGCAAGGGGTATATGATAAAATTAGCAAATTAGACAATAGAAAATGCCAAAATGCCAATAATTGAACATTCTCATTACCAATAACTGTGGCATCTCAAAAAATTAATAATAATATAGTGTCTTACTGTTGTTTCTAGCTCATCCTATGATATTCTACAGCACTTATTTTAAAAAATTTTATCATCTGCTAAAGTTTCACTTACACAAACATATTTATTCTTCAATACTATCTCCTTGTAATGGGGTTAAATATTTCTGTATCAAAAAAATTATGAACAAAACTGGATTTTTTGTATTTTTATCTTAAAACAACAATCAAAAAATGACATTTATAACTTGTGGTCTGCTGAGTAAAATCAGGAAAAATCAGTAATCATTCCATGTAAGAAAATGGTAGTCTACTAAATGAGGTAACATCATTTGGAGAAGAAGAGGACAAGAAAAGAGGATAAAGGTAGAAACAGGAAGCAGGTTCCATTTGTTTCTACATTGATCATTAGACTGTGCCTGACGAGGTAATAGGGATATTACTGCTCAACAAATTCAACTAATGATAAGGGCTCAACAAAACTCCAGTGATAAGGAAAAAATGTTAAATCTGAAACCCCGTTATAAAAAAAAAAAAATAGTTATTTATAAGATACGTACAAAACATAAATTGAATCTATAAGCCACATACAACTCTCAGTATAATGACTCTGTAATCAGAATATATCCTTGAGCCAAGGCATATGTCTGTTCCCTACTACAGGAATTTACCCACTTGGTTTACTAATAGCTAATTCTACCAAGGTTTAGATGACAAAATTTCAAAGGTTTATTTCACCAGGATGTCTGCATTGTTCGTGAAGAAAAAAGAAAATAAACCCAAAACAATAGTCAAACAAAAACATGAATTTTCAATGATTGAATCTCAAGAACGGAATAATCTCTGACAAGCTCAAGTCACCCCACATAGAAAACTGCCTACTTGGCCCCAATCTATTTAGAAAATCGATGATGCACAGATTCTATGTAGTACTAAGAGTGCAAAGGTCAAAGGTTTAAATTTCAGTGTGAGCATATGTTGTTATGATATAGATTTTAATAATACGTATGCACACATTTGACACTAGTACCTGTTGTTCTAAGCATTAGTCTTAGCATATGGTGAATTTCATATTTAGAAATCCCTAAGCAGCTTTAGAATTAAGAGATGTATTACCTGTAACTTACCCTTAAACACATTATTTAATGCAATCTCCATTTATAATTACCAGACTCTGATCTCATCAACTCATTGATTGTGACTAGACATACAAAAATTTCACATAATTTTAAAGATTATAAAATTAATATACATTTCCTCCTTCTGATTTCCACAGCCAAGATCTCTTGCACTAAGCTATGATGCTCTGTTGTACATACTGCATGCAGAATGCATGAAAAACATGCCAGGAAGAATCTGCAATGCAGATAAGAGGGAGGCATTATCCTTAATTTGCATATCATACCACACACAGTAACTGATTTGTCAAATATCAAACAATTTACATATTCTAGGCCTCCTTCTCTCCCTTTCTTGCATATTAGGCTTACTTTTTTTTTTTCTTTTTTCTTTTGAACTGAATTTTATAGAAAGGAAAATATATCTTTAGCTAAGCTGATGTAATTTAGAAATAGGAGTATTAGATTTCTCCAACTGACTTAAGAATATTAGAAAAGAAAAAAAAAGTGCACCTTCAGGTTAGATTGCATAATGGATATGGAGCTGAAAAGGCAAGCTCTGACTCTGAGAATTAAATTTAGCCTGCTAGTTCCTGCAGGGAAACGTAAGACCACCTTCCCTCAGCAGCTCGATTGGGGAGACATTGTTCTGCTGTCTTTCCAGGCTCTTTTGTACGCTGAGGCTGATGTGATTCCCCAGACTCATGTCCTGCACAGAATTTAAACTACTTTTGTGAGTAACAGCAAAAGGAATTTATTGACTTCCTCTCAGACTGAAAGCAAAAGTGACCACTTGCATCAAATTATACACCTGGATTTTTAACTTATTAAAAATGGGGTGGGCTGCGATTGATGTTGATTTCTATTCAATGGTCTCATCTATTCCAATATTTTAGGATCTTAAAATGTTTATGCAAAGCTTTATTTGGATTACTTACATGCCTGCAACTGTTCTTTATTTGCCAAGGTGACAGTACAAATCACATTATTTGCAGAGGTAGGGGAGTCTTTCCCACAAATCAGCCCCACAACAATAACAAACATTTATTTATTGAACTCTTGGAACAGCTACAAAGAAATATAAGACACAGTTTCTGTTTTCAAGAACCTTATAACACAGGGAGATAAAATATTTACAAATACAATTAACCAATAAAGAAAGACAGTGATACAAGCTATGTCTCAAAGGCAAAATCATAGTAGAGATTCTGCCCTCACAGGAACGAGATCTCATTACCTGGGTGATTTACTATTCTTCTGGTTTTCAGTTTCTGAAATGCATACATTGGACAAGATTATCTCTAAAGTCTCTCCCAATCTAGAGGTCTTCAAAACTTAATACCTACTCTTCTACCCTAAAGTGCCTTCATAATTTTACTCTGTGTCTTATCCATAGCAATCTAAGGTGAAGGGAAGTCAGTGGCCTCCAAAAGACATTTCCATTTATTTATTTTCTCTTAGACATTTTTAACAGTTCATAGATCAAGAAGGAATGCCATCCAATTTCTTCACAATATCTACATACAAGAGGAGTGAACTACTAATTATCCACATACAAATTATATGCATTGCTGTTTATCCCCAGTTTTTTTTAAAGATTTTATTTATTTATTTATTTATTTATTTGAGAGAGAGACAGAAAGAGTGTGTGTGTGAATGCAGACGAGTTGGAGGGGCAGTGGGGGAGGGAGAGGGAAAGAGAGAGAATCCCAAGCAGCTCCATACTGAGTTCTAGCCTGAGGTGGAGCTTGATCTCATGACCGAGATCATGATCTGAGCCGAAACCAAGGGTCAGATTCTTAACTGACTGAGCCACCCAGGCACCCCATCCACACAGTTTTTAAATGTAATTTTATTTGAAGGGCACATTGAAATTCTAATTTTTAGACAAAGAAACAAGCTTATGTAATGACAAATACTGGAGTTTTTCTCCTTGGCAGGCCTTGTACTCTATGTACCTAACACTGTGTTTGAGTTCTCAAAAAATGTGCAAAAGGATACACCAGCCAAATAGTCAATTTTTAAAAAAATTCCTGAGATGATATTGACAACTCCAGCGGCCCTGTACAGATTATCAAGGTGAGATAACACAGAACAGTCCTACAAACTCATTCACTACTTTCTCCCTAAAAGCCCTAAACAGCCAACACCTTGCTCTCCATTCTCTTGGACTCCCACTAGCTTGGCATGTCTTGGCCCCATTAAAACAAATGAGACTTCCCAAGCAAAAATCATTCTAATCCAAATTGTACTTCCCAAAGTCTTACAGCCCAAAACACCACAGCAGAGGGCACATGGGGACCAAAAAAGAGAGCATTATCATAAATCCCTTCACTTCTTCCACTAACGGATTTCTTTCCTCAGCTTGTGGCATTGTTCCAAACTGTTCCATTATGGGTCCTAAATTATACTAGGGCCTCTCTACTAAGTGGCTGAGGTGAAGGGAGATGGAGATGATGCTAACAACTAAGTAACACAACTAGTAAATTGCTTATGAACTAGAATCCACATGTTGTGACTCTCTGTACGCTGTTTTTTCTTCTCATTTTGCTATCACCTGTAATTAAAAGCCACTCTTCCCTAAAAATTTTAATGTTACATAAAATAAAAAGTATCTTTCCCTAATCTGCTACTTTAAATAATATGCAAAGTTTCCTAGACATTAGGATATTTGATTTTTAAACAAAACACACTGTCATACATTATGGATCAAAAATCTCAAACTGACTACTGTAACAAGGTTCAAACTTAAATTCAACTGATACATTTCAAGTTTTCACATGATGGTGCAGCCTGTCAGCCCAGAGAGTTTTGCTGTTACAAACAAAATCCGCAAATCTTTTCTCATATTTTGTTCTTGCTATTTTTTTTGATGATATTAGTCCTAAATGTAAGTTTTATAAATTGTAAATATGATACAATTGAAATAATAGTACTCCTTTGGCATGTCTAAAGTGGCCAACCATTCATCTCAATAGGATCTTCATTGTACTTAAGTTGTATATGCTTAAATTGACTATGTATTTAAGATGTGAAGAAAAATAACATATAAAACAGGTATAGAAATTTATTCTAGAGCACATACAAAACTTTAGAGATGCACCATCCTCTAAAACAGGAGCTTTGTAATAATGCTTTATAACAATAATAATAAAACTACTTTATCATAATATTGTTTTCTGGGAACCAGCCATCACTTAGAATATTAACATTTATTCAACTGTCACACAATTAACTTCAGCATAAGTAGGAAAAAAGACTTCTTAAATATTATAATGTAGTGTTTCCCAAATAGGTCAGTCCTAAAATTCTACAAATACAAATAGAAAGCATATTCTCTGAAAAATCTCATTCTATTGATCTGAGGAGGGATGGAAGAAATATGAATTTCTAAAAAGTGTCTCCAGTAATTCTTATTATCTGGCAAAGCTTGGAGAACATCATGATAATGCATTCAAAGCCAAATGCTAAGAATTTTAGATTATATTTACCAGGCTACCCATCAGTCAGTATCTATATGCATATCATTTGAAGAAGCTTGAAATAGAAAATATTTCTTTCATTATCTATAATACAAGCAGCAAAAATTCATTTATTTTCATCTTAAGCACTTTTTGCTCTTTGAGGGTGCCCTTCTAAATTGCAAATACCCTGGAAATGTTACCAGTGGATATCTTTGGAGAATTAGATAACAGTTCTTGAAGAGCAAAGACAAATATGAAAACAATGGGTGGTGGCAGTCAGAGGGGTGAAAAGAACTCTGTGGAAAGAACTGCAAGGGGAGTTGACTGTTTCCCACTGAGATTAATCTTTTAAAACCAAAACAAAATCGAAGTGCCACAGATTTAAAGGAACATGAGTTTATGTATGACTTTGCTAGAAAGGGTTATGTAATCATGACCATCTCCGTAAAGGTCAGTGAGAATTTAACTAACCTTCCCAAATATCATGTCAACAGCACATCTTAGAAACAGTAACTCCCTCCCCCACATGACCTGTATATCTTTAAAATAATCAACGAGCCAATTTCCCTAAATTTGTCCCTCTTCACAGATTCTAGACACTTAATATTTACAGCTTCAAGGCTGATACCCACGGCCCTTCTGTATTCTACAACTTCATATGAGAAGGTGGTGATGATTCAGAAAGTACTTCAAGGTCAGTCAGTACCTCTTGGCTATAAGAATAATTTTGATAATAAAAAGGATATAACCCCCCAAAGATACATATTTGTCAACCAGAGTTGAGGTATAAAAATTTATTCTAGGACATAAGGAAGGAATATATAGAGTAAATTATTGAAATTTAACAAAAACATAGACGTAACCTAGGGTCACAAAGGGTCTTCAACAGTAAACTCTATTATTATGTAAAGCTAAGTGAGTGACAGGATTGCAAGATCACACCACGGATGCACCAAGCAAATCTTAGCTGTGTATTCAGTCTCTGGCCTAATGATTCATTATAGCATGAATTTCCCCAAAATTATACTAATAGAGGCTAACAGTTGTAACTTTTTAAAAGTGAATGGTTGGCTACTAATACCTTATAGATTCCTTAATAGAAAATGGCAATGCTCAAATGATTAACCCCTTTCTTACTATCTTCTCTCTAGGGTAGATAGGACACAGTATTCCCAAATGGCAGGAAATAGAGAAAAAAATGTGACAAGTCAGAGAGGCATAATGAATTATGTCTGATACAACTCACCCTTCTTTCCATTCAGTTGAAGTACTTTTCAATCTTCCAGATGGCTCTGGGGAGCAATCTTATCTCTCTTAATGGTGCCAACCCAGCAACCTGAACTGTTCATCAATACTACTTTTGAGTAATTATGAGGTAGGGAGCCCCACCTTTCCCTAAACACATACCTGTCGGGAAATTAGAGCAACTGTAGGGACTGTTGCAAATGACCTTCAGTATAATGCTAAATCCAGCACATATGCAAACCCCCTTCATTTATGAGATAACTCATCTCCAAAAATATTACCACAATAATTTTTTTTAATCTTAAAGAAACACAGTTGACTTTGTTATAAAGAGATTACTTAACCAGGACATCATAGTTTTTATTTCAACAATAAAAGCAATGAAAATAGAAGGAAAATTGTGTTCTAGAACCAACAAGTCCTGGGTCTAAATCACTACTCCCTACCTCTCTATATCTTTGTGAGAGGCTCTTTGAGTCTAACTTTCTCCATTAAATGTGGCACCCAACATGGAACATAAGTTTGTTCTTTTCCCCGCCATAGGTACCATCATTAATGCAGGTATTAGAGCTGCCCATAGTTTCCCAACTAGTTATGTTGTTGGAATAAATCTAATAAAGCATTATGTTCACAGGGAAAGAGTAAAGAGAGTCATAGAATTACTAGACACAGAAAGCAAGGACGTACAGAGATACATAACAGAACCTTTCACAGTTCCCACCACAAAGAGATCATTAAGAGATACGTATTGTTTTGACTAAAAGGACTAAATTAATAAGGAGGAAAATTGCAAAGATGGAAAGAAGATAAGGCTATGAGCAAGCTATCTTGACATTACAGAAAATTTTCTAAGCAATAAATATCTAAGATGATATAAAATATAATGAATACAATATTTGGGGGTTTTTTCTTTTTTTTTTTATGTTATGTTAGTCACCGTACAGTACATCATTAGTTTTTGATGTAGTGTTCCATGATTCATTGTTTGCGTATAACACCCAGTGCTCCATGCAATATGTGCCCTCCTTAATACCCATCACCAGGCTAACCCTCCCCCCATCCCCCACCCCTCTAAAACCCTCAGTTTGTTTCTCGGAGCCCATAGTCTCTCATGGTTCATCTCCCCCTCTGATTTCCCCCTGAATACAATATTTTGAAAGCAGACAATGCTTCAGAAAAGATAGATGGGATATCACTTACCATGGGCTTTGTTCTTTCTAAGAGTTTCCTGGTATTTTTGTGGGAGTGAGGCCTGGGAATTTCAGAACTCAGACCTAATACTGGGCAAAGAAAGATGTATCTCAAAGGTTCTTAAAAGCCATAAAGATATCAGGGGTGTTTTAAATTTTCCTTTATTTTTACCAGTTATAAATGCTTCCTACATTTCAGGAGATAAAATAATATGAAAAGCCTGATTAGTATCATTATTGGTATTTCTGTTGTTATTAAAATAAGACCATTAGGTATAACATGGTCATTTACTTGTATAATCTGAATCATCTCAGGAAGGTGCATATCAGGTTACACCAAGATCAAATGAGAAAGGAAGGATCATGTGATGGCCTAGGAGATTATCAATTTGTTCATGCTCCCAGATGCAAAAGAGTAGAAACTGACTAAGCGTGTCTTTATGCTTTCTTCACAGCTTAATTAAAGTCCTCTAATTAGTCACAGCCACTAAGCACTACATTATCAACTCTGCTTCCTGTTGGACTGGCTTCTCCTCTAGTCTGATAACTGGGTAGAAAAATCAGTTGATCTAAACACTGTCTTTGAAATGCAAAGAATCTTAACCCAGCAACACAGGCTTGGCTTACTTTAAGACATGCCATCTGTAAAGTTGTGAGGTCACGGAACTGGATCCTCAGCCCTGTTCTCATCACCATTCTCATCTCCACACTGAGGTTCCTCTTAGTTTTCTCTCCCATTCTTTGGGTGTCTTGTTCTCCCAGATATTAGTCCTTTCCCTCTACCTCTAGATATTTGAGTTCATACCTTCCTCCCCTAAACAGTTCTTACAAGGAGGACTTCAGAAAGGGCAATGTTTACATCAAAAAGACCACTTTTAACTGCAGAATCATAGGTAGTGAGCAGGAATGATAAATGACTACCCACACTGCTCAGATCATATGCAAACCCAGGAAATTATGTATCTAAGGCCTGTCATGTCCTCCCAATTATCCTTTCCTCATGAGCCAGAATTGGATATTATATTCAGTTCAGTAACCTATTTTATGCCTCGAATTACAGGTTACTATAATTTTAGGAAATTATTTTGTGACCAGACTTCTAGTCATAGCATCTCATGAAACACCCCTGGTGACTACACTGCAACAACTTACAAAGGTTTCTGGTATTATGAAGATGTCATATTTCATCTTTATCTATTGCATCATTTTTACTAGAAAAGCTTGTCCTTGGTTTTTGTCAGATATCATATTTTTTCTCTATTGCAATGGTTTCACCAGAAAAGTTTATAATTCTTTTTTTCTTCCTTTTTTAAAACCCTACCACAGGCACAATTTCTGATCGAAATCACTCTTTATAAACAACAGCTATAAATAAACAGCAAACATTGGAAGTTAAACTACAGCACTTTTAAAATACTACATTTGGCCCCATATCCACTATATTCAGAACTAAGTGATTGGCTCATGTGTTCTCTGAACTAAATTCCTCCTCACAAAGGTACCACCCTCATTCTCCAGCACCTTACAAGGCTCCTTTTCTGTGTCTTAGAGCACAGGGTACACCTTCTCTAAGTATAGAGAATATGCTGATGTACAAACATGAAGGATGACTGTAGCATTTTTGCAAGTAGTGTAAGCTGGCCCTATTAACGTTCCTATTTCCTTTTTGTGAAAGGGTCACCCGTTTTGTATCTGAGGAATCATTCTAGAGAGACAATGTTTGTTTCAGAGAGTGTCTACAAACCAGAAAACTCAAGTTCTAAGCTAACCTCTAATGATTTTTAGACACGTGATCACTTCCTATGTCTATGAAATGCAAAGAGTACTACCACACCTGCCTGTCTCCTGGGGCTACATCAAAGACTTTGTAAACCATAAATCATTATACAAAAGCAGTGAATTATTTTTATCATGATTGAAATGTTTGCTCATTTTCCTTTAGTCTTTAAATTCTGCGAATGCTGCCAGCTGAGAGGAGGACATTTCTCATAAAGGACTGATAAATATCATCAGCATATGCATGAGTCCACTTAGTCTTGAGAATCCAATCTTTTAGTCAAGATTATTTTGGTCTCCATTCAATCTAACTTAAGAATTCTAGTGACAAGGAAACATAACATACATTTTTTTAAATGCTGGGAAGACGTACTCTGCCTTTAAGTTGCTTAACATTGTAATTGTTATGAGGTAGATCACCATTTTATAAGAAGATTATGGAATCTTGATTATGAATGATCTAAATGAACTGACACCATGTTAAATAGTGTGAAGAGTTTTAACAATGGTAGTGACTGCTATTTTAGCAGGGCAAGAGCAGAATAATGTTTTAAGACCAGTTAGCTTTAAGAAATGGGGAGTAAATAAATTGAGAAATGTTGATTAGTTGCTATATATACATATATACCAGTCTCAAATATCATATATATATATATTTTATCATATATATGTATATTTTTTATTTTTTATTTTTATTAGAGAGGGAGAGAGAGAGAGGTTGGGGAGGGACAGAAGGAGAGGGAGAGAGAGAATCTTAAGCAGGCTCTCTACCCAGTGCAGAGCCCAACGCGGGGCTTGATCTCACAACCCTGAGATCATGACCTGAGCCAAAATCAAGAACTGGACACTTAACCGACTGAGCCACCCAAGCACCCTGAGACTGGGCAAATTTTAAAAAAAGCTTAATGGCAAGAATAAATATAGATTTAAGGTAATGTGTAATTGGGTCATGGTAAGGTTTAATAAAAACAACATATGGTTCTGTAATTGTACATAATCAATTGCCAAATAACTAAACAGACAACATACTATTTTGCATGTGCAAATATTTTCTAGTATCAAAGCACTTTCATGACATTTTAATTTATCATCAAGTACATGCAAGTAAAAGAGAAAGTTTGCAAATGTGGCAGAAATAGCCATGTTCACCAAATATTCATTTGGTCTTCTACATTTCCCAACCAGTGCCCTTAAATTTCAGCAGCACCAGGTAACAAATTCTAACCAATGGATGCCAATGGAAGGGATTTTTGTCACTTCTAGGTTAAAGTTGTATAAAGTCCAAGTGAGCTTGGCCAGTTTCTCTTCCTCTGCCATGGCTAATGTGGTACATAGCCATCACTCTAGATGAGGTAGCTAGAAAACTACAGAGCCTTTCTAGCAGCCTAGGTTCCTGAGTGACTGTGGAATAGACCCCTCCTCATAACTAGGTCCCCCAGTCCAAATAGGGATCTATATAATATGAATAAGAAATAAACTTTTATTAAGCCACTGAAATTAATTTTAATTTTTTGATAGTTCAGCATAGCCTACCTATCTTGACTAGTAGAACAAACTCAAGCCACATAAATAAAGAAAAAGGCACTCTGAAGTGAAGTGACCTGTCAAAATAACCTCAAAGATTCATGTGAACCTTACATGGTGAATCAATGAAATTTTATTTGAATTTATCTGAAACAAAAATGCATTAATTCTATTAAATCAGTAAAAAACAACAAATAAGGCTAGGAAGTAGATGGTTTGAGGAGAAGCAGGACAGTGAAAAATAAGAGTTTTGAGAGAATTATCACCTTATCTTCTCTATGGCATATTAATTTCTACTGAGACTCAAGAGAGCTGAACCATAATAGAAGCATTTTAGCTTTATCTCTTTTTATCTATTTTTTCTCTATGTGCCTTTGCCTCCCTGAAAAGAGCAATCACATCAGCTACACACTGTTACATGAATATTGCATCTATATGATACCTCCAGTTAAAAAAACAGATAAATTTCATTCATCAGAAAGTTAATTTTTATGTTAAGTTCCTTCATTGTTGACTCCCCCCATCCTAGGTTTCTATTTTTCCTCTCTCCTCCTGCTCCCTAAACCATTGAGCAATTGGTACTCACCTCTTTTCTGCACTGCCCCTAGACACAGAACCTGCTCTAGTTTAGTCCCTTGATTTGCAAATCAAAAAGATGAAGACAAAGTCTTGACACCTTTGTTTAAAACTGCAGTAATGTTTCAGCAAAATAGACAAGGAAGTTTCAATAGAAGTGTTTCCTTTTACTTGCCTTCACATATGGTCAACATAAAAGAGCCGATGCAGGAGAAATGATTACCTAAGTAGTTTTGTGCATATTACAATATGTCTCTAAGACTTTTCATGAATTCTTGCTTTAAACCTTAATTTTCATTACAGATTCCTTTTTTTAGCAGGTAAGTAGGTAAGAGAGAGAATATTTTAAATCACTAATAAGAAACATCACTGGACAATGATGTTCTAGGTTCATTTAGAATTTTAAAGAACTGGTACAGAGTCTTAGGAAAAAAATATAGGAAAGTTTATTTACAGTACAAAAAAAAAAAAAAAACTTAGAAATATCAACCCACACATTTTCTAGTTACTTCTCCAAAACCAGAGTCCAATCATTAGAAAGAACATTGAAAAAAATTACAGAAAGGAAAAGGAATAACAGGTTTGAGAATCCACTAACAGCAACCACTTTTACATACATTATCTCATTTGACAGCATAACGAAGTTTGAGATAGATGGATATTATTGTTATTCCCATTTTATAGAAAAGAAAGTTAAAGTTCAAAGAGGGTAACTTGCTTAAAGTTGTTGACATAGTTCTTTACCATCAACTTCTATAAGAAAAATAAATTACTGAAAATGACTTGCTTTCTACAGGCACTAGCATTGCTGCTCTTCAAAAAATAATCTGCATAGGTTCCAAATTAGTGATGCTAAATATCAGCGATAGAATAACTCACGTTTTAGCATTATCTCGTAAGTATAACATGATTAGCTTTAAAAAATCAATCCAACTTCTTGCTTTGGTATTTTTCTAGGCACTATTTGTTTGTAAAGTGTGGGGTGTGTGTGCATGTGTATAGATGTGGAACATTAAGGCAGGCAAATTGAGAACACCAAATATAAAAAAATGGAAGGAGATATTTAGATGGTCTCAATAGAATACCAACATTCTGAACTGTCCCTTATCAACTCAGGATTATCTCTGCCCCTTTCTGTACTTTTTCCTGTATTTTCTGGGAGCTACACTCCCAGAATTCCTAAACAGCAGGGTTCCAGATTAGATTGTGCTAATGAAGTGTACTTGTGAACTGGGGTGGGGGGGCTACTGCCCTAGAGCAGAATGTTACTCTCCCCCCAAAAAATCCATCCAGAATACTGATGTCAACTGTAAGTGTCGTGTTTTGACAAAATACTATTAGTAATAATAATTTCTCATTTGAGAGAACTAATTGTCTATGGGGATCTTTATGGTTTGTGGAACACTTAGTTCTCTGAGTTATCCTGGCCAAGGCGGGATGAGGGAACTGAGAGGAGATTGAACTTTCTCATCACCATCAATCCTTTCCCTCTAACCACTGTTGCTCTTGCTGAAGTCAAATGTTCTCTAAAATACAGGCTGAACCATGCACTCATTGGCCAAAAATTAAAAAGAAAAAGAACATATAAACTGGCAAATAAAGAAGCCAAAATATCGGGATGCCTAGGTGGCTCAGTTAGTTAAGCGTTTGCCTTTGGCTCAGTTCATGATCCCAAGGTCTTGGGATCAAGCCCTGCATCGGGCTCCCTGCTCAGCGGGGAGTCTGCTTCTCTCTCTCCCTCTGATGCTCCCTCTGCTTGTGCTCTCTCTCTGTCAAATTAATAAATAAAATCTTAAAAAAAAAAGAAGCTAAAATATCAAGTATAGACTTAAAACATCTGCAGGTACCCTGAAATCTTAAATCACTAAATAATAAAAACCATGAACATGGTTTTCTTATCATGAATACTTATTAAGCAATACCATCTTTTTTTTCCTTTCTGCTTTCTACTTTTTTCTCATTTTGAAAAGCTTTTGTGTGTGAATTATATTATGTGTTACGTATAGCATTTAGATAAGCCTCCTCTAGCTTACCATCTAGTAGAGAGAAACGTAAAGAAGTCATGATATCATAATATAGAAAATCTGCATTTCATTTAATTTTAAAAATGAAAGGTTAATAGTAAAGTAATATAGGCATTTGGGCATGGGCAAGATTGCTTTGAACAAAGAAAATGAGATAGGCTTTATTAAGATGACACTGAGCCAGGGCCTAAGAGAGGATTTAGACAAGTGAAGAATGGAGGTGGATAGAAGGTGTTGTGTTTTAGGAACCAAGTACTTCATAAGCAAAGTCTAAACACATAAAACAAGAAGCTCAGCTTAGCTACGTCATAGCACAAATGATGACTATAATGCCACACAACAGATTTCTCTCATATCATTAAAGTTAAGCTTCTATGTTTGTTGCTACATTATGGAATACCTTTATAGAAAAAATAATGCAGTCTACAGTGTCCAGTATAATTGTGAGTTTGTGACGTCATGAGTTTCAAGGCTTCCACTGGTTTGTTGTACAATGTGAATACGTGACATTATACAACAAACTAGTTCTTACCCATAAAATTGGAATTAAAAAAAATTTATCCAAACAAGAATGCTGTAATCAATAAGTGACAACACTATATAATCAGAGTAAACTGCGTCCTAGAGGCAAAATAATATCAGGAGAAATTAATGCCACTGAACCAGGAAGCATCAATATAATAGGCCAGACTTTGGCTTACCAACATTACTCAAAGAATATAAAGCAAGAGCAGAAGGCAATATAATCTGTGGTATTCTAATTATATAATTTAGCCCCATGCATTCAGATCCAAAGAACAAGGACTATTTTCTTAAAGACTGTAACAGAGTCTCATAAGGAGAGTTTCTGTTAGCGGTATTCTGGTTTATTCCATGAACTTAGATGGATCTGTATTCAAATATCACAATAGCATGGGTAAAATATATATTTAAAAAATACTAGGTGAACACTTTCTAAAACCTATACCATGAACCAAAAATTAAAAAGAAAAAGAACAAATGATAGGTAAGAACAAATCAGGTAAGTTTGGGAAACATTGCTATTAAGCAGTTCCCATCCTTACCTATGAAGAGATGCTTCTTATCATGAAAACCAGATCTCCTTACTTCACATTTAGCCTTTTCTTCCCATATTTGTGATTCATAATCCCTCAGGTAATATTTGTGAAGCAGTACTACATCTTTCACTCCCCTGGGCTAAATAACAAACCTTTCTTTAAAGTGAATCTTGTCCCTTAATTTACGAGGGTGAAATTTGTGTTATTTTAGGGGATTGTGTGCCATCGCATAGCAACCACTTCCAAATGAAGATACTTTGACTGTATTTGTGTGATCGAAATGCTTCTTTTTCCCAGAAAAGCATTATGTATTCATGAACGGTGAATAAAAACTACATAGAATACATGCCGGACAATAGTTTCACAAGCTAGATGGAGCAGCATATAACACAAAAGTAAAGATTAAAGCGTTTGTGTGTGTGATATTACAACCATTTCATGACAAAATACATCAATCATTTTGAGTTAGTACTGCTCATTTAATATTTATTGATCAATAGACCATACACCGAAAAGTTACTAACCTCCCAATCATTTGTTCATTTTATTCCTTACTAATGCTTCAAAGATAATTGCTTGTTTCCTGTAATATTTCCATAATTCATTTCAGGGCCAGGGATTAGTCAACAAATTTTCACAGGTCTTGGGTCAGAAACAGGTACATGAAAATGCTTACTACTTGAAAGTTTAATTTTATTTCAACTAAATAAACTCAGTAATTTAGACCAATGTTTCCCAAATTTACCTAATAAAAAAATTTCCTGGCCCTTTTCCTAGAGGATGCCCATGTTGAGGGCCGGGAGTAAGCATGTTAAAAAGCTCTCAGGTGATTCAAAATGGGAAATTAGAAAACACAGACTTAGATTAAACTCAATTCTCCTATTCATTCATTCATTCATTCATTCATTCATTCATTCATTCATGCAGTCATCCATTCATTGTTTTGTTCATTCAAAGCTAGCACATTGTGTGCTGGATATAATAGGGTAACTAAGACACCCCCAGTCTCACAAACAAGTACAATGAAATACGGTAAATACTTGGTTGGTAGTATGTACAGTGCATACACAATGGAAAGAGTTATCAATTCTACCTGAGAGGTTACGTAAGGTCAACTGGCTTCATAGACAAAATAGCATTTGAACCAAATCTCACATGAATAAGTGTTCACTTAGTCAAGAATTGAAAGAAAGAACATCCTACTAAAAGAAACCAATGTTGGCATCATTGTGCAGAATGGATTAACTGAGTATGAAATTACAAAACGGATGTTTTTGGGAAACTAGAGAAATTATGAGGGATAAAATAAGATAAATTGAAGCAGTGAAAAATAGGTTAGATAGAGGAGAAGAATATTTAGTATTAAGAAGGAAGGTTTGGGGAGGGGAAATAGAGAGCTGCTATTCAATGGGCATAAAATTTCAGTTATGCATATGATTAAATTCTAAAGATCTGCTGTTATACAACACTGTGCCTATAATTAACAATACTATATCACACACTTAAAAATTCATTAAGATGGTAGATCTCTTGTTAAGTGCCTTTACCAGAATTTACAAAAAAAAAAAAGGAAGAATTGGGTGGACCTGGTAACTGACTGAACTCCAAATAAGAGGAGAATCCACAATAGCTGCCAGTCTGCATAAAACAGATAGAGATGGTGATACTATCTCCAGGTGAAGGGAATAATGAAAAAGAACCAAGTTTTCAGAAAAGATAAGAATTCAGTCTTGCATGTAAAGTTGGGGGACATACAGGTGGATCTGTCTATTAGGCAGTTGAATATGTAAGTCTGGAACCTTGCAGAGATCTGAATTACAGACATGGATTTGGAAGGCAGTAATAGCTAAATAGTAAGTTAGGCCTTAGGAGTGGTTGAAATCCAACAAAGAATTTTATAAATTGAGAAGCAGACTAAGAATAAAACTTTGGAGAGTCCTAATTTTCAAGCAAGGAGAAAAAAAAGAGAAAAGGAGAACAAGAAGAAAGTGATACTATGAAAGTTAAGGCAAAAAAATTTTAAGAAAATGAATTCCTACCAGCAAATGACCCAAACATGTCAGAAAAAGAATAAAATAATTCATTAGGTTTGGCCATTGAGAGATCAATAATTGAGAAATGTTATGAGTTGAAGAAAGAGTGGGAGGTAAACTGGAAACGGAAAGTAGGCTATGGTCTCAAACTTGATTAGTAAGGAAAAAGGAGGAATATGCACATGGTTATTTAAAGTATACCCTTTAAAATGCAGAATTTCAGAATTTAAAAATTTTTGGAAAAACATCTGGTGCATTTCCTTTTACCCCAATGCAGAAACCCCCTCCAAAGATTCCCTTACAGGTAATTGTCTAACTTCTCTGCTTGAATATTTCCATGAATAAGAAGCTTATTAACTCAATGGATAGTTCATTATACTTGTCATTGAAGCATAAGATATATAGAAAAATACACATAAAGTGATGGTGAATATTCATAAGTCAAATACACCTATGTAAGGAATATCTGAACTAAGAAAGAGATATGACAAGCAGTACAGAACAATGCACAAAAGAGTAATCATTATCTTGTCTCTCACATACATAGATTAGTTCTACCTGCTTTTGAACTATGTATAAATAGAATCATTCAACATATACTATATTGTGTCTCACCTCTTCCAATCAACATTATGTTTGTGAGATTCATTCATATTGTTATATGTGGTTTGTTAATTATTCTCATAACTGTGTATTTCATGCGTACAACAATTTACTTATCTATCATTCCACTGATGGGCATTCCTTTTTTTTCTCTATTAACCCCAATGTGGGGCTTGCACTCACAACCCTGAGATCCAGACCTGAGCTAAAATCAAGAGTCAGATGCTTAACTGACTGAGCCACCCGGGAGTCCCTGATGGGCATTTCTTCTCGACACTGTTACAAAGAGGGCTGCAATGATCACTGTGGTACATGACTTTTAGTTAACATATATACACATTTCTCTTGCTTGTACATCTGGAAGTAGAATTTCTGGGTCATAATATATGCATTGTAGATGCTGCCAAAATCTTCCCTCAGTGGTTCAATTTACACACCCACCAATAGATCATAAGAATTCGAGTTGTTCTACATCCTTGCCTAACACTTAATATTTTTTAGTTTTCTCATTTTAGCCATTCTAATGAATATGTAGTGTTATCATGTTTTAATTTAATGTGCATCACTATGGGGGGCACCTGGGTGGCTCAGTCAGTTAAGTGTCTGTCATCGGCTCAGGTCATGATCCCAGGGTCCTGGGATGGAGCCCCGCATATTGCTCCCTGCTCCACTGGGAGCCTATTCTCCCTCTCCCTCTGCCTGCCACTCCCCCTGCTTGTGCGTGCACTCTCTCTCTCTGTCAAATAAATAAGTAAATAAATAAAATCTTTTAAAAAAATAATTTGCATTACTATGATGACTAATGAAGTTGAAAAACTTTTCGCATATTTATTGGCCATTTGGATATATAGTTGGTCCTTGAACAACATGAGTTTGAACTGCAAGGGTCCACTTATACTCAGATTTTTACAGTACAGTACTGTGTTTTCCTTATGGTTTTCTTTTTTTTTCTTTTTAAGTTTTTTTATGTATTTTCTTGAGAGAGAGCAGAAGAGAGAGTACAAGGGGAGAGGGAGAAGCAGACTCCCCACTGAGCAGGGAGCCCCACACAGAGTTCAATTCCAGGACCCTGAGATCATGACCTGAGCCGAAGGCGGACCCTTAACTTGAGCAACCCAGGTGCCCCCTTATGATTTTCTTAATAACATTTTCTTTTCTCTAGCTTACTTTACTGTAAGAATACAATACAAAATAGATATGACATACAAAACATGTGTTAATTGACTGTTCATGTTATTGGTAAGACTTCCAGTCAACAGTGGGCTATTAGCAGTTAAGTTTTGTGGGAATCAAAAGTTATACCCAGATTTTTGACTGTGCAGGAGGGTGGAGGGTTGGGAGGAGTGGGAGGGGGGAAGGTGCAAGGGTCAACTGTAATCTTATGTAAAGTGTCTATTCAAGACTTTTATCCATTTTTCTATTGGACTGTTTTGTCTTTCTCTTTTTATATGTAGGAGTTCTTTATAATCTAGATATGAGTCATTTATCAGATACACGTATTGAGGATATCTTCCCCCATCAGTGAATGTCTTCTTGTTCTTTTAATGGTGTACTGTTAAGAACAACTATTTTTAGTTTTAATATAAACTACTCTCTCCATATATTTTTAATTTTATGGTTAGTGCTTTTGTGTCCTATTTTTTTTTTTTAAGATTTTATTTATTTATTCATGAGAGGCAGAGAGAGAGAGAGAGAGGCAGAGGGAGAAGCAGGCTCCCAAGGAGCAGGAAGCCCGATGCGGGACTCGATCCCAGGACCCTGAGATCATGACCTGAGCCGAAGGCAGACACTTAACCATCTGAGCCACCCAGGTGCCCTTGTGTCCTATTTTAAAAATCCTTGCCTATTTCAGGGTTTTAAGACTTTCTCTTGTGTTTTTCTCTATTTCCTACTATTGTCCTATCTGCTATGTTCCTTCTTTTCTCATAGCTTCTCTTCTTTGTATTGGTCGAATATTTTTTTATCATTCCCTTTATTTCTATTAACATGTTATACTTCCATTAACTATTATTTTAGTGTTTACACCTGAGGAATTACAACATGCATTCTTTTTTTTTTTAACTAAAATGTAATTGACACATAACATTATATTAGTTTCAGGTGTACAACATTATGATTTGATATTTGTATACACTATGAAATGATCACCACAATAAGTCTGGTTACCTTCTATCAACATACAAAGTTACAAAAAAATTTTTTCTTGTGATGAAAACTTTTAAGGTCTACTCTCTTATCAACTTTCAAATATGCAATACATTATTATTGACTGTAGTCACCACACTGTTCATCACATCCCTATCACATATTTATCCTATACTGGAAGTTTGTACCTCTTGACCCCTTCACCCATTTTTGGCCATCCCCCAACCCCCTTCCATCTGGCAACTACCAATATGTTCTCTGTATCTATTAGTTTTGTTTTGTTTGTTCATTTTTTATTTAGATTCCACATGAAAGTGAAATCATACAGTATTTTTCTCTCTTTGTCTGACATACTTCTCTTAGGATAATTCCCTCAAGGTCCATCCATGTTGTCACAAATGGCAAGATTTCATTCCTTTTTTTATGACTGAGTAATACTCCATTTTGTGTGTACACACACACATACACACATAATCACATCTTCTTTATCCATTTATCCATCCATGGACACAGGTTGTTTCCATATCTTGGCCATTGTAAATAATACTGCAATGAACATAAGGGTGCATATATATTTTTGAATTAGTGTTTTCATATTCTGCTGATAAATACCCAGAAGTGGAACTGCTGGATCATATGGTAGTTCTATTTTTAACTTTTTAAGGAACTTCCACACTGTTTTCATTGGGGCTGCACCAATTTACATTTCTACCAACAAGGGTTCCCTTTTCTCTATATCCTCATCAACACTTGTAATTTCTTGCCTTTTTCTAGTAGTCATTCTAACAGGTGTGCAGTGATATCTAATTGTGGTTTTGATTTGCATTTCCCTAATGATTAGTGAGTGATGTGGAGCATCTTTTAATGTGCCAGTTGACCATCTGTATGTCTTCTTTGGAAAAATGTCTATTCAGATCTTCTGTCCATTTTTTAATTGAATTTTTTTGTTATTGAGTTGCAGTGGTTCTTTATATATATTAGCCCCTTATCGAATGATTTGCAAATATCTCCTCCCATTCAGTAGGCTGTGTTTTCATCCTGTTGGTAGTTTCCTTCACTATGCAGAACCTTTTAGCTCGATGAAGTCTCACTTGTTTACTTTTTCTTTTGTTGCCCTTGCCGTTGGAGTCAGATCCAAAAAATCATCACCAAGCTAATGTCAAGTAGCTTACCACCTATGTTTCCTTCTAGAAGAGATAATTATATTTTCAGGTCTTACATTCACATTTTTAATCCACTCTGAGTTAATTTTTGTGCATGGTGTAAGACAGTAGTCTAATTTCATTCATTTGCATGTGGTTATCTAATTTTCCCAACACCATTTATTGAAGAGGTGGTCCTTCCATTGCATATTCTTGTCTCTTTTCTTGTGGGTTTATTTCTGGGTTCTATTCTGTTCCATTGATCTATGGGTCAGTTTTTATGCCAGTATCATGCTGTTTTGAGTCTATAGCTTTGTAATATAGTTTGAAATCAGGGAGCATGATGCCTCCAGCTTTGTTCTTTCTTGAGATTGCTTTGGCTATTCAGGATGTTTTGTGATTCCATACAATCTTTAGAACTGTTTATTCTACTTCTATGAAAAATGTCATTTGACTTTTGATAGGGATTGCACCAAATCTGTAAATTGCTTTAGATAGTATGAACATTTTAGCAATATTAATTCTTCTAATCCATGAGCATGGAGTATCTTTTCATTTATTTGTCTCTTCTTCAATTTTATTCATCAATGTCTTATAATTTTCAGTATACAGGTCTTTCACATTCTTGGATTAATTATTCCTAAGTATTTTATTCTGTTTGATGCAATTGTAAATGGGATTTTTTTCTTAATTTCTATTCCTGTTAGTTTGATGGTAGTATATTAAAATACAATATATTTTTTAACTTTGTACCTGCAATTCTATTGAATTTGTTTATTATTCCTAACAATTTTTTGGTGAAATCTTTAGGGTTTTCTATGTATAAGGTCATGCCCCCTTATAACAATATCTATTTCTATTCATTTGCTCATTTCACTAGCATCTAGGACAGTACCTGGCACATAATACATGTTCACATGTTCCATGATCATTTATTGAATGGATGAATGAATTAATGAAGAAAAAAAGAGAATGGAGGGAGGAAGTAGAAGGAGAGGAGGAGTAATTTATAATATAAACCCCCCAAGAGCTTAGAAAGTCCATTTCAGGCTTACCTACTAGCTTAAATAACTGTGAGCTAGTAGGACATATATGACATCATAGAGCAAGGTCACACCTTGACCAGTAAGCTGTGTGTGATTGTCCCTTAAATTTGGGGAAATTCCTGGCCTTGATACTTCAGATAATGTATCTCCTCCATTTGTTCTCTCCTCTCCTTTGGGGACTTTAATTCTACATATGTTAAAATTATTGAGCATATCCCAAATATCTTTTTGACACATTGTCTGATTTTTCCTTTTCTTTCTTTTTCTATGCTTTATTTTGTGTTTTTCAGTTCACCAACCTTGTGTTCTACTGTGTTCAACCTATTCTACTTCTCCATCAAATTTTTAATTTCAGGTAGAGTTTGTGTCAGTTCAAGAATATCTGCTTATTTTTTATGAATCTCAATTCTCAGATAATTTAACATACTAATTAATCACAAATATTTTAAAGACCTGTTAGTTATCTGCAATATCTGGGTCATCTACTTGCCTGCTTCAAATGTGTATTTTTTTCTTTTGATTATTAGTCATAGAGTTTTGCCTATAGGTATGTCTAGTTACTCTTTTATCATATGACAGAAAGCATATATAGAGGAACCTCAAAATCTCAAATGATGTTATCTTTCTTCAGAGCAGGCTTCACCTTTCTATTTTAGGGAGATGAGAGGCTGATAATCTCAAGCCAATCAAGGATTCAGCTGGGTTGGGGGTAGGATGCAGTTTTAGGAAGATATGTGTTGGTCTACCGCTTGTTTATTTGTGTTCCTGGACATTGGCACGCCCTGGATTTTGATTGAGAGCCTAGTAGATCTTTATCTTCTCAGTCCTTAAAGAATACAAGAGGAATTCTTTTAGAAGTTTCAGCTTATTTTCTTATCCTCAGGTCCAAATAGTTAAAAAAACACGGCAAACATCTTCAAGAAGAGTTCAGGCCTGTGTTTGAGTTTGGCACATCCCTCCTGCCAAGTGCTTTTTTTTTTTTATGCATTTTTTTATTATGTTAGTTAATCACCATACATTACATCATTAGTTTTTGATGTAGTGTTCCATGATTCATTGTTTGCGTATAATACCCAGTGCTCCATGCAGAATGTGCCCTCTTTAATACCCATCACCAGGCTAACCCATTCCCCCCCTCCCCTCTAGAACCCTCAGTTTGTTTTTCAGAGTCCATAGTTTCTCATGGTTCGTCTCCCCCTCCATTTTCCCACATTTGTTTGTTTGTTTCCTAAATACCAAAAGCCTGGTGCGGCTTTCACTCTGCCTTTTAGAAGCTTTTAGCCTATCCCCCCTGCTTCTTATGTGACCTCAGAACACAGCAAACCTCCAGTGGAGAAAATTTCCAATTTGTCATCCCAGCCTTGAACAATCACTAGCTTTTCTTACTCCCAGAAGACACCTTCTACCTGGGCCAAGTCCAATCCTCAGACTGTACTAAGAATTAGTAAATGCCTTCAGGGAAAGAAATAAATGACTATCAGCAGCATGCCTTAGAATTGTTTTCCTCGGGGTGCCTGGGTGGCTCAGTCGTTAAGCGCCTGCCTTAGGCTCAGGTCATGATCCCAGCGTCCTGGGATCGAGCCCCGCATCGGGCTCCCTGCTTGGTGGGCAGCCTGTTTCTCCCTCTTTCACTCCCCCTGCTTGTGTTCCCTCTCTCACTGTGTCTCTCTCTGTCAAATAAATAAATAAAATCTTAAAAAAAAAAAAAGAATTGTTTTCCTCTCTGACATTTTAGTTCACTTAGTCTTTACTGTTTCCACAGCTCTAGGAAGTATAGGTAACTTATTTGGGTTGTTCTAGGTATTGCAAAAGAAAAATTGGCCTGCCATAACCTACTTGGAAATGAAAAAGCAATTATATTTTAATAGCTCTAATTGGTTTTTAAAACTCCTTATACTGAAACAAAATGGACTCTTCTGCATTTTCATTCATTGTCTTAATTTTAAAATGTGGAAAAACATACAAATATTTTATCCTCTTATATTTCTTCACCTATGTGAAGAATCATCTCCTTTAAATCTTTTTTTCCTCCAGTCTCAATACCAACAGATCCTACTTATTTTTTATATTTAAATTGTTTGCCATCCTGGTCGTCCCCTTCAGGAAACATTCTAGTTTGTCAATATCCCTCTTAATATGCAAATATGAAAAAATATACTAGTTGCTGTCATAAAGCTCAGTGACAGAAAAGAGACAGAAAATCATATGAAGATAAATATAGTTACAAAAGAAGATATCTGATGAGCCATTTTTAAAATCACATGAACAAAAGTGCAAAAAATCATATAATCAAAGAAATTATACAAAATAGAGATAGGAAGAAAGAAATGAAAGCTCTCAAAATGAATAAAAGCTCCTAAAAATACTAAACATAACAAAAAGAACACTTTGTTCTTTTCAAAGCCTTTTTTGCACAGATTCTTATAAATCAATCACATTTTATAGTTTGCTTAACTCAGAAAATTTAAGTGTCTTTTGCCCAATGTCTAAAATGTAATTAATTAGATAGATTTTCTTGGTTCAGATACAGATATTTATTTTACACAGTTATATCCAGATCTACCAGATTACCAAAACAGTGTCAAGTAAATACTTTTAAACCTATCATAAAAATTTAACTAGAGTGAATATCTTCTAAAAACAGACAATTCTATTATTCAAAGAGAAATGATCATAGTAAATTCTCTCTTAAACCAGCTAAAGACATGTATATAGAACACAAAATACATTTCTTAATATTACTAAGGCTTTAGAGAAGAGTGAAAGGATTTCATTTTGTATATATATATAATATATTCTCTATATGTTTATTACTATATAGATATAGATCTCAAACACTTAAAAATCAAACTACCACTAAAATGGTCAGCATTTTTTTAAATTTTTTATTTTATTTTATTTATTTATTGAGAGAGAGAGAGAATGATAGAGAGTGAGCACATGAGAGGAGGAGGGTCAGAGGGAGAAGCAGGCTCCTCGCCGAGCAGGGTGCCCGATGCGGGACTCGATCCTGGGACTCCAGGATCATGACCTGAGCTGAAGGCAGTCGCTTAACCAACTGAGCCACCCAGGCACCCAGAATGGTCAGCATTTTAACAAGGCAGATTTAATTCTAAAAATATGCAGCTATCTCCCTCTTAACATATTAAGCAAATACCTGTGTAACTATTCCCCTCTCTAAGTATTTAGGGATGCATTTGGCACCTGAGGCATCTACTTTGAGCTTCTAATAATATGTTTGTTTTTCCAGAGCTGTTGGTGCCTGAAAAATTCAAAGATACATTTGCAGTGACTGTAGTTTAGAGAAGAAGGACACAAATTTGGCTCTTTTGTGTTGCTTCTAAGAATTTCTCTGAAAATAAATGCCATTTAATATGTTCTTAACTGAGTAAGTTTAATGTAAAACATCATGGCCAAAAATCTAAATTTGAAAAAAAAAATCAAATCCTAAATCCCCCTTTACCTATAAGTATAAGCAGTAGTGGTCTACATTTAAAACTATATTAAGAGAAACAAGTATTCCATCCCACAATTAGCAGTAAGATTAGGGAAAAAATAACCCTGAGAGAGGTGCCAATTTTACTTAAATTCATGGCAAGAAGTAAATGAGAGCAGAGTTGACTTGGGCCTGGATACAAATGTGACACTTGGCATTATTAAAATGGGAAAGAGACAAGAGAGGTAAAGTTGGAGATACTTAAGACAAGTTTCTCTAACTTTATGAGACTGTGTACTTGCCTTTCTGCCAATGTTTAATATTTTGTCAAAGTAAGATACAGATGAATCTCTCTAGTCCAGCACATTAGATGGACCCAAGCTGCCACTAGGAGGCAAAAGAAAAGCTATTACAGGCATTTGGAAGTTTGAGCTAATGCAAAGTGCCTGACACATTGCCTAGCACCTTGTAAGTGCTCATTACTATTAACTGAGTTGAATATTAATTGAACTGTAGATATACTAAAAGCATGCTTCCTGAGTTAGGAGGCCTGGGCAAATGGGGCTAAAATTAACTGACAAATTCAAAGCCACCTATTTTTAAAATGCATGATAAGCAACACAGGAAGCTTTTACAACTAGCCAGCAAAATCTGAGCTTTCAGTCAATAATTTCTTTCACCGAGGTGTGAAGCATGGAATGGATCCAGAAGCACAGATGGTATTTTACATCTGCACATGCAATTTCCTTTTTTTTTCCATTTTTATATAAACCTCTATTTCATTTTTTTAAAAAAAGAATGATAGAATTTACCAGTAAAATGTAGCACTACTTACTGCCTTTGGAAATGTTGCTCACCTCCACTTCACATTTTTAGCAGCGATTTTACTGTCTTTCAGCATGTGTAGAAAGATTTCTTTTTTAAGTATAAATTCCCCTTTACTATATCCTGAATAATTTCAGAAGATTCAGTTCCTCCAGAAATCTAAAACTTTTCCAGTATTTCAAGTAAATACCTCTCCTCATCCTTATTCCTAACTATTTTCTTAAAATCAGTGCTAACTTTTCATAGATTCTTAAGGCCAAAACAAACCTTGGAGACCATGTTAATGCAATCCTCTCTTCAATATACGAGGAATGAAGTCCTAGCAAAGTTGGTGACTTGCTTAAGTCACTTTGCTGGCTCGTGCAAGGGAGATGAGAAAGCACCCCTGCATCACAGTCCACAATCACAGAGCAACATGTAAAGAGACCAACATATATAATCCTATCTCCAAAACATTGATTTCCAGAACTCCATTAGAATGCAAAGCCCTTATCCTTCTAAAGTAAGTCAGATTCATTTGAGGATATAAAGAAATCTGATTTTCAGAATCTGAGGGTATTTCTCAAGAAATTCAACTCAAGTATCATGTTTTGTAATTACATTACATTAAAAAAATAAAGCATTAAGATAATATTGGACATGGTTCAATATACAGCATGGTGACCATAGTTCAAAAACAATAACAATAATAATACCAGATTGTCAATTTTTCTAAGGGAGTAAATAACAATACTGCAACATAAACAAGGAAAATATTTAAAAAGAAATGTTCAATCTACCTTTAGAAGAATACCATACTGAAACAAACAAACAAAATCAGTTGATATATTCTCTGATTGTCATGCTGATTACTCTGGCCCAGACTTCTCTTCTGAGCCCCAGAATTGAGCAAAGTCCCTCTCCAACAACTCCATTAGGCTATGTCAAAATTGCTACATCTTTATCACATCCGACACCAAACTCACAGCCAAAGCAACCGTGAACCCATTCCCTTGCAGTGTATCCTGTTTCAGTGAATACCCCCCACATCAGGACATTTGTGCTTCCAGAAACCTACACATCCTTGAGACCTTCTCACTCACCCCCATTCCTAATCCCTTCACCAGATCCTGTCTCTCCACTAAATACTCTTGACATTTATCGAAGTGCCTCCATTGCATGGATACCACTCCCATCTATACTGCCTTTTTACTTCCCTAATGGATCCTCCAGTAGCCTCCTAACAGTTTTGTACACATCCACTCTTGCCTTTAGTTCTCTTTCTTCTCCAGAATGGTCTTTTTGAAAATACAAATCATGTCACTTTCTTGCTTAAAATCCTCCATTGGCTTCCAATTGCTTTATAACATCTAAGCCTTAAAAATAAAGAAATAAACCTAAAATGGCCTAAAAGAAACCAATGATGTGGCCCTAACAGCCTCTTGGTCCCAGCTCAAATTATCTCTGCTCCCACCCCCAGTCCGATCCCTGCAGTCTCTAGTTCTACTATTCTGGACTCTCCTTCCCATGCTTGCCTCTATCTCGTGCTGTGTTACCCTGGCTTGACACATGCTTCCTCCCACCTCCACTCATCTGTTCACTCTCCTCAACTCTCATGAAACTTTTGTAAGGAAACCTTCCACGATATACCTCCCTGCAAGACTAGTTCTGTGTATGTTTCTTCCATACCTAACATCAAAATTTATATTTTTGTGTGACTATTTAATGTATATCTTCTTACTATAGTAACTATTTTTATTTATTTACTCATCCCACTAGCACCTGGGATAGTAGCTGACCTAATACATCTTCAATGATCCCTTACTGAATGCATGAAACAATTAATAAAGGTGAGAGAAAGGGAGGAATGGAGAGAGGAAGGAGAATGAGAGCAGGAATGATATATAATATGAAACACACCAAGAGCTTAGAAAGTTCCACTTCAAGTTTATCTTTAGCTTAGATAATTGTGAACTAGTAGGACATATATACTAGGTCATAGGCTAAGGTCACAACTTGACCAAATCAATCCAAGTTATCCAAACCTCAGTTTACAGGCTTTCCCTCATGGGCAACCACCACACATAAGAAAGCCCTCCATTTCAAGAACACCGTTTTCAGACTATTTTGCTGAGTTCAGTAAACACCCTAAAATGGGCATAAAGAGTGACTTTCCCCCAGTACAACTCCAAGTCCTGGAGAGACTCCTATCTACTTCTAAGACTCCACAGCTAAAGTGCCTACCAACTAGTCAATATACATTGTAGAAAGCCCTAAAGTATGACTGCTTTAAAGTATGACTGCTATAAAGTGTGTGTGTGTGTGTGTGTGTGAGTGCGCACGCATTTGTGTCTCTTAAGAAGGTGAAGGAGGAAATCAGCAGGGAAGTGATTGAGAGAGAGAGCAATAAAACCTTACTCCCCCCTAAATAATTTAGGAAAACAGAATCAAGGCAACTACTGTGGTTTATAAATTTTTTTCTGATGTCATCTTATCATCAGAATCCTCAAAATTCAGGGTGAGTCTAGGAGGCCAAATATAATTATGAGAATGCAAAAGCAGAGAGACAGAAAATGCCAATGCAATACAGTAGAGCACTTCATTTGATTATGTGACTTAGAATATTGGTATAATTTGGCTCCCATTAAGAGTTTTCTTAAATTGGAATACAATTTCTAAGACACTCTTAATCCACTTCAACTAGAACCTACACCATGAATTTAAAGTCACCAATAATTCATAATATTTGGGAGGGCAAGACATAATCCATATTTTTAAGTTTTAGAGACAAGATTTGCATTCCCAGTTTGGTTTCCTTCATGCTCTGCTGGCCATATTTTTTGTGTGGGGATATTTCTGAGATTGATTTAGGAGCACAGACTGTGCATAAGACAGTCTGCTTTATAAACCCAGGGGAAGAGTCCTAGGGACTGAAGAAACCACCATAAACACAGACACGAGTGTCCGTGGCCCAGCTCGCTGCCAACTTTCTGCCACAGGTACAGAAGGAACACAGCAAGAGAGCAGGACCTAAATCTAAGATCTGGGAGATGTGCACTTTCAGGTAAAATTTGTATATCTGGGTTTGGCAAGCCCCAAGGAAGCCAATAAATCTACAAATATCTCCTCTGGACCAGGAAAGACAATAGAAAAAGCAAAGTAGTTGCTCTCAAATGTTTTGATATAATTGGAAAGATAAGGCATAATTCATCATAAGATTGTCACTAACATAGCAGCTTATATAAAGTACTGGGGAAGAAGTAAAATAAAAAATTGCTACAGTTCAGAGAAGAGTGGCTATAGAAGCTTTTTTTTTTTTTTTTAGTTTTGTTTTTTTCTAAAGGCTTCATATAATAGGTAAAATTTAACTTATCTCCTGGTAGGATCCAGAGAGGCAGGGAAGAGGTAGCAAGAGGATGAGTGATAACCCCAAATGCTTGCATCTCTTTATAAAGAGATCTTTCTTTCAAGAAAAAAAAAATGATCCCTGTTACATAAACGAGTAGATTGTTTTGCAGGTTAGAGACATTTTCTGCTGGATTAGGTTTTGAAATTGTATTTTTCCACTGATCTTACAGCATCTATATGGGGGTGGAGAGCGAAACATCAGCAGGTTAATTTCTACTTTTCACAGGGATTTTGCTGTTCATAATTTAAAACAAAACTACTGAGGTATGGAACAAAATTGTGGAAGTCAGGAATACATTTGGAGAAACTGATGTTAATGAAAAAACCTGGACTAGGGATAGAATTCCCATTTAGAGTGTTTTATTGTTAAGTCCCCAAAAAACAACAGATTTGCTGACACAATTTTTTTTCTCCTCAAAGAGGAAAGTTATTATTTTATTATTTGTCATCTGCTCATTGGTATTTAATCAGCAGGCATCAGCTTCCTCCTTTTATAAATGTGCAGAGAAAAGAAGTAACATGCCTAAAGCTAAACAGTAAATCAGTATCCCATTCTAGAATGACAATTCTCAATCCTTTCAATTTAGTTGGATATTTGATATTTGAACTATGATACTTTTCACTAACAAGCCAACCATTCTAATAATGTCCAAATGTTTCTCTCTCCTTCCTTCAGTTCTGATAGACGGAGCTTATAAATTTTTGAGCACCTCAATTTGATTGCATCTCAAATATAGATTAATGTGGCAACAGTAATAATTATTGGAAAAATGACTGTTGGCAGAAGCATTTAAAAAATGCTTAATTCTCTGAGCTCATTTCAGCTATATATTGAACAAGGATATGAAAGTGACAAGAGGTGAACTATATAGGAAAAGAACACAGGACATGATGGAGTGTTTCAATCAATCAGGAATAATATTATAATCATCCCTCTCAGTTACTGAGAACTTACTATCCCAGGAATCACACATATATTATCCAGTGCTAACAACACAACTGTAAGGTGGGGATTATTAGATCCATTTAACCAACACCAATATTGTGGCTCAGAGACGTTAATGAACTGGCCCATGGTCACCCAACTAGTAAGTGATGGTGACTGACCCTTTTCTTTCCATCTCCATTGCTAGAACCTGTATCTGACCTCAGGCCCTCATCACCTCTCACCTACCATTTTGCTGTATTCTCATGAATGTACATATACCCATTGCTTCTCCTCCGTAAGCATCACTTGCTCCTGCCAGTTTGAGTAGTTCAGTCTCCTGACCAGCCATCTGTCTTGCACCTCTGTGCCTCTGCCAGAGATGGTCTTCCTGCTTTTTTCCTAGTGAGTTTCTTCTTCCTTCAAGGCTGAGCTTAGGAGTCCTCTTTCTGAAGAGTTTCCAGACTCCAGCCTAGCAGAGCAGGTGATGCCCTCCTCTGAGGCCACTGCATAACCTCATTAAAGGCTGAGCTTACTCACTATTTATATTTACAGGCATGGATCCCTCCTAGAGACTGGGAGCTCCTTGAAAACAGGAACCATGCTTCAGTTATCTTTAAATCACCAGCACCTAGAACAGTTCCTGAAACCTAGCTGGTGTTCAATAAACAGGAATACTTACACCACATGGCAAGAAATTTAAGCTGAACCCAAAATAACTATGGATGACATGGAGAATGTTAGTTCTCTTCCCATTACCAATGTCATTGAGATTGCAGTCAGCAGTCTCAGGAACCAAAAAGTTCTCATTCAAAGCTATGGAGAGAATTTTTAAAAATCACAAATCAATTTATGCTGCATTGTACTTAAAATTTAGATCAGTTACTCCTTCTTTTGCTGTTCACTTCCCTTGTTATATTTATTAATTATCAAAGATATTGGTTGGTTTGAACAACTGCTTGCTCCCTTATAGTCCATCTGTGCTCTCTTCTCAATAATGCATTGAAGTCATAAGTGCTAGATTTATTGCCTCGGTGATTTCCATGGCACTAATTGTGATTTCACTACAGCATTGAGCAGAAGGGAGAACTAATGGGCAAGGCAGAAAATGCTTAATCAATATCACTCGTGGCATAAGTCGAAAATCCCAAACCCCCAAGCAGATTTGAAAAAGGGCTACACTCAAGGCTCCAGTCTTTAGAAATGCATTTACCACACCATGAAGTTGAGAATCATTTTCTTTCCTCCCAAATTCTCAATTACTCCACAGGCCTCTTAGGGACTCACTGAATCTATGAATTGCTCAGCTGATCCACAGGAGAAGAAATTCCTGAAGGAATGAGGTGGGAATATATTATTTCCAGGCAGGGCCTTTGCTTCCCCACAAATATGTGGGGTTTTTTTCTTTTTTTTTTTTAAGATAAAGTATCTATTCTGCATCAGCACAGAGAAGAAAATTCCAGACACGGAGTGCTAGAAGAGATCTTAAAGATCAGGTCTCAAACCCTGGAACTGAGAGAAGCACCTCTAACCTGGGTGGCCCAGGGGATGGACCATAATATCATGAGCTAAGAGACTGACCAGATTTTGGTGACCAGAAACCATCAACTTGCTATGTTCATTAAATTCTCATGAGCAGAGTGTAACGTGAATGTTGAACCAGGCAGGCATTTCTGTGGGAGTCATGCCTTCTGACAGAAGCCACCTGTGTGTTCGGACAATAAAGCCAGCTGTGCACCTTAGGATCAGGAGGGACAACTGTGATCAAGGGATCACTAAGTATCCTGGTATAAAGACTTCCGCATTGTTAAACTTCTTAAACTTTGAATCCCTTTAAAAACCCACAGGAGCTATCTAATTTATTAGAGAAAGAGTCCTCCTTTCTTTAAAACCCTGTTGTTAATGTCGTCAAGTAAAAAGAAAGGGCCTAAGATGTGGCCCCAGCACCATGACACAAATAGATCCAATACATTTCCCAATGTTCTCTCATGGGGCCACCATCTAGGAAATGTTATCTCAATGCTAAAAAGTGTAGTTTCATTTTTCCTGCTATCACCATCCCTAAAACAGAATGACCCTATCTCATTGTATTTCATTGTCTACAACAACACAACATTTCAAAAATGTTCTTGGAGTTTTAACTACATTTGAATTATATGTGAAATGTTTTGATTTTGTAGAATTTTCCATTCTTAATTTATATTTTTAAATTCCCCTTCAGAAGAAGCTAAGAAAACCTGCATTATTCAGTTACTAGTGGTTACAGCTCAGCAATAGATCCTAGTACATTTATTTAAGAAACTGTGTAGCTTTGCTCCTGCCCTCCCACTTATATGTGTCCCAATTTCATGTCCTATAAAAAAAAATTATAAAATCATTGAAAATAAAAAAATAAGTCATTCAAAATACATTAGTTCTTCCATAGGCATTTGGGATGGTTCCCATTACATACTTTTAAGAATCTGATTTACATACAAAACCCACAAATATTTTATTAAAATGTAAGCTGAAACTATTAAAAAAAAAAAGCATATGGGAAAAAAGTAAAAATAAAAGGTAAGAAAAATCTAATCAGTTCTCTTTTAGGATGAGAGAGAGACATGGTAAATTCAGTTGACAATATAATCATTTTCTAAAGTCAATACCAGTTCAAAAAAGAGTTGCCTTGTTTTGACAAAATTTCTTAAAGAGGGTGAAATCAAAGCCTTCAGTGTTTCCTTACAAATAAACACAAAATATCATACACTGAAAGCCTTCTTTGTATCTATATTCATAACTAGTCTCAAGTTTACCAATTTTTTTTAAGATTTTATTTATTTATTTGAGATAGAGAGCAAGAGAGAGAGTGAGGGGGAAAGAGAGAGAGCATGAGTGGGAGAGGCAAAGGGAGAGGGAGAAGCAGGCTCCCCACTGAGCAGGGAGCCTGAAGCGGGGCTGGATCCCAGAACCCAGGGATCATGACCTGAGCCAAAGGCAGACGCTTAACCGACTGAGCCACCCAGGTGCCCCAAATTTGTCAATTTGTTAACTTCATATTCATATATTCTAAATGAGGATAGAAGCTCAGTGACAGCAGACCATCTATCCTCTTATCTATTGTGCCTTGAATTATCCTCAAATGTTTGACACAATTCTATGTCTGAAGTGAGAATTCCACAAATACTTACTAGTGAGAAAGGGTAATAGGAAGAAAATACCCAAGATGCTCTTATTGAGAAAAAGTCACTAACCATTATCAAGTTGTGTGTGTGTGTGTGTGTGTATACACAAACATATACTATGCTTATATACATAAAATATGCTTATATATAAATGTGTACTTATTATATATTATAAATTACACATAATATATACTATGCTGATATATAATATATTAGCTCATGTAATGTCAGAATATCATTAATAGATTTTAAAACTAAATCTGAGGGGACAATTTCAGATATTAAGAGTATATTAATTTAAAAATGTATTTATAATCCTGCAGCACCTGGGTAGCTCAGTTGGTTAAGCATCCGACTCAATCTCAGCTCAAGTCTTGATCTGAGGGTCATGAGTTTTGTTTAAAAAAAAACAAAAACAAAAAGAAACAAAATAAGTTATTTATAATTCTATTCAAAGTTTTATTCAATGGAGAACTTCTTCTTTAGTAGCCATGAGAAAATTATAAAAAACATTTTGACACCTTAGATTAGTTTAGATTTCCTAATCCTTACATTAGATTACCTTAATCATATATTTTTGCAAGATTCATATCAGTTTTTCCTTTCAAATTTTGATATTTTGATAACAGATAGTTAAATATCTGAATATGAATGCAAAATTATGAATTCTTAATACTATTCATAATGGTATAAGATTAAACTTTTTCACAAAGAAGACTGTATCCCATAGAGAATCTATCTGCAGTATATGTCTGTAAATTAAGATTCATCCATTCTTTCATCACTCACCTTATATCATTCTCGTCACTGATTAGCAGTATAAAGTATAGGACCTAACAATAAGGAAACAATAAAAACTCTTAGATAAAATCCCCTTGTATTATTTTATAGTTGTGTCTTGTGCATCCCTGAATGTCCAGCCTGTTAAAAGGAACTAAAACATATTCTCTAAGGTATCCTGATGATAATGAAGATTGTTACACAACCTCAGGCTTGAGCTTTACTGTCCAAATATGGCCTAAAACATTTTGATATTTTTAACTGCATTTGATATCTACTTTGAACCTTGAGTTGAAACCAAATCATTATATTATTAATGAAACAAGGTGGACCATTAAGATATAAGCACTTCACATTTTTCCTTTATGTACTTTATTTTTAATTAGTCTGATCAAAGTCATAGTTGAAAAAAGATTATCTGCATATATATGTGGCTGATCACATAACCCTCATCAAAGATACAAACATTTAGTCTGTTCATTATCACTAAGAAGCTAAAGACAGACATACTACAAACTATGAAGTAAGGTAACAGAAAAAGAACCTAGAACATGGCAGTTTGTAAATGCTAGGAGAAACTGTAAAAAAAAGAGAGAGAAACTAAAATCAAGTGAGACAATATTAGTAAACTCTAATAAGAGCTAGATACTCCCCACTTCTAACATTACTTCCAATCACTCCAATGATAGTCACCCCTCCCTCATATAATCCATATGTGTTAATGCAAGTTAGAAGTTAATCTTCATTTAAATGTCAACAAGAAGTGTTTCACTGTATTATAATAAAAGCTGTATTATCAGGACTGACTTTTTAAGGTTTATTAACTTGGGGCACCCGGGTGGCTCAGTTGATTAAGCCTCCAACGCTTGGTTTCAGCTCAGGTCATAATCTCAAGGGTTGTGAGATAGAGCCCCCAAGCCAGGCTCTGAGCTCAGCGAGGAGTCTCCCTAAAGATTCTTTCCCTTGGCCCCTCCCCACTGCTCATGCATGCTCTCTCCTTTTCTCTCAAATAAATAAGTAAAATTAAAAATAAAATAAAATAAAGTTTACTATCTTTGTGTCATATAAAAATTTGAAATAATAAGTTAACCATTAATGTTATATTGATAATTAATTATGAAATTCTGTTACTGAATTATTTATAATAAATTAAATTAACTGTATCTATTAGTTCATCCTTATCTGAAGACCTTTTATCTTCATTACAAACATAAGTATATAAATGTAAACTTTGTGAGTAGTTCTGTTCACTGCACTAACAAGAATTTTCAAAATTTTACTAATATAAAAGCCTGTACAACCTCTGAAAAAATCTTTATTCTCTATAAAATTCATAGTCTAGATAGATAATATTAATATATATGAAATAATAGCAATATATAAATAAGACCAAGCTGGCCAGCTCAAACATGATATTACCTATATAAAGGCTCACAGAAAAAGCAGATCTTTCTCTTCACTCCCACCACAACCTATACACACTTCTACCCACCTAGGAAAAACAGTATTTTACTGCTTGCTTGTGAGGCCAAGGAACTGATTTTGTTCATTCAGTATCCCAAGAATATTAAATGATGGATGGATGGATGGATGGATGGATGGAAGAAATGGTACATATTATTACTTACATATATTTAAATTCTGAAGAAATTCATAGCAGGAGCTCATCCCTACAGAATCAAATTATTGGAGGGGTTTTCATAAAGGAAGTATTATTTGAACTAAATCCCCAAGGCCAAAATTTTTATGCAACTGAGCAGATGTATATAGAAAATTGTCTCATTTAGTTTGGAGATCATCTCAACCAAAATCTGAATTAATTTCAAAATAAAGTTGAAGAGAAACTCTTTTCTGACCAGTAAATTGTCACATCATTTGAAACCTTGTTTGAAAGACAGATACTAGGATTCAGGGAATCCTGAGGTGCTGTCCTCTAGGTCCTAGATAGGAATGAGACCCCCTAAGAAAGTCTGGAGATCAAAGTCCTGCCAATGGAGGGTAAGTTCTCAAGATCGGGCATGTCAAAAATGGATAGCCTATTTTATGAAGAATGTCAAAACTCCAGTAAGCTAATGGGAAGTAAAAAACCAGTTGGAAAGCAAATAGGGTATCAGAAATCATGACAGTAAACCAAATATAAATGCCAATGTTGAGGGAAATCCCATATAGTACCCTACCATGAGACTACAATGCCCTGTCACTCACAGATACAGAGTTCTTTCACCAGTCACTTCTGCAGCCATACCAAACACTGTCTGTCATTTGCTGTCTGTTTTCAAGTGCTGAATGCAATGGGTGGATTTTCATTCACTCACAGATTTATACAAACTATAGTAAAAAATACCAGCCACTGCATCATCATTATAAGATCCTTAAGTGGACTACTGTAACTACAATTTGTGGCGGGGGTGGGGAGGACTGGGGAGAAAAACAAGGAGATTGTTTTTAAACTGATGAGCAACTGCACCTCATTGCACAACAGTATGAAGAAACAGATTTGCAAACACAGTACCGAGATCAGTAGGGCCTTTGAGTCATAGTCTCAATTTGGGTCCCATCACTTTACCTGGTAACAGTGCCAGTTTAGCAGGCAGAAAGATTTGCATGTAAATGAGAACAGTTTGGGGCATTTTGCTTTGCCTCAGTAAAAAAGAAACATCACTTTTCACTGGCACTACAAAAATAAAACAGAGGTTAACACAGAAGGATCCTGAGCAGAGCCCATTACTGGGAGAGCTAATTTAGCAGGTGAACCAAACTCTTGGAGATCATGGGCTGTGTTTCTAGGGAGCACCAAAGAGTTTGAAAAATGCAGGTGTGAGAAGTATTAAAGGACAAGGCACAGATATAACATTCTGAAATTTATAGGAGGAAAATCACCAAATTAAGAATAATTATCTTACTAATAATATTGTTTAAAATTTTTATGTATTTCAAATTTATAACTAATATTTTACATAATAAAATACATTATGTTAATGTTTTAAGGTAAAATTAATAATAAAAAGTTTAAATAATTAAAATAAAAAATAAAGAAGGATTTTATTATTACATTATAATGCAGCACTACGTGCCTCATCATTAGTGTGGATTTTTGAAAATTCATTGTAGCCCTCTACCTCTATCCTAGAATCATAATGGCCTGGTATTCACATCATTAGACTGTAGCATATTTTCTTAGCCACATAGTTCCCATAAAGCCCAGTTATCCTGGGATGAAAGTTCTTAATTTCTTCCCGACTATACTAAATACCCTTTACTCTACTACTTCATTCACTCGTGTATTCATTCATTAGTGCTTACTATGTTAAAGGGATCATGTGAAACAATATAAGGCATAGAGATATGTGGTTAGTCATAGATTTTTGCGCTCAAGAAGGATATGGTCTAATACAAGATAAAATATATGCATAAATAAAGGCCACAGAAGATGCAACTTCAAAATATACATACCATAAAAGTACTGAGGAAGTTCCTTGATAATTCAAGGAACAGAGAGAGCAAGAACAAGAATGAATAAATGAATAAGACAGAAATGCTAATTGGGGAAAAGAAAAACTTTCTTCCTTTACGGAGTCCTCTCTATTCCACTTGCTAAGCATGTTGGAATGGTTTATGTTCCATCCAAAAGCCTTGGGGACAAGCACTTGGTGTATCTCCAGCATCTAACACACAACACCAGGCCCAGGGAAGGCATTCAGCAAGTCTTTGTTGAAGCAAATAAATTAATGCGTGAATTCTTCTATTTGGTTTTGTAGACACTAGCATGTGAATTTATGAAAACCAATGCATATGCAGTAAACCCCCATTTCTTTCTTGTTGCAAAACTGGAATAGAAACAAATTGTTTTGTAAAGGCAAAATACATTCACGAGTGGCAACATCATTTAAATATTTAAGATATATTTTTTAAAATTACAAAGATAAAAGAACCTGCATTTTATAAGATTCTCCCCATTACTTAGATGGAGTGGGGACATTACCGAGAATACAAATTGGCACAACACACATAAAATTCAGAATCTGTTTTCTTTTTACTCTAAATGCACTTTGGTGCAAGCAGTATTATGACCTCTCAAATGAAATTCGATTTTTTTTCATCTTGTGATTTCACTGTGCAGGAGTTCACTATAATGTATTTTTGACACAAAAGGCACTAGAAGAATTATCATCCTCCTGCATATAATGTTTTATTTCACATTATTCTCAAGTTCCAGATACGTGAAAATTTTCAAAATCATATTGAGTCCCTGCCTTATTATCCTATACTTTTGATCTCAGGATAGCAATTGTTACTTTCGTTTTTATTTTTTCATTTTATTTTTTTTGGAGAGAGAGAGTATATGTATGAGCAGGGAGGGGCAGAGGGAGAGAGAGAATCTCAAGCAGGCTCCATGCCCAGTGTGGAGCCCAACGCAGGGCTCGATCTCACAACCCTGAGATCATGACCTGATCCAAAATCAAGAGTGGGATGCTTAACTGACTGAGCCACCCAGATGCCCCAGCAATTGTTACTTTAGTTTGCAACTTTGCTCTTCAAAAATAGCAAAATTGGGTATCAAAGTCTGGATTACATGTAATAATTTAAAAGTATAAAAAATTAGTTTTTTTTAAGTTGAAAGGTAGCATAACATAAATTCAGGCTCATAATTAAGTATTTCCTGAAAAATTTTTAAATAAATTACTAGTAGGATCAGGATAATTAAAATTAATGATCCAATAGTCTGTTGTTCTCACAGGAATTAACCATTAGAATGCTAAAGAGTTCCAAGAGAGAGACTTCTTCAAACAAATAAATCAGTTTCAAAGTAAAATATATTATCTCTGTGGAGGAGTCTATAAAAGTAAATATTAAATCACTTCTCACCAAAATTGACTCTTGCCAATAAATCTGGAAAATAACATTATTTCCAAACAAGAAAGATGGCTGGTTAGTTAGGCACCCATAAAGGATGAATGATATAATTATTAGAATCAGCAAATCAGAGCACAGTATGCTTATACATAAAAATATACATATACACACATACATATATATATATACACACACACAAAAATCCTTTAAGTACACACAATCACTTGTCTCCCAACTCACCCCCTCCATCATCTTCCTTCACTCTCTTGCATTATTTATTTCCCCCAGATTTTGCCAAAGAGCAGAATTTGTGTCTTATTCATGTTTGTTTCTCACTTCCCCACTCCTGCTCTCCCCCAGCACCTACCTATAACCATTTTACATACAGAAAGAAATAAAACAAGTATCATTTAATATAAACCAAAATAATCAAACTACAGATTGATTACAGTTTCTAACTTTTTACATTTCTGTTAAAAAAAAACTTAACATCACATAATTGAAAAAATTTCTACCCATTTCCAAGACAACACAGAAATTTCGCTTTAAAATTCCTACAAGTCTCCCTAACAGTCTTACACATATTTGTATCTGGGAGTATCTGTAAAGTTCCTGTCCCAATTCAGAATGTTTTCCAGATTAGACACTTCTTACACTTTGTATTAACCAATATGAGCTTAGTAAGAAGCAGAGAGCTCTGATTTTGAGCTGTTACCATCTACCCACAACATAAATCCCTGATAAACTGTTTATTTCCTGAGGATCATATGTGCATATAAGTATCAAAAAGCTATGGTATGGTATAGCACAGGAAATCAGTGTTCACCATACTGGAAATAATCGATTGATGATAATTGGTGTCAAACCAGTATCAGACACATTGTCTTCACTTCTCTAGGCTCCAGGGACAGTGCAAGTTAGATAAAAGGATAAATCAGCAGTAAAGCATGGCGATTAAGAAGTTAGGCAACTACTGCAACTCACCAGGTTAAGTGATTTTAGACTAATGACATAAACTAAGCCTTAGTTTTCTCAATAGCAAAATGGGGATCATTATATTTACCTTACAGCAGCCCTTGGGAGGCTTAAATAAGATGACCAAGTCCAGCATGCAGCATGATCCCTAGCACAAAGTAAATGCTCAATGAAGGATAGTGATGATAATGAGGAAGATGCTAGAAACATGTCCAGGCAGTTGTTGACCAAGGGATGGAACAAACGACCACAGATGCTCAGGTAGCTAGACAGAGAAACCTGAAATCCTAAATAAATTAAGGTAGAACTTGAGGTAACATCCAGGCAGACTTTGACACTCTCCCAGGGAACCAAGCTACAGTGATAATGATAATTGCTCACCCTATTTCTCATCATGTAACACTTCCATTTTATCAATTGCTTCAATACTTAGAAACCAAAGTAGTAATTAGTAATAAAATTTTCAAGATGGGAACCAAGCCAGTAGGGAAGATATTTTCCATTGCTTCTTAATATTACTCAAGTGATACCAAAGACATATCTTTCTATTTTGACTGTAAGTAAAACTACCATCCTGTACACAAAGCTCATGTTTGGTAGGACTTAAACAAATGTTAAATCACCCCCAAACACACATTAAGTTGCACATACCCTAGCAAAACCCAAGGCTAGTCTTGAAAATCAGCTTATGTACATAAACAGAGAATAGAGGCATCAAGATGAGCAAGAATAAAGTCATTAGCAAGTGCATTTTGAAAAAAAACAAAACACTTCCTTAAATAAATATATATATTTTGGGGCACCTCAGTGGCTCAGTCAGTTAAGCATCTGACTTTGGCTCAGGTCATGATCCCAGGGTCCTGGGATCTAGCCCCGCATCAGGCTCCCTGCTCAGCGGGGAGTCTGCTTCTCCCTCTCCCTCTCTCTCTCCCTCTGCTCCTTCCCCTGCTGTTCTTTCTCTCAAATAAATAAATAAAATCTTTAAAAATAAATAGGAGTGCCTGGGTGGCTCAGTCGGTTAAGTGTCCAAGTCCTGATTTCAGCTCAGATTATGATCTCAGGGTCCTGAGATTGAGCCCCATGTGGAGTCAGCTTGGGATTCTTTCTCTCCTCCTCCTCTTCCCCTCCCCCTGTGCATTCTGTCTAAACATAAATAAATAAAATCTTTTTAAAAAATAAATATATATATCTTTATTATATATTATATGTAGTATATCTATATACATATCTGATGTAAATAACAAATACAAAATTATTATTTGTTATTTGAAGTTGTCCAAAATCAATGTATCACCAAAATTTGTATTTTTCATACCTGGTTTAAATGATTTTAAAATCATGAGTAATATGATTATATATATGTGTGTGTGTGTATTTATGTATGTGGCAATATACTGTGTATATATGTACATCAATATATGTATGTAGTCTTACAAATATACATGTGAATATATCCAATACTAACTCTTAGACTTTCAAAATCGTTTAAGTTAATGAGAAAATCTGTGAGGTTATATTCAGATATGGTTAGCTGCTTAAATTTATTCACTATGTTATTTTCTTGATATTAAGATGTCATTAACTTTAAGAGTCACTTTCAACTGCACAGAAGAAAATACATGTTAAACATTCACACCGATTTTAAGTACCATACCGATGTCAGAAATATTAGAATGTGAAAAATATGACTTGATTTGAAAAAGTATAACTATAGGGTTAGGTATTTTAAAATAAGGCATATCCAAAAAAAGAAAATCTCTAAAGAAAATATGTACGATTTTTAAATGAATAATGAGAGCTAACTGATACGGTACAAATTAGGACTTGCACTCTGCATACGTGCAGCCTATAGATATTAAATCCAGCAAGAAATTGTGTGTGTGTGCACCACACACACACACAATAAATGCATCATGATTTATTATTTTTCATAAATTGTCACCATAGAAATTACAAATTATTCACAGTAGAGTTAATTCCAAGTAAGCCAGGAAGCAGAAGTTTCCATGACAAATAAGAACAACTGTATAAAACCCTACAGGTATATGACCCATAACACATTACAGAGCATTGATTTCCCAGAGGCTAATGTAAAACTCATGTACCCAGTAACAGTTCTATTTTCATATTCTCCTATAACTCAAATCTATTCATGCTGCACAATTACGTTTGCATAATAATACATTTTAGTTATCTGAGTATTTCATCAGCAACAACAGGAATACTTATTTTAAATGAGCATCTTTGGAAGCATCCTATTATTTTCTTTATAATCTTTCAATCATCTTGACCATTTTTTAAAGTGTAAGATGTCTTTTATTGATACATCAGACAACTGTATGCTTCATTTTTTTTTTTAAATCCACATAAATAGGAGGAGTAGCTGAGGAATTTAATTTGATGAATTGGATTACATTTCTGGCTCTAAGGACTAAACCCTACACATTTGATACATTGAAAGGTTCATATTAAAAACAAACAATAATCTCAAAAGAAGGGAATTCTTTTGTTTAAGAGAAAACAATGAAATATCTGCTCAACTGATTTTTACTGGAGAAAATATAAATATGGATAGAAGGGTAGGGATGGAAAGAGAACTGGCCAAGAGGGTTCTTATGCATGAAGAAAAGGGTAAAGAAGGAGTTAACAAAAGAACAAAACCTAGACATTTTTTTTTCTTAGCTTTAGGCTCTAATCTTAGCTGAGATCGAAAGGAATTTATTCTGATATGCTCAAACAGAAATATATTTTATCCATTCACCAAACAAGAACGGCAGAAGTTTTTATCCAAGGCAATTCAACAACATGAATTAGTAATTAGGATATTAAATAGAGATCAGGGCTCGTTTCCTCAAGTTCTTCTACTTTTTAGAACAAGTTTTTATTTCACTGAAAAAAATGGGAATAATCGCTAGATTTTGACATCTAATTACATTTCAGACTACCCTTTGTCTGCAACATGTATGTTTCCCTTCTGCTCACAGTGGTCACTCTTGGTTTTATCCTCAGATCTTTCCAACTTGCTTTCTTTCATTAAGCTGCAATTTGCAAGGGAGTCCCGTCCTCATTTATATAACTGGTTCCTTCAAACTAGCACTATCCTTCGTTGTTTTTTTAGACCCTCATAGGAGCCTTAGATTCTTCCTAGGAGTTCCCTAAGACTAAATTTTAGATATATGGACTAAACTACAGACATTAATGTTTCAAAAAGCTCACAGTGAAATAGATATCAAGAAATTATTGAGTAAGAAGAGCCAGAATGACTTGCCTGGACGATTCTTTCTGCAACGGTTCTCAAAGTGTGGTGTGTAGATTAACAGGACGGGCATCATGTGGGAACTTGTAAGAAATGCAAATTCCAGGCCCTAGCCCGGACCTACTGAGTAAGAAACTCAGGAGAGTGGGGGATTGGAGGTAAAGAAGGGGGAAGTGATTTTTACGCATGATAAAGTTTGAGAACCACTGTTCTATGGTATTGCAATACCAGACATAACCAAATAACACTTTTCTTAGCTCTAAAACCACAATTTTACCCTAGTGAGGAAAATCATTTTCTGACTTTTTCAATAAGGCTTGTAGCATTTTCAGAACCACTCAGGCTACTATCTATCTGATAATTTTATTTAAGAATTGAGCAGCTCCATCCCAGGCTTTAAAACTGTGGCATTGTACTTACCAGTTGAGAATAAGGGACATTAGTAGGATAGCATGGGGACACTTGAGTCACAAATATAACCGCAGAGGTTAATCAGGTCAGAACTTCACAGTTGCCAAATCTTGCCCCCAAACTGGTTTGTCGTTTTATAACTGATTTTTCTCATGTCATTTTTTTCCCCAGATACCTTTATCAATGAATGTGTCAACCTTTCTGGCATACGACCAGCCCACAATAAGTTACTGTGGGGTGCATCATGAACTTCTCTCTCATAAGTCCTTTGAAACGAACGCACAGGAAGATACGATGGAAACACACCTAGAGACTGAGCTGGACCTGAGCACAATCACAACTGCTGGCCAAATCAGTGACCACAAACAGCAGCTGACTTAACTGAGCTAATCGGTAGCCAAGGGTTGCCGCCAAACTTTGTAACCTCAAGGACAAAATGAGGAAGATTTGTTCATTGTGGACTCTAAAAGCAAAACACAACAAAAATCCCCTGTTAAACAAAAATCCAAGATTTATTCATGAAATAAAGAAGACATGAATTGTTTCAAGTCTACACTTTGTAATTAGCTAAGTTGTGCAGTATTTTTTTGACTTAAACAGAGTATGACCCTGAGAAAAAGAAAATCTTTTTTTTTTTTTCAAAACTCATCCTACCTACCTGTAAAAACTGTACAGAGCTAATGTATTTTTCATATTGTAAAGTTTCAATTATAGAAACAACTGGTATGTACAGTACCATAATTTAATTACATTTTACTTTACAAACTTTACACATTTCAGTTTCTAAAATTTTAAATTAACAAAAAAAATTATTTCTTGTGTTATTCCGAGTTACTCAGTTTTGTAGGGACTGTTTTGTTACTGCTTTTGTGCCCAGAAACCTTGACTCTAAAATTCTGTGCTGTGCGAAACATGCACGATTTTTATCATGCTTATTGCGTAGAATTTTATCTACTTGTTCCAGAAATAATACATTAACCAAAAAGGATTTAATTGTTGAGAATTGTAAGAAGTTCTTCAATTACATAGGCAGGTTTTTCTTATAAATGAAAAAAAAATCAAGGATTTTTTTTAACACTTCTTCTCAGACTTAACTGTTGCCTTGAATTACAGCCTAGTTTCTAAGCAGTGAAATGTAATGATAAAGAGGGATATTTTAACAACGTATTTCTGAATGAATTGACTCATTATTTCATTCTTTTGAGTAACCCATTGTTAAGGGTAGGGGGAAGCATGGACAAAACATCACTGGAAACAAAGGCCGTAACCACAGCAACAGACTTTGATACACTTAAAAGGTGCAGCTGCCAGTGACAAAGAAAAACTTGTTACATCTCATTATTTTCAGGCCAAGGTGGGAAGGATAGAGCATAATAATTGTACAGTAGCAGATTTTCTCCTAATTAACCTAAAGTGGTTTGCCTAAAAATAACCATCGGTCAGTGCAAAATGTGCCTGGTTTTTAAGACAACTTTTCATTTAGAATTGTGAGGCTATATTTTGGGGAACATCTCAAAGGAATTATGTGAAATTTTTCACTTTGTGTGGTACATCAATTCTCTCCTGGGGAAAAAGTCTAAACATTGATAGCTCATTCAATATAGATATCAGCCATAGTGGAGAACTTTATGACTCAAGTAAACTGTAAACATCCTTAATATGTTCTAAATTGTTTATATTGCCCTCCATAATGAGATTCACCTCTAAATTATCTGGAAAATAACCCAGAGTAATGTGAAGCCACCCCAGATCATATATTGATTATGTAATTGTATTATAAAGTAAATTTAAATGAAATTATGAAAACCTAACTTTTCAGAGGCTAAATAATCAGCTTGTTTCTGCTGTTTGCTTGACACAGGTTATTGTTTGAAATTGTTATTTTATCTCTGGTATTCACACATTCTTTTGTGTGTTTTTTAATATAAAACTACAAGTTTTGATTGCTATTGCACTAAGAGAAACGCTTTATGTTGTCATTTTGTATTCATAACATCAAAAATAGGTTGAGCAAATGTCAATCCAACAAGGGTCAAACACAATCAAAAACAACGAAGAAAAGAATTTGTCAAAAACAACATCAAACTTTTATTTCTTCCAAAGAAATTATATCTACAAAAGTCTAATCTTACACCGATTTATCATGGCAAACTGAAGAGCAGCTTAAAGAAGAATGAACTTAGAAAATGTACAGCAAATTTTTGTTGAAAAGATACACTCAGAAAAAAAATGAAAATATTGGAAGAAGCAAACTCTCTTACTAATTTAAATGAAACTAAATGTCTCTATATCAACTATTTCACAAACCAGATTTTGTAACATATTTTGCATCAATCATTTGCTATTCAAAACTTTTTGTCATGTTACATCTAATCTGAATCTTTATTTTTTCCAATTTCTAATTTCTTTGCAATATATTATTGTTACTATTCTTAATCCTCTACATTCCAGTTTTGTCTTGCAGTTAGCAAATTCACAGAGGATTAATTATAAACCTATTATTGTGGGTTTGAAATTGGATGCAAAATTTTATTTATTATGTAAACCAAAATGTCATTTGCAATTTTTCTCTTTTTAGAAGTTCAAACATCTTTTAATTCACATAAATAAGCATTTTATATCTATTTCCAGACATTTTCAAATTGATAAATAATTTTTAGAAATATAAGTTTCCAGGAAGCCCCACAAATGTGTGCTCTTCACATCCTGAAGCAAACTTTCTTTCTTAAACATTTTAAATTCATCTGAAGTAAACAACTATAAGTAGAAGCAGTCACCTTAGAACCACTGCTCTGTGCATTCGAAGACTTAATACAATAAGAGCCAAATAAACTAAGAATTTTGAATTTCTCATATTTGAAATTCAACCCAAAGGATCTTTCACAAGAAAAAAAAAAAAAAAAGAAGATGCAGGGTTATTTGTTTGCATAACTTTTATTCTGCCATGTTCAGGGCCATGGGGGTGGGTGGAAAAGGGAGTGAAAACCTATTAGAGGAAACTGTGTCTGGAATCTTTATCATACATTTGCAATTTATATATTTGTGTCTAAAATCCTTAATTATAACCTATCTTTTTCAGCATTCATTAATCTCCTATCTCCTTTCTAACCACCCTGCCCCCAGGTCTCCCTCCCTGTCTATTGCTCACTTATTTAAATAACAGGAATGTTGAATGTGTTTGGAATTGAAAAGTGCCCTTTGACCCAGCATGGTTACAATATAGCAGTAGCTGCAGCAAAGGATACATTTATGCAGTGTTTTGAGGTTTACAAACCACATTTTACATAAATTATTTCATTTTGTCTTCATAACCACCTTATGAAGACACATTAATCTCAAAGAAGTCACGACTTACCCAAGAACACAAGGCTAATAATTGGTGGAATTGAACCATTCTCAAAGTTCAGAGCCTTTACACTATACTAAAAGCCTTCTCTCTGACCAGAGCCAGAGAATTTCCAGAGATAGTGAACAGAATGAAAAGAAAAAAAAAAATGTTTGTCATGTTGTTTAATCCCTAATCTAACTCAGTTCTTCTATCTGTATAATATACGAGCTAAATGAACTCTTTCTGTGTGCTCCTCTGGGCTCTCACATTAAAACTCTTTGTTCAAAAAGCACAGGAAGTCATAGATTTCTTAACATATTATATCATTTGTAAATGTGAAGATGAGATGCTTCCAAGAAGTGGGTATATGTAGACCCAAGGTAAGAACATAAAATCAAGAAACACAAGGAAAGAAATCAAAGACCATCTAAATTGAGATTGTGTGGGTTATAAAACAGATCCACAGTGTGAGGTTCAACACATGTTCAACTGAACACATGATCAATTCAGAGGTAATTGGGAAGACCTTTATAATTTTTTTTCCTTTATTTTGTCTCAGCAAGATTACTTCTTAAATTGCGAATTCTTTTTTTTAATTCTGAATTCTTATACCTTTCTTAATAGAAAATAATTTTCTCTATTTTCCTCCTACTAAAAATGAAATGTAATTTATCCAAACTGACCTACAGATGCCAAGATATATGCTAACAGGCAAACAAAATTTTATTGATCTGCTCATTTTTATCAAGTCTCTATCCCTACTCCCTCCTGAATATTCCAGAAAACCATAAAACGATACAGATTTTAATATAAATTACATTTTTTTAAAGATTTTATTTATTTATTTGACAGAGAGATCGCGAGAGCAGGAACACAAGCAGGGGGAGTGGGAGGGGGAGAAGCAGGCTTCCCGCCGAGCAGGGAGCCCGATGTGGGACTCGATCCCAGGACCCTGGGATCATGACCTGAGCCGAAGCAGACGCTTAACGACTGAGCCACCCAGGCGCCCAATATAAATTACATTTTGCGAAGGAAAGAAAACTTGTCTACATTCAACGTTCAAGACTAATTTCATAATCCTATTTGAAATCATACCGGGATCCACAAACTCCTTGGAAATAGCAGTATCTCTTTGCAAAAATATTTTCTAAAATAAAACCACTGTATATGGGAGTAAAGACGTATATTTCCTTTTGTCTGCTCCTGACTAGAAGACAGATATCATTTCTCAAACTAAACATTCAAAGTAAGTAAAGAAACTGAAAGCATGATGATGCAAGCTATTAGTATGCTAAAAGAAAGAAAATCAGATGTGTGGGGTAGATGGCAGCATACAAAGGAAAAGGTAGTGGGACTGGCGGATATTTGGCCTCAGGAAAAAGGGTGAGAAATCTCTAAAGCAAATACAGTAACATCTTACACTGACATGCCTCTTAATGGCTTAATACCTCAACCTCCTAACACGTAAAAATGTCTCAAGGTCTAGATGGGTTGGTTATGCAGTAAGAATACAGACGCGCTGGTGTTTCAGTAAGAGCTTCTAACTACTGCTATGACCTTCTCAATGCACCACAGCTGTCCCTAACTAGAGAGGTACCAAGGGCAGGGGATCCAGGATCTGTGCTTTCAAAACTCTGACATACCCACAAGGGTAGAGTAGACTGACAATCAGCTACTGCGCTTCATTTTACTATCAACTATAATGGGGAAGAAACATTTAAGAATACACCAGAGTAGTGATGGGTTACTTTTTAAAATTCTCTCATGGCTTACATTATGATTTTATTGTGACATAGGAAGCTACTTATATTCAACATTTTTTAATTTAGGGTAAAATTCATGTTTTGAAAAGTCTACAGCTGATTATTTACCTTTCTTTTAAGAACAGTGACCTTAAAGCACAGAATGCCTCAGCCATCTAGGATTTATAAAACTCTTGAGTTTCTTCCTCCTCTTTCCCAAACATTTATAGATTTTGTTCTATATGTGTATCTTACTGAAAAGCTAAGTGAAAATTGGTTTTGTATAAATGAAATAATATTTCAAATGCATCAAGGGACCTTGCACTAAAGGATCCTTGTAGTAAATCCTTTTTTTGTTTTCTAATCTGAAACACTGCCCACCAATTTATCTTTGGTAGGCTGATTGCAGTATATCTTTTGTTACATAATGCAGCACACTTGAACTGCATGGCCTTGAAGGTTCTGTGATGTAGTCTTTGCCTCAGGCTGTATGAAATGAAGGAATGACCCTAGGTTTTGAGAAAGTCTATAGACACTGTAGTGTAATCATTTTCGGTCATTTTCACTTATTGAGTTTACCTGGATTCATGTGAAAAATAGTATTAAGATAGCATGGATGGATAAAGATGACAGTTAAATTTTTTTTCTATTTATTGATTTAAACTTTTGCTACCTATCATATCTTCAGTTACTATTAAGAGCAAATCCCTGGGCACCTGGCTGGCTTAGTCAGTAGAGCATGCCACTCTTGATCTCAGGGTTGTGAGTTTAAGCCCCACATTGGACGTAGAGCCTACTTAAAAAAAAAAAAAAAAAAAATCAAATCCTTTGGGTCGGTACTAAATTTACTGAATCAGAATCTCTGGAGCTAATCTCTGATGTATACTAAGTTTTGCAAAATACTGTTCAAATGAATTTACTTTCACTAAGTCATTCAATTGCTTTTTATTGTAGTCTAAAATTATTAATTCTTGTGCTTTCTTGTGCCAATGTGATCCTAGTTTGCTAAGCCTGGCTGAACATTTTTGCTGACTGGAGGAATGCAAAACAAAGAACACCTATACATAAAATGGTCAGGTTGTTTCTTGACAGACTGTGTTGTTTATAAATTTTTTCCCCATTAGTTCTTTCAACACAAATATCTGAAAACAGTCTTAAATCAGTTCACTTAACTAAAACTTATTATTTGCTCTCATGGATAATAATATAATAGCTGAAAGCTAGAAGTGGGGAAAGAGAAAGGAATTGATTTATGATGTACCAGCACTGTGCTGTCCTCATCTCATTCTCAACCCATCTTAGGGAAGAGGTAAACCCACCATTTTAAAGAAGAGGAAAATAAGGATCATGGTAGTTCAATAATTTGCCAAAGCTCATACAAGAGAGTCAGATATTCAAATCCAGTTCATCAGACTCTAGGGATGTGCTCCTATCACCCCATAAGCACTGTTTTCAGAAGTGAGAAAAGACCATAATCAATATAATTAGGCATATATGATAGTGGATGTGAAGACAGCAGAGAAAGAATATACCTTCCTATTCTTAAACAGAAAAAATTGCTTAAACTATTTCAGACTGCGTAATTTCCTTCAATATCCTAAGTCAGCAACTTAATGGAAAAAAATGTTCATTACTTTCTTGAAGTTTTATACATTGTTTCCTAAAAGGAGTGGACATTTAAAAGAAAAATCCTTCAAAAGATAACTCGCAAATATTCGTGTTGTATTTTCATTTTCAATTTTCCTAGCTATATTATAAAACTATAAGAAAATATAAGTGCGTATCCACAATATAATCTCCAACTGGCAAAAAATGGAAGGAAGGTTGTCTGTTGAAGCAAAACCTCTATGGTCAAGAAAGTAATCACACGCAAATGACAACACGAAGAAAAACACCAATAATCTAGTCATAAAATGTTAGCTGGCAATGACATGGTTTGGGTTTCAGGATATTTCCTATGAATGACTTTATGTGGGAATATTTTTAAAGAGAATTTTTACTTACACAAATGAGATGTGTAATGGAAGCACACCACATAAAGGAGACAAGATAACCTTTATAATAACATAGATCCTGCTTGTTCTATTACTCAGAATACAGTATACAGTTTAAATAAAAAATAATTTTCTTTGTTAAGGTGATGCAAATGTTTTCATCACTGTGTGCAGGTAACCAAATAAATTTTTTATGTTTACTTTTGAATTCAGTCTTCAGGCAAATCTGCCTCGGTCTCAGCTATTAAATGATTTTTTAAATAGCCTCTTGATTCTATTAGTATCTCTAGGAGCTTTTTATTAAACTGTTAGACTAATAGCCTCTTCTATTCCTCCTTGAATTTGCACAAGACCAAGGTAATATAATTCAGAAACCACATTAGCATTTTACTCCATCACACTACCTGAACATATGGCATTCATGTAAAATACACTTGCCTTTTATAATCCATGTGGGATTCAAGAGCCAATGAAATACTCCATCAGCCACATTTCTACTAAAAACCACCACTACTAAAACTGTGATAAAAGTATGCTATACAATTAAAATAATAAATCCAGAGAGAAAGAAGCTCTCACATCCTGAATCTAATATCATGACACAAGTTCATTCTGGCACCACCACCACCACCACCATACAAAAATTTTACCTGAAAATCTAGAGTAATTCTGATTTTGGAAAACAAAGATGACCCTGCTATCTGGGTTGAAGACTTGGTGAAAGATAATGAAGAGGACAAAAGATTACATATGCCAAGAGGTAAGTGAAGGAAATGTGATTTATTGTCATTAATCTGCAAGTAATTTTTAAAACTAAGACTAAGAATTAAAATTTACAGTAACATTTATGCTATCAAATGTCATCAGTAAAGGCCAATAAGGATACTGGGGACATAAAAGCAAAGAGATAATTGTGATAGTGATACCTATCAAATAATAGACAGATGGATAGAATTAATTCAACCTGAAGAGAGAATATTAAGAATAAAACTAGTTCAAGAACTATTGCTATTATTTCTCCAGAGAGAAACTGAAACATCAGAATAAAAGATTCAAATGAAATACCAAATGCTCTTTCAAGATCAATTTTGAAATAGCCTAAAACTATAAACCCTCAACTGCTGTGTCAACCGTATGAGTAATTATAGTAATTACATTAATTCACATATATCTAGTTAAATTCTGTTATTGAGAAATAAATTGTATTTAAAATATACTCTACCTGTTCTTACTATTTTATATCAATGATATATTTGCTTTCAATTACAGATCCATAAATATAATACCCTAAACTTTAAGTCTAATGAAAATGTGGTGAAAGATTGGATCAAACCTGTCATTCTGCTCTGCTATAAGGTAATATTAGAGGAGCATACCCACCACAACGGAGAGCTGGAAATACAGTTTCTAAAGTCCTCTCTAGCAGTTCTTGACCTAGACACTTGTAACATTCATTATCTATGGGTCTTATTTCATATTCATTCATAAAATAAAGAAATTACTGCCTCGAGAGAAGAGCCTACAGGACCCACCCTAGCTCTAGTCTCACATGTGCAACAGATCTAGGTAAAGACATTCTGAACTCTGCTGTATGGAGAAAAACTTGAGACCTTTGTGATGCCAACATTTTTTTACCTTTGGATTTGATGGAACCTTAAGTTCAGCGTATTGGACTTCCTTCAACACTGCTTGCCAGTTTCCTATTTAAGAAACTTCAAAGTTGAGTTCCTTAAACCAACATTATATTTTAGACATGGCTATTTCACAGTGAATCCTTGTCATACTTGTTCATTTTGTGGAAGAATAACATAAGGCTGGGGTAGTGGCCTTTATTGACTTTTTCTTTGCCTTTGATTCCAGTTTTGGAATAAAAATGTGAGAGCTCAGCATGACACCTTGGTACTACCATAATGGGATTGGAAGAAGAGTCTTTTAATGGATAAACACTTCATATAATATAAAACAGAAATGTAGTTTGGGGTCACATCTTTTTAACTTAATGATCTGATATAGTTTTCAGATAATGCATGCCTTCTTGCTACTGAGAGGGTAAATATTATTGTCTATAATGATGACTTTTTTTTTTTGTCATACACTTTTGCTTTCTGAGGACAGACCTCAGGTAATTGATAGGGCTCCATAACTGTCACCAGAAGAAATGTCTATTTAATTATTTCCAGAAGGAATGACTTAATACTGAGCACTTTAAGATAAAATAATAACAACTAACACTTAATGTTTACTTTTCTGAACATTTTACATTTATTCATTTAATCCTCCTTAATATGGTTAATAGGATTAACAATAACCTTATGAAGTAAGTACTATTGTTATCTCCTTAAGGAGATAAGGAAAATGATGCTCAAAGTGATTATATAATAGGTACCTAGTAAACCATGGAGCAAGAATTCAAATACAGATGATAGATATACCGACAAGTGACCACTACCAACTGCTCATTTAAAGTCCACTCCCTAAGCCCAACTCTTAAATTTAAAAGTCTTTTCACTTAAAGCTGTAACTGAAGACATTTTAACAAGTAATGGATTTTATTACATACCGAATCTATGTCTAGTGGAAAGTAAAAATCTTTGAGAGATATAAAAGAGTATATTACATATTTCCTGTTCTCAAGAGACTTAGTCTTAGCAAAGAGAAAAGACATCCATATTAATCAAAAAAAAAAAAAAAAAATCCAAGGTAAATTGAATACCTGCAAGAGTACATAGCAATCAAAGGACGAAATCAAAGTTAGCCGAATTGTTGGGGATAACTCTGGGCAAAAGTGAAAACTGAGACAGAACTTAAGACTGGCAGTATTCAGATGGGCAAAATGAAGAGAGGAGGAAATGAAGAAAGAGTACTATTTTTTACATATGGACATCTATTATTTGAATAATATTTGTTAGATTCATGCTTGTCTGGCAGAGAAATACCAAGCTCAATTTTTATCCCGATTGCCTAAAAATGCAGAGCCAAATTTTACTCTGGCCAGAGCAAATGTTTTGGCCTTTCTATTTGGGCATAAATATTTCCCACCTTTAAGGTTTTTCAACTTAATTACTTTTTATATTCCTATATATTCACTATATTTTACCTTTCTTTTGGGGGGAGGCTTAAATCATATTAATCTTTTGTCTTATGTCAGTTTCAGTAAAATGACATTCAGTAAAATGTCTTGTCAGTTTCAGTAAAAAGACTGATTCAGGCAACTCTATTAACTTAAAATAATTATATGAATTAAATAATTTCTTAGAAGTTAATAACAACATCCTCAGTCAAATTACTGTTTGGTATCAGGTGAGAAAATGACCTATAGATTTACTGAGTTTTTCTTGTTTCAACCTTTCAGTCTTTATATTAATATTGGTGAATACTAACCAGAATTTTTATCCCAAAGAGTAAAAACAAAAATGCTTTTTGATTGCTACATTTTACAAATAAAGAAACTGAAGTAGAATATGATTAAACACCATGATCAAAATCATTTTGATAATAGAATACAGACTCACCACTAGAACTCACATTTACTCAATATTATTTTTTGCTACAAAATATTTTATGAACATATCAAAATTTAACAAAATATGCAGAATTATTTCTGCCTTAAAAGTACAGACAATTGTCAATAAAACTGTTATCTTTTTAAGGTACAGTTAAATAAGGTGGAGAAGTGTTCTCTTTCCATCAAAGTTTGCTTGTCATTTGGACTATTCACTTGTAGCTAGCTGTGTGTTCACTTGATAGTTACAAATTTTCGTTCACATGTATTTATTTAGTGTGCCTTTCTTTTGTATAATGATTGTCTCTTATATTATATCCACAATACTTTGGTGTTTTTAATTCAATCAAATAAGTATTTATTTATTTATTTAGCTTTTACTAATAATATGCCAAGGACTGAGATAGGCAATAAAGTGATCAAATGCTTAAAAGTGAATAAATGATTGTAATTCAATGTGATATTTCTAAAAATGAAGTATGAGCATGGTGCTATAGGATGGAAGGGGAGAGAAGGACTAATTTTGCCAGGAGAAAATCAGAGAAGTCTTCAAAATAAGTGAAATTTGAGACCCGGGATTCTAAAGATTGCCAATCACATGCCACACACCACACCTGTCCTGCAAGTTCCACTCACCACTCCTAATTAGTTTGGTATTTTAGATGTCTGTGGGTATTACTTTCTGGAAATCTAGGACTCCCGTAGTTTCTGAGTCTGGTATTTTCCTCAGATAGTGAGGCAACTTGAATTTGTTCTGTATATAAATGTTAAAGAAGATTTTTAATTTTCCCCTCCTATAATCTTCTAAATTTAATCCTCAAATCAAGAGCATTCAGTTGAGCCATTCCCTGATAAATGCAGGACATATGCAATTTTACTAAATAAATAAAATAATAAGTAACAGATAAAGGTCATGGATTGTCAGAAGTTTTTCATTTTCTTTGTTTTTAACATGTATCATGCAAATCCAATTTGTGTGTGTCAAAAAACCTATATTGCAGTTCTGACCTCAGGAATATGTGAAAAAAATGTAGAAGAGGTGTATTTGCCTGTACAATTTAAGTTTTCACCAATTACTGGTTATGACATGACTGCTATTAAAGTGACTAAGAATTAGGTTATGCATAGTCTTTTGTATTTTATTCTTTAAGAAAGTGAAAAAATACTAGTAAGGTGGTCAGATCATCTGATATGGCAATAAGCCTAGTTGCTTTGGTAGGTGTTCAGTATCATCAACTCCTAACTTCCTTAAACGTGTTTTATTTTCTTTAACAAACCCATCTCTTTATAAGAATACCATTATTTCCAAAGGATTCCATTGTTTGTTTGGTGCCTAGGGCAAGTTCTTATTAAATCCTCAAGAATGCACCTTGCATTAAGCTGAGCGGAAATAGTAAAAGTGAATTCAGTAACTAGTTCAAGGCATAGTTTTCTGATCTTCCCACTTAGGAAAATAAATATTTTTTAATTTTAGAATTTTGGAATATATCAACATTAATATGAAGAGAGTTCATCATGAATAATGCTATTTTAATAAATGCCAAGGGAATTGTGTCTTTTTTTTTTTTTTAAAGATTTTATTTATTTATTTGCGAGAGAGAATGAGAGACAGAGAGCATGAGAGGGAGGAGGGTCAGAGGGAGAAGCAAACTCCCCGCTGAGCAGGGAGCCCGATGCGGGACTTGATCCCAGGACTCCAGGATCATGACCTGAGCCGAAGGCAGTCGCTTAACCGACTGAGCCACCCAGGCGCCCAAGGGAATTGTGTCTTAATGCTCTTCTCCTAAAATACTCTTGTGGATTATGAAGAGCATGCAGTACGGCAAAAGTGGTCATGAGTATCTCCGATATATGGAATGTATATCATATACAAACAATTATTTTTCAAAAATAAATTACATATTTCCCCCGGAGGGGGAGACGAACCATGAGAGACTGTAGACTCTGAGAAACAAACTGAGGGTTCTAGAGGGGTGGGGGGTGGGGGGATGGGTTAGCCTGGTGATGGGTATTAAAGAGGGCACGTATTGAATGGAGCACTGGGTGTTACACAAACAATGAATCATGGAACACTACATCAAAAACTAATGATGTAATGTGTGGTGATTAACTTAACATAATAAAATTAAAAATAAAATAAATTACACATAAATTTTCACTCTAGATAATTCTCTACAGTGTGGCCCATGCTATATTGTAATAAATAAGCCTATGAAACTGAATTCATTAGACTACAACAATTTGTATTACATTACATACCTGAAGCATCCTTAATGTGAGTGCTTTAAATGTTATCTTTAAAATGGTACCTATGTAGATACTATAATTTGTTAGTGACTATAAAATTACAAAAGCCCTTAGGTTTCTGAAGTTTCATGACTATCCTTAATTCTTATTAAGAGGCAGTTTCCCCTAGTTTCCCCTAGTCTGGGAAACTCCAGTTGATTTACAAAGAAAATTAATGTGCTTTTCAATTCATGTGGCCCTGTAATTGTTAGGACGCGTGTAAAATACTGATATTTACATTCCTGAGTGCAATAGGAACAGGATGGAATGGTAATGGCAAATAATTGGACACTCTTCTGAAAGGCTTTGAGAAATACTATTAGATCTCCACCTGCTGGTTAGAAATTCCAGGCTCATAGGGTATAATGCTAGCTAAATACAAGGCTTTGATGATCACCATTCCTTTTCAGATTTGTAACCCATCTACTTTCAAAAGGATTTGTGACAATTTATAGATTAAAACAGCTGCATAATTAAACACTCTGAACTAGTGATCATTAGGAGACAAGCTATATTTTATAATCACTACAGCATCTCTCATAGCATATTAAATTTGCTGTAAGTTCATTCCCCCATAAAATCCTGCTCTGAAAACATTTACTAAAATGGAATAAGAAAATGAGAAAAATGGAAAAATTAAGCTAAAAATTAAATAAAGGTTAATAGTAAACTTATAATGACATAATTCTAAATAAAACTTGGCATAATTTATCAGGCTTTGAATTATGTGAAATAAAAGTATATTCAATTTCTCTATCCATCAAAACATATCATAGTTGACTTTGATAGAAAAGTTTAAGCAGGCAACAGTTAGTTTCAGGGCCCTAAGTAAACCACAGGGAGATTAATACATTATTCTGATTATTTTACTCTTCTTCCTATCTGTGTCTTCTTTTTTTTTTTTTTCCTTTTCTCCACCTCTCAGTTGAGTGATATATGATAATACATATGTACTTGATATAATGATGAAGGGTGACAAGACTTGGAGAGTAAACGCTTATATTAATTTATCTTATAATATGAATTGTCCAATTACAGCATATTATATAGCTCTATTAGCTACCAGAAAGTATAAATAAGGTTATATTTAACTCAGTACCAGATCTGACAACCAAACCTATGTTCCAACATCTTTTTTTCAATAAATTGAATATCCCAGAGCTTAAGAAAATTCATATAAGGCTCAAAGCTTCCCTTTAAAAAAGATCCTTTGACATTTTCATAAAAGCAGCTATTTGCTTATGTTTGATTATTAGGACTTCTACGAATCCCTTGAATAATCAAAGATTTGGCTTTATATGACCGTACATGTGGTATTCTATGAAAGATCCAGAAACTTGTTAATGAGAATTGCTAAAAAAAAAAAAAAATACTAAAGTATCTCTTAAAATTATTTTGTCAAACCATTATGTGGTAGAAAGTTGTCTGTTGGAGTGCATTTACATGTGGTTAATGCAATGGATAGCAGGGTAAAAAGAAATCCACCAGAGGATTTCCATCTCTCCCCAGAGTCATGGTATCCCAGACAACACACCAATCTCAGGAATACCAATATAATTTAATATATGGAAAGTGTCAACATTAGTCACCTGTTACTGATTACGAAATTCCCAAATGGTAAGATTCTTATCAAAGCAAACCCTGAAGTACCTAGCATTTACATTTTTCATTCTGGGGGAAAAAATGGCATTTAAAAATAAAAATAGCACTTAGTAATGGATTATATGCAAGTCACTCTAGCATAGTATTTCAATCACTTCAGTATTTTTATCTTCCCCCCAAAAAAGTGTCAGAAATGAGGCATGAAAACCTATTAACTGAATCATTCATACATTGAATGGATGTTGTTGTCAGTTTGCTCTTTCAATGGAAATAATGAACAACTGATTTATTTATAACTGCTAATTATGATAATACACCTTCATTTTCCACTCTTTCCAGTATATTATAGAAATTTTACAATTGTCTTATTTCATACCTGATTTGAAATCATATGCTTCCATAAAATTTCTTCTTTCCCAGACTTCTCTTTAACTTCTTTTGGCTGGGGTGTAATTAAAATGTTTTAACTGACTTTAGTTCCCTTGTCTTGTTTTCTCTTTCAATTTTCAGCCTTTTCTGCTAATAGAATTGATCCACACCTTAAATTTATGCAACTAGAGACTGAAATCTGAATTTTAAGTAGATGCAGAATATATTCATATAATCACTGTAGAGTGAATCTTGTCAGCACTTATTTGGTCAAGTTTGCCTTGTTTTCTTTCTGAGATGTGGGAAACAGCAGGAAGAGGTGACAGGGCCTGGTTTGTACTTCAAAGAGAAAGAATTCTTGGTTTTAAGAATTAAGGCAGGAAGACAACTTTATCCTATTTTCCAAAATATTTTAGAGCAGAGAAGAACATCTCCCTTGAACTTTTCATCTCTAACCCTGAAATCAATTTTATCTTTTCTAGACATTCAGGTTTTTTTTATTTTGCTGCATAACATGCTATAGATACACTGGACTCTATCCTCCACATGTAATACAGGTCCATAGAAGAAAAAGCCTTTGGGGATATGCTTCTACATTTACTTGAACTATTGTTGAGGAAAATACCCATCACATTATGGAACACAATTTTTTAAAGAATATGTGAGAATTGTATTTTAGAGTTAGGTCCAGGAAAAATTACCCCTGAAAAATGATTGTCCCTTATCCCCAGTGAATGCTAGAGCCCTGTAACACATCCTCTCTCCTTTACATCTCAGCTCAGGAACTCTGAACTGGGTTACACGTGATAACATGGTAACCAGGTAAGCCTTCCTGTTGAGTGTCCTGGCTTTCTCTTATTTTATATTGTTTATTTCTTCTTTGTAATCCTATATTTTTTTCATTTTATTTCATATGCCTTTTGTTATAAGAAGTTTCAAATTATCTGGGGGGAAGCAAGAAGTATAAATAAGGAAGTAATCTAGAGTTGCTATTCTGAAAGCATTTTAGATTCTTATTGCAATGGTGGTATAATCTGAACTTTGGAATGCTCTTTTTTTTTTTCTTTCTAGCCTCATGCCCACTTTCCACTATCTCATCATTGAGTCATCTTTAGATTTTCAGTTCCTTAATTTGCATCGCACCTATGAACTGTTAAAAAAAACTTACAGATACATACACAAACACAGCACACTTCTTCTTTCATATACTGTTCTTCAGATATAAAGATGCAAAGCAGGACATATATTTAAAGATATTTTCCACTAGTAGAAACATTCTCAGGCACAGTTTAAAGAGAACAATAAAGTGTATTTTCAAAAGAGCTAACTAGGGTTAAAAATGAAGCTCTCAACAATCTTTTGTTTTAAAGTATTTTCTTGGTGTCAGCCAAAAGTCTATAGGTTGTCATTAAGTGGCTCTTAACATTTTTTAATATCAAATTCTTCCTTGTTTTAGTAACTCTTGAGTTAACCTAACTATAGATTATAGATCCTAAAGCATGATAACTATATTCCAAACATTCATTCCTCCACCTTCCTTGACAGCCTAAACCCCTCTTTCTATCCCTCTAATCCCAATCCCAATTAAAGAAGCAGTAGTTTTTCAAGTACATCCAAGTTTATCCACACAAAAATACTTCCAACGTGATTTCATGATACTATTTAAAGTGTCTCCTTCCACTTAATGTCAGAGAATTGGGGTAATATGTGAATTAGATTCTGAAACTTAAAATGGTGGTTTTAGGTGCCATTTTAATAAATTATGAAATAAATATGAATAAAATCTTCAAAATTTAGATTTTAAATGAATGCATTTTTCATATTTTATCCAAAATTTAATCATTACAAACTTCAGTCTGTAATCCCTAAAAAATTCATGTGAAGAAGGGAAAATAAAAAATTTATTCCATAACAATATATAAACTCATTCACATGTAGCATTTCATGTGTATTTATGTAGTTATACTTTAGTCCAACTGCCAGATTTATAAAGCATGCAATAAAGACAAATTTAAAATATAATAATTCCCAACTGGCATGCAAATCCCATCTTTAGTTGAATGTCCTAGTACCACACTACTCCTTAAAGTCAGAGAAAAGAGAACAGATCCAAGAAAAGGAAAATCAAGAAAATGTATATCAAAATATTGCATTCTGTTCCCAATTACTATATAATTCCTATTTCACAAATGTCTTTGAAAATTAAAAAAAAAGAATAAATGGGTACCTATGTAACAGCTTTATATCTATAACCAATACATTTAACAAGTTAAATTTTTGGAATATAAGACCTCTCCATTCAGTTTGGAATTACACATAGACAAGGTTCTGAATTACATTTCAATTCTGTTTAAAGAGTATAATCTTTGTAAAATCAGAGATGTCTTCTTCATAGAATAAAATGAATTTATGAACCTATGCAATATAAAAATACAAATAAAAATCTTATTTAAGTGAATTAGTAAGACTAGTTCATACAAAATATATCTATTCTAAAGTCTCTAAATATTTTTGTTTTTCCGGATGTCATTAAGTTTTGTTATAAATACACAATTGGAACTATATTCCTACCAGCACATACATAAAGCTGGGTAAGAAATTTGAATTAATGGTTTTTAATATTTTTTCCAAATCCTAAATACCTAAAGATGTAATAACACACTATCAGTAACTCATCACAATCATAGTTCTCAGTGGTGTGGGGGGGGGATGGGGGCCTGCAGTTGAGAGGGATACCACTTTCTATGCTTTTTCTTGGCATTTCTCTGCTAAGAATCAATCCTGAAGAGTATATTTCAATTATTCCCTTTTTGAAAATCTCAGATCTTGGTTTGGGACTGAAGCTGAGTCCAATGGAGTATAATGCAGCTTTGGATTAATACCAATCAAAAAGATCCCAAGGAGAGACCTGAGTCTGGGAAAATTTAAATGTGGGTATCCCAGAAATTAGATTATATATCTAAGAAGCCTATAGTAACCTGTATTGGAGGATCCTGTGTTTGTCAGTTCAGAACCTCCATATGTTTCTGACAAAAAGCCCAGGTCATATCACTGGAAGCTACTTTGGTCTATACATACTATAGACTCCATCTTTAGTTCAATATGTGAGTAAATTCAAAAACATAGCAACACCACCTATCTATGCCTCACCCAAAGACCTCCTGGAAGCAATTAATCTGACAAGAGTACAAGTGAAACAATTATGATCACTCAGATGATCATGAAAGTGACCATGGGGAAAATAAGGAAGAGAGAAACAGATTCACTAAGTATACTGTAAATGTCATTTTTTTCAATAACAGATTTACACCTACACTTTTAAAAGAGTGAGGGGTGGTGAGAAATAAGCAAAAAATGTATCCTCATATCCTAGAGGACTCTCTCATAAGACAGAGCTGCTCCTTTAGTGTTTTGTAATAACAGTCCATGACACTTGCTAGGTCAAAATATTCAAATAAACACCTGTAGAGAACTTTTAGCAGCTTAATCCTTTCTGCTTGCTTCTTTATATTATTTTTTTTCACTTACATTCCTGCTCAGTATTCATACTCATAGGTATTTGGCAAAAAACTTAAAGTAGTTATGCATTTTTTTTTAATTTTCTCCTACCATGTTAAAGAACAATGAACCAGATCCAACTAAATGAATCAACTATTCCCTAGGTATAACTCTTGGAGTTGTATTAATTTCGTTTGCTGCAGTGGTATAATAATTTACTATAAATGTCTTAAATTACAGCATCTGAACATGTGCCAGGAAATAATACTTTTCCCCAAAGCAGATGAATCATGAAACTGAAATACATAATGCACCTTGAAGGCGCTTATAATTCTTCCAAGGAGTGACTTATCCACATGAGAGAACATTGACCATTTGATTTGAACGGTGACCTTCCAACAGTAATGAAGAGCATTTCAATATTTTGAGATGTTACTATTAAAAAGAAATTTAAATAAATATTTAAAGTAGATAAACACAGAAGTTTCTCTGATAATGCCGCCCGTAGGAGGCAAGAAGGCTAGGGATCAATAGTAATAATGACTTTGGCTTCCTTCCCCAAATTTTTGTAGAAGGACTCTTCTCATATGTAGACCCTTTTCCTTATACTCTCCAAAATAGCTCAAATATCTATGAGAGAATTTGGTTGGATTTGAAAGTCTTAGAGCAGGTGATATTAAAGTTAATATAAGATACTCAATATCATAGAAAAACTCAGTGTTACTTAAGTACAATGAGTTCAAATAAATCTTTTTATCCAAAAGCCTAATCACTTAAAAGTCAGTGTTGGAAATCGACATATATGCTTTATGATCTTGTTTTCATGACTGATATAGATCCATGAGATAAAAAGAAAACTAAAAATCATGTAAATAACTATAATTTAATATGCATGTGTATATATATTTGTATTATCATATATATTGGAGTCAGCTAAATACATACTGTGCTTCCAGATTTATTTACCCATTCAACACATATTTATTGAAAACTTAACTATATTCAAGTCACTGTTAGAGATTAAAAGAATTAGATTAGATACAGATGGCTTAAAAGAGGCTTAAAGAAGAACTCATGTCAAAATTCAGAATAAATGAGACAGAAAATTTTAATTACCCATAGTGTAAAACAATAATAATAAAAACCTAAGCCAGACTGCAGTGGAATGAACAGACTAAAAAGCAGAACCCTGGCTCTGATCAGTGTGACCTTCATTCATCAAGGTCAATTCATCTTTTGGGCTTCTGCTTCCTTATCTGAAAAATGAGGGAAATTTAACCATGTGAACTTCATAGTCCTTTCTATCTCCAACATTAGATAAAACTCTACTCTATAAGCTTGATTTAAACCAGAAGGTGCAAAGCTCATTCTTCACTTGTAATGGCTTCACTGATGAATACAATGTCAGCTAAAATGAATTCCATCTCCTTTTTCCTTTCCTAACTCCAATTTGATAAAATAGCATTGAGGCATTGGGACTCACAAAAAGACAAAACTGTATCCAAAACAGTGATACTGGGATTATAGAATTATTGTTCCACACCCTAACATTCTGAAAATAGCTGGTAAAGACAATTAAAAGAAGAGTGGACAAGTAGAACTTGAACGAAAACAACGAGGAGACAACAATATAAAACAATTTTCTTGCTTGAACTTTTTAAAAAATTGAATGTCTGGTGATACTTTATTCGTAATTTTTTTAATGTGGAAATTCAATTATGGAGCCATGGCAACCAAAGGATAAAAAGGTAAAGTTTTATCATTAGTTTGAATATGTCTTGGTTTGAAAAAAGTTTGATAGTAAAATCAAGGTTAAATGAAATATCATGAAACTCTGCAATTAGGTTAATAATGAGGTGCCTCAGGGATCAATGCTAGCACAGGTGTTCAATATATTTATTAATGACTTAGAAGAGTTGTGAATAATATAGAAGCACATTTGGATAACTTCAAAGATATTTATAGCAATCAAAATGGGTGAATGACTGCTTTTCTTGACCCATTCAAGAGCAATTATTTAACATATTACAGCAAATAATCAACAAGAGCAAATTAATGTGAAGTGTATGGAATTACCCAAGTTTGATTAATATGCTAATAGCTACTGAAATAGTTATTGCCTTTCAGGCAAGAGTGGGCAGATCTAGGAAGACATCTGTCCAGTAAACAGTTCTTCGTGAAAAAAGGGATACTCAAATAGGCTGGAGTAAAGTATAATGTGAGAACAGTTATCTAAATCAATAAGTACTGCTGAAAATTTTCACACACCGGAACCTTGTTCTATTGAATGACACTGGTTTACAAAACCACACCCTAGGAATTATCTGGTGTTTTATCTGGCAATATTAAATGGTTTCCCATGATCATCCAATCCTCTCCACCCATTCACTGGAGTTCCCAAATGCCTATCAGGTGGGAATGAAGTTTATAAGGGCATCCCCGTCCCACCTCTGCTTTGCTCTGTTCTAAAGGATTTCACTGACATTAACTCTTATGCATTAATCTTGCAAAGTTGAAGATCTCAAGACTTTAGAAAAATTAAATCAGATTCTTTTTCACAACGAAGCACAATACCATTCAATAATAGCATGAATTATCTTAAATTATCCCCCTACCCTGAGGTTATTTAATTATTATGCATACCAGGAAATCTTAAATGTAGCTTAGTTTCAGTTGTAATTTACTCATTCAAAAATATTTTCTGGGGGCGGAGCAAGATGGCGGAGGAGTAGGAGACCTGGATTTCGTCTCCTCTCAGGAATTCAGCTGGATAGGGATCAAACTATTCTGAACACCTACAAACTCAACAGGAGATTGAAGAAAAGAAGAGCAACAACTCTCTCATCAGAAAAGCGACCACTTTCTGGAAGGTAGGATGTGCGGAGAAGTGAATCTGAAGCAATATTCGGGAGGATAGACGGCGGGGGAGGGGCCTCCGTCGGCCGCTTCTGGCAAGTGATAGAACCACGGAGCACAAAATCGGAACTTTTAAAAGTCTGCTCCGCTGAGGGACGTCACTCTGGTGGCTAAGCGGGGGATGGAACCCTCCGGGACAGTGTGGTCTCAGGACCCTCGGGGTCACAGAAAGACCGGGGGTGCCTGAGTGTGGCAGAGCTCCCAGGTATCGGAGCAGGGAAGCCGGCTGCAGAGGCGGAGCCCAGGCGCGGGCTCTCAGCTCGGGGTGGCCATAAACCGTGATCCGCGGCACAGTCGGGCCCCTGCTCCTCCAGCAGGGACCCAACAAGCGGCAGATCCGGGGAGACTCACCTTCCTCCCCCGGGAGGAGCCGCGCGGGAGTGCACCGCAGGGATCTGCTGGGTTTGGAGACTCCACCCGGGGTCGGGTGCCAGAGATAGAGGCACGGGGCCGCAGGCCGGGTGAGCACGGAGTGCAGCCAGAGAGCGGGGAGACGGGAGTGACTGACGGCTTTTCTCTGGGGGCTCACTGAGGAGCGGGGCCCCGAGTTCTCGGCTCCTCCGGAACAGAGATTGGGAGGCCGCCATTTTCACTCTCCGCCTCCAAAGCTATACGGAAAGCTCGCAGGGAACAAAAGCCCTGGAGAGCAAACCCAAGCAGATTACTTAGCCGGGAGGGGGCAAGGGCGGGGCAATTCCGCCTCTGGCAGAGACATTTGGAAACCACGGCAACAGGCCCCTCCCCAGAAGATCAGCGAGAACAGCCAGCCAAGACCAAGTTTACCGATCAATGAGAACGGCAGAACTCCAGCGCTAGGGGACTACTGCACATAGAATTCATGGATTTTTTACCATGATTCTTTAGTCTTTTAAAGTTAATTTTTTTAACTGTCTTTTTGTCTTATTATTTCTTTTTGAATTTTTCTTTTTCCCTTTTTCAACCAACATCTTATCAATCCCTTTTTAAAAAAAAAAAAAAATTTATTTTTCATTTTTAGAGTCATATTCTATCTCTTCATAGTAGTTACCTATATTTTTGGCTTATATATATAAGTTGTTCTCCCTTTAAAATTTTGAGATAGTTTCTTCTAACAGATTAAAATATACCCTAAATCTCTAGTATATGGTGCTTTCTATTCCCCTGCCTGATCACATCCTCCCCCCCTTTTTTTTTCTCTTTTTCTTTTTTCTTTTTTTAAATCCTCCTTTCTTTTTTCAAACAACTTCTTATCAATTCCTTTTATAACATTTTTTATAATTTCCATTTTTACAGTCATATCCCATCCCTTCATCATATCAACCCTTATTTTTGTACATATATAAGTTTTTCTTTCTTTAAAATTTTGGGAGGCACTTTCTTCTAAAAGACCAAAATACACCCTAAATCTAGTGTGTGGCACTGATCTATATACCATATAGATCATATTTGATCACATTCTGGTTTTCCTTTTGTTGTTGTTGTTTTGTTTTGTTTGTTTTTGTTTTTATCTTTATCTTTTTTTTTTTCTTTTTTTCTTTTTCTTTTTTCTCTCTTTCCCTTTCTTATCCCACTGCTTCAGGTCTTTCCGATTTGTTTAGAGTATATTTTCTGGGGACGTGGTTATTCTGCTACATTTTGTTCTCTCATTAATCTACTCTCCTCTGCACAAAATGACAAGACGGAAAAAAACACCTCAACAAAAAGAACAAGAGGTAGTACCGACTGCCAGGGACCTACTCAATATGGACATTAGTACGATGTCAGATCTAGAGTTCAGAATCATCACTTTAAAGATACTAGCTGGGCTTGAAAAAAATATGGAAGTTATTAGAGAAACCCTTTCTGGAGAAGTAAAAGAGCTAAAATCCAACCAAGTAGAAATCAAAAAGGCTATTAATGAGGTGCAATCAAAAATGGGGGCGCTAACTGCTAGAATAAATGAGGCAGAAGAGAGAATCAGTAATATAGAAGATGAAATGATGGAAAATAAAGAAGCTAAGAAAAAGAGAGATAAACAACTACTGGATCACGAGGGCAGAATTTGAGAAATAAGCGATACCATAAGACGAAACAACATTAGAATAATTGGGATCCCAGAAGAAGAAGAAAGAGAGAGAGGGCCAGAAGGTATAATGGAGCAAATTATAGCAGAGAACTTCCCTAATTTGGGGAAAGAAACAGGCATGAAAATCCAGGAAACACAGAGAACCCCTCTCAAAATCAATAAAAATAGGTCAACACCCCGACATCTAATAGTAAAACTTACGAGTCTCACAGACAAAGAGAAAATCCTGAAAGCAGCTCGGGAGAAGAGATATGTAACCTACAATGGTAGAAACATTAGATTGGCAACAGACCTATCCACAGAGACCTGGCAGGCCAGAAAGGACTGGCAGGATATATTCAGAGCACTAAATGAGAAAAATATGCAGCCAAGAATACTCTATCCAGCTAGGCTGTCATTGAAAATAGGAGAGATAAAAAGCTTCCAGGACAAACAAAAACTAAAGGAATTTGCAAACACAAAACCAGCCCTACAGGAAATCTTGAAAGGGGTCCTCTAAGCAAAGAGAGAGCATAAAAGCAACATAGACCAGAAAGGAACACAGACAATATACGGTAACAGTCACCTTACAGGCAATACAATGGCACTAAATTCCTATCTTTCAATAGCTACCCTGAATGTAAATGGGCTAAACGCCCCAATCAAAAGACACAGGCTAACAGACTGGATTAAAAAACAAGACCCATCGATATGCTGTCTGCAAGAGACTCATTTTAGACCCAAAGACACCCCCAGATTGAAAGTGAGGGGGTGGAAAACCATTTACCATGCTAATGGACACCAAAAGAAAGCTGGGGTGGCAATCCTTATATCAGACAAATTAGATTTTAAACCAAAGACTGTAATAAGAGATGAGGAAGGACACTATATCATACTTAAAGGATCTATCCAACAAGAAGATCTAACAATTGTAAATATCTATGCCCCTAACATGGGAGCAGCCAATTATATAAGGCAATTAATAACAAAAGCAAAGAAACACATCGACAACAATACAATAATAGTGGGGGACTTTAACATCCCCCTCACTGAAATGGACAGATCGTCTAAGCAAAAGATCAACAAAGAAATTAAGACTTTAAATGACACACTGGACCAAATGGACTTCACAGACATATTCAGAACATTCCACCCCAAAGCAATGGAATACACATTCTTCTCTAGTGCTCATGGAACATTCTCCAGAATAGATCACATCCTAGGTCATAAATCAGGTCTCAACCGATACCAAAAGATTGGGATCATTCCCTGCCTATTTTCAGACCACAATGCTTTGAAACTAGAACTCAATCACAAGAGGAAAGTCGGAAAGATCTCAAATACATGGAGGCTAAGGAGCTCCTACTGAAGAATGAATGGGTCAACCAGGAAATTAAAGAAGAATTAAAAAAATACATGGAAACCAATGAAAATGAAAACACAACTGTTCAAAATCTTTGGGATGCAGCAAAGGCAGTCCTAAGAGGAAAGTATATAGCAATACAAGCCTTTCTCAAGAAACAAGAAAGGTCTCAAGTACACAGCCTAACCCTCCACCTAAAGGAGCTGGAGAAAGAACAGCAAATAAAGCCTAAACCCAGCAGGAGAAGAGAAATCATAAAGATCAGAGCAGAAATCAGTGAAATAGAAACCAAAAGAACAGTAGAACAGATCAACAAAATAGGAGCTGGTTCTTTGAAAGAATTAACAAGATTGATAAACCCCTGGCCAGACTTATCAAAAAGAGAAGAGAAATGACCCAAATCAACAAAATCATGAATGAAAGAGGAGAGATCACAACCAACACCAAAGAAATACAAACAATTATAAGAACATATTATGAGCAACTCTATGCCAGCAAATTAGATAACCTGGAAGAGATGGATGCATTCCTAGAGATGTATCAACTACCAAAACTGAACCAGGATGAAATAGAAAACCTGAACAGACCTATAACCACTAAGGAAATTGAAGCAGTCATCAAAAATCTCCCAACAAACAAAAGCCCAGGGCCAGATGGCTTCCCAGGGGAATTCTACCAAACATTTCAAGAAGAATTAATACCTATTCTTCTGAAACTGTTCCAAAAAATAGAAACGGAAGGAAAACTTCCAAACTCATTTTATGAGGCCAGCATTACCTTGATCCCAAAACCAGACAAAGACCCCATCAAAAAGGAGAATTACAGACCAATATCCCTGATGAACATGGATGCAAAAATTCTCACCAAAATACTAGCCAATAGGATCCAACAGTATATTAAAAGGATTATTCACCATGACCAAGTGGGATTTATCCCTGGGCTGCAAGGTTGGTTCAACATCCGCAAATCAATCAGTGTGATACAATACATTAACAAAAGAAAGAACAAGAATCATATGATCCTCTCAATAGATGCAGAAAAAGCTTTTGACAAAGTACAGCATCCTTTCTTGATCAAAACTCTTCAGAGTATAGGGATAGAGGGTACATACCTCAATATCATAAAAGCCATCTATGAAAAACCTACAGCAAATATTATTCTCAATGGGGCAAAACTGAGAGCTTTCCCCCTAAGGTCAGGAACACGGCAGGGATGTCCACTATCACCACTGCTATTCAACATAGTATTGGAAGTCCTAGCCACAGCAATCAGACAACAAAAAGAAATCAAAGGCATCCAAATTGGCAAAGAAGAAGTCAAACTCTCACTCTTTGCAGATGACATGATACTTTATGTGGAAAACCCAAAAGATTCCACCCCAAAACTGCTAGAACTCATACAGGAATTCAGTAAAGTGGCAGGATATAAAATCAATGCACAGAAGTCAGTGGCTTTCCTATACACCAACAACAAGACAGAAGAAAGAGAAATTAAGGAGTCCATCCCATTTACAATTGCACCCAAAACCATAAGATACCTAGGAATAAATCTAACCAAAGAGACAATGGATCTATACTCAGAAAACTATAAAATACTCATGAAAGAAATTGAGGAAGACACAAAGAAATGGAAAAACGTTCCATGCTCATGCATTGGAAGAACAAATATTGTGCAGATGTCAATGCTACCTAGAGCAATCTACACATTCAATGCAATCCCCATCAAAATACCATCCACTTTTTCCAAAGAAATGGAACAAATAATCCTAAAATTTGTATGGAACCAGAAAAGACCCCGCATAGCCAGAGAAATGTTGAAAAATAAAAGCAAAGCCGGCGGCATCACAATTCCGGACTTCCAGCTCTATTACAAAGCTGTCATCATCAAGACGGCATGGTACTGGCACAAAAACAGACACATAGATCAATGGAACAGAATAGAGAGCCCAGAAATGGACCCTCAACTCTATGGTCAACTAATCTTCGACAAAGCAGGAAAGAATGTCCAATGGAACAAAGACAGTCTCTTCAACAAATGGTGTTGGGAAAATTGGATAGCCACATGCAGAAGAATGAAACTGGACCATTTCCTTACACCACACACAAAAATAGACTCCAAATGGTTGAAAGACCTCAATGTGAGACAGGAGTCCATCAAAATCCTAAAGGAGAACACAGGCAGCAACCTCTTTGACCTCAGCCGAAGCAACTTCTTCCTAGAAACATCGCCAAAGGCAAGGGAAGCAAGAGCAAAAATGAACTATTGGGACTTCATCAAGATAAAAAGCTTTTGCAAAGCAAAGGAAACAGTCAACAAAACCAAAAGACAACCGACAGAATGGGAGAAGATATTTGCAAATGACATATCAGATAAAGGGCTAGTATCCAAAATCTATAAAGAACTCATCAAAGTCAACATCCAAAGAACAAAGAATCCAATCAAGAAATGGGCAGAAGACATGAACAGACATTTTTCCAAAGAAGACATCCAAATGGCCAACAGACACATGAAAAAGTGCTCAATATCGCTCAGCATCAGGGAAATCCAAATCAAAACCTCAATGAGATACCACCTCACACCAGTCAGAATGGCTAAAATTAACAAGTCAGGAAAGGACAGATGTTGGCGGGGATGCGGAGAAAGGGGAACCCTCCTACACTGTTGGTGGGAATGCAAGCTGGTGCAGCCACTCTGGAAAACTGTATGGAGATTCCTCAAAAAGTTGAAAATAGAGCTACCATACGATCCAGCCATTGCACTACTGGGTATTTACCCCAAAGATACAAAAGTAGGGATCCGAAGGGGTACGTGCACCCCGATGTTTATAGCAGCAATGTCCACAATAGCCAAACTGTGGAAAGAGCCAAGATGTTCATCGACAGATGAATGGATAAAGAAGAGGTGGTATATATATACAATGGAATATTAGGCAGCCATCAAAAGGAATGAGATCTTGCCATTTGCAACAACGTGGATGGAACTGGAGGGTATTATGTTGAGTGAAATAAGTCAAAAAGAGAAAGACATGTATCATATGATCTCACTGATATGAGGAATTCTTAATCACAGGAATCAAACTGAGGGTTGTTGGAGTGGGGGGTGGGGTGGGAGGGATGGGTTGACTGGGTGATAGACACTGGGGAGGGTATGTGCTCTGGTAAGCTCTGTGAATTGTGCAAGACTGTTGAATCTCAGATCTGTACCTCTGAAACAAATAATGCAATATATGTTAAGAAAAAAAAAAAAGAAGAAGAAGGTAGTGGGAGGGGAAGAATGAAGCGGGGGAAATCGGAGGGGTAGACGAACCATGAGAGACGATGGACTCTGAAAAACAAACAGGGTTCTAGAGGGGAGGGGGGTGGGAGGATGGGTTAGCCTGGTGGTGGGTATTGAGGAGGGCACATTCTGCATGGAGCACTGGGTGTTATGCACAAACAATGAATCATGGAACACTTCATCTAAAACTAATGATGTAATGTATGGGGATTAACATAAGAATAAAAATATATATATATTTTCTGAGTTCCCATTTTATCTAAGGCATAGTAGGAATAAATAAAATGAAAAGAACTAAAAAAAAACATGGAGTATGCCCCAACAGAATTTAGAAAATCATGTCACTCCACTCATGAACTAATAAGCATTTCTCAATCCTGATCCATATCAATCACATATAAATATGTAATTTCATAATAAATTTGAAATATATTAAAATTACTAAGAATCAGAATTGTTTCTGTAGGTACATATAATAACATTTTTAAGACCAAGGAACTATTTTCTGCTACAACTTATCTTTTCTACCAGGGGGAAAATATGTTGACCCATGGTATTAACTTTCTCACTTGAAACATAATTTAGATATTCCTCCAAATTTCAGAGAAAAAGAAAAGATTTCTAGCCTGTTTGGGACTAAGCTGGTAGGCCAATAAGAGTGAAGCCAAATACTAATACAAACATTAAATTGTATCTAACTCAGCTCTACAAAATAACCCATCAGTAAATTCATTGCCAGTATGGAGATCTATGTGAAGCACTGAGAGTGAGAATTTTTTTTAATTTGGTCAAGCATCTTTACTCTCGTACCTGCCCACTGGAAATTTCAGATGTAAACATCTAAAATAATACAAATAATCAATACAAAATAATCCAAAGTCTCATAAGCATTTTATAGACTCTCAGAATCCAAAGTTAAATGCGACCTTAAACTTTTCTGCTTGAGCCATAAATTTTCTCTACACCATCTGATATATCACCATCAGAGATTTTTTTTAAAACTTATTAATAAAGCAAAGACTCATGCTAAAGGTAAACTTTGGGTAATTAAGTAAACTATGAACTTTCGTTAGAACCTCAAACATATTTTTTAATGAGATTTACTAGAAGGTTTGGAACTATCTGAAAAATAAAATTCACAGTTTGGAGAATAATTCACATATAAGAGGTGTAACAGTTCTGTTAATTTTTCCTTTTAGATCTTTAAGTAGCTGTGGGTTATTCTGCAGTGTGATTTAAGTATAATTTTAGCAAGAGAAAACAAGTAGTGAATAAGAATTCATTAGCAGGTGGCCAAGTGTAAACAGTGTATCAATCATGCTGGTATTTTTAAGCATCAGCAAATTTAATTCCATCTCTAGGGGAGTAAGCTCATACTTTAAGATATGTAGTATATCGTATTTATTTAAAAAAATTTTTAGAATGTGCCTTGATTATAAAATATTAAAAGTATTTCCCCTTTTAGATTTCCTACATAGAGAGTAATGATGTCCCCAGTGCAAATCAGAGCATTTAAAAACAACCAAACAGTGTTTCTAAAAATAAGAATATTTCACATCTTTGCCCTAGATAGAGAGATCTGTCATGTTAAAACTAAAAAAAATCTGAATCAGGCCTAAAAATATGAAAGAGCACAGGGTAGGAATCCAGAGTTTTGTATTGATTTACACTGAGAAGACAGATCTGCTTTTTTGCTCAAAACTGAATCCATAATGACTAAATAAATTTCATGGCCTTTCACTCAATTCCAGTTTTTAAATGTTAGCCAATTAATATGAAATTATTTTTTCTACTTGCATAGCCCTTTATGCATTATATTTCTATCCTGAACAACTCAAGTTAGGTTGATCAAACATTTTTATCACCCTATATTACAATGAAAATCAATCACGTTATCAGACATACAGTATTGGACTCTACAAGCTCACTCTGGTGAAGCAAGGTATACATTTTGATTTCAATATATACATAGACTCTTCAAGGTCAAACAGCAAGGTAAGGGAAGAAAAGTACCTTGAATGAGTATTAATACTCTCCTGTGCCATGGCTTCTGCTACTCTGCACTTCATAGGAAGTTATATGGTGTTTGAAAACCCTCTGAAACCGAAAGAAATTTCTGATGCCCGAATGGAGCAGTCAAGAAAATTGAGCACCATCAAGAAAATAGAAAACTCAAGATTTCTGAGCACCCTCTGCATGACAATGAGAGTTACAAAAGAGAAAAGAGAACAAAAAGTTTCCACGTACAACATATATCTTGTTTATTGACCATTCTCTTGATGAATACGATGGGAACATGCAGGCTGATGAGATTCCTTTACTGTACAAGGGAAAGTTATCCTTGTTTTATAATGTATATTATAACTCTTTCCTAAACACAGGGGCTACATGTTAGTTGTTATTCAACTATATGGAGAAAGAACTGATACTGGGGGCATTGAGTCACAATATTGTACCCTTAGGGTACAAATGAAGCACACTTATTGCTGGTAGTTACTAGTTGCTAGATTTCAAATAGGGACTGGGATTTTAAATATTTCAGAAAGAATTTCTCTCAAGGTCTCTACTGTCACTTATCTCTTTTGATTTTACCACAGCAATGATACTCCCTAAGCAAGATCCAAAATTCACACAAAAGCATTTCTTTGAATGCCTTAAATCTTCCTTGATTCTCAATTTCCTAAACCAATGGTGGTTCACCGGAACTCTCCCAGTTGGCCCATTCTGACATAAAGCTGCATTTTAAACCATTTTCTATATCATAGTTGTTTTTTTTTTTAACAACCGATGAAATTTTGGTCAGTCTTGTCAACAGTGCCTAGTGTAGGCACTATTATAATTACCAGCTTTGTAAGGAGTGTGTGGAAAGCACAGACATTCTGGGTATGAACTCATGGATAGACACCAGAATGAACTGTAAATAGAGACAACTTGATAGGAAATCAAAGGAGTCAAACTGTAAACATTGACCACAGAGTACCCGCTGCGTGGGTGAGGCAATGGCATCTGAAAAGACTATTAGCCCCAAAGTACCTCCTCCACAGATCATGGAACCCGAAATTCCTAAACATTTGATTCATTCCTCTAAAATATTGCCTGCAATACAATTTCAGTTGAAAGTATCATATTTAGGATAGAAAGTACATTATAGGGACACCTGGGTGGCTCTGTCAGTTAAGCATCTACCTTCAGCTCAGGTTATGATCCCAGGGTCCTGGGATCGAGCCCCGCATCAGGCAATCTGCTTGGTGGGGAGCCTGCTTCTCCCTCTCCCTCTGCCTGCCACTCTACCTACCTGTGTTCTCTCTCTCTCTCTCTCTGTCAAATAAATAAAATCTTTTTTAAAAAAGTACATTACAATATAGTTTATAATAACTCACTACCCGTGCCCAATGGTGCTAGCCACAGCATAAGTTCCAATGAAGCAGAAAGATCTAAGCACTCAAAGTGTCCAGAGAGTCAGGCTGGGGCTGGGCATGAAAAAAAGGCACCTGCTAATGTCAATTGACCATCAGCCTCAATATCTGCAAAATAGGGAGTAGTGAGAACTCAGATGAATGATAGAGCAGTTTTCTTATCTAAAAGGGGCAACTACCACTGAGCTCCAGAGGACTGTTGCCAAACAGGGCTATTGGTCTACATCTTCCACTTTCTCTAGAGAAACCGAAATCTGAAATTTTTGTGGGAAACTTCTAATTTTTAAGTGTTAGAAATTAATTCATTTTTTTTGTGCTTTATCCTGTGGATCAATAGTGTTCAGGACTAATCAAATATAGCTGAAGGACAGATTTGGCCATTTCTCATCTAGAGCATGGAGAAGGAAAAGTGAGGTCCCTGTAGGTCGAGGGTGGGTTCTAGGCTATCAATTGAAGAGACCATGTAAGGGCTCCAGATAGCATGCTTTCCTAGGAGAAAAGATATGAGAGTCTATATATAAAAACCTAACTGCAGTAAGCTACTTGTTATGGACAAGTAAATACCCTTTTCAGAAAGTATACACTATTTTGGATAAAGCTTTTAAAAATTATTTATTTATTTTACCCTGTCTTGTGCAAGAAAGGATATAAGATAACATAAAATTTTCAATGGGATAAAATTAAAAATAAATTATGAACAAAAGACCCAGAAGAAATGATGGATGTTTTTACAAACAAGATAAAATACACTAAATGCATGCTGAATATAGTCAAAAGAATAAAAGTTTCATTAGCTGTTAATTTATAAAGCTGATTACTATGTACATGGGGCGGGAAGGAGGTGTTCATTATTTTGCAAAGTCAATTTGCTTTGTTTTTTCCAAAATACAATTTAGTCTTCAATGTGGATGAATATATTTTGCTCATAACTAATAAAGTAATAAACAAATGTCCGAATAAAGGAGAATTTTTATTTTTATTTTTGCTTTTTTTAAAGATTTTATTTATTTAACAAAGAGAGAGATAGCGAGAGCAGGAACACAAGCAGGGGGCGTGGGAGAGGGAGAAGCAGACTTCCCACTGAGCAGGGAGCCCGATGAGGGGCTCGATCCCAGGACCCTGGGATCATGACCTGAGCCAAAGGCAGACACTTAGCCGACTGAGCCACCCAGGTGCCCCAAAGGAGAATTTTTATATACTTTGTTTAGATTCTATGCTTTCACAGTAAAAAAAAAAAAAAAAAAAAGTGTTATTTTTTAAAGGCTATCTTTGTGAGCCAAAATACAGAGCAGAACAGATCCCTTCCTACTTAGGATTTTAATACTCCCTTGAACAAAAGGGAGAGATTTTTCAATAATAAGGAAAGGCACTATGAGTTACAGAAGCATTGGTCTGATGAGGCCATATATAGGATATATTACTAGCAATATTCCAACCTAATGTGTCAGAATTGTACAGCTCTTTTAAAAAAAAAAGCTACATTAATAAAAAGTAAGCACTTCTATCGAGATCAATTGATTGTTGTTTGTCAACAGTCAAAGGAGAGGAAAAAAATAGGGATGATGCATTATCAGTAGTGGTAGGCATTAGTGTATTCCAGTCTAATTTCAACCCAAAATCCAGACCATTAAATATAATTTGGAAAGGCTCAGCTCTTAGAGTACCAGAGGATGTACGGCCCATATGTAATGAAGAAACACTCCTGTAAATCCGTGGCGGAACATAATGCATTCTGATGAAGCAAGCACAGAAGCTGAAATTAACCAGGCAAAAAGCTCTGCCTCCTTACCCAGTTTCCCTTAAGAAAGCTGGTGAGCTATAGCCATAGGGCCAGGTCTCTGCATTTAACTTTTTTAAGAAATATTTATTAAGTATCTACTACTTGACAGATGCTAGTCCTAGAAAAAAAAATCATTCCAGGGGCACCTGGGTGGTTCAGCTGTTAAGCATCTGCCTTCAGCTCAGGTCATGATCCCAGGGTTCTGGGATTGAGGACCCCCCCACCCGCATCAGGCTCTTTGCTCAGTGGGAAGCCTGCTTCTCCCTCTCCCACTCCCCCTGCTTATGTTTCTGTTCTCGCTATCTCGCTCTGTCAAATAAATAAATAAAATCTTTAAAAAATTCATTCCATGAACTTCCAGTTAATTCATGCCAAATCAAAGGACTCTATTCTATGCAGAGTCAATTTACCACTGCAGCATAAGGCAATTACAGTAACAGCTTCAGTTCATCAAAACCATTATTTAATTTTATTTTTATGACATAAAAAGCTTGTTATCACAAATCATGAACAACAACAACATGGTACCAGACATCTGAACATCATTTCCTTAACCCATCTCCACTTCTAAATCTACAAACTTACACAGTAAAAATCAACGTGTAAGTAACACCTTGGAGCATTGCAAAATGTTCAACTATAAAAGGTAAAGTAAATCTACTTGTTGAGAAAGAAAAACAACATATGTACTTCAAAAAGATCTTCAATGGCAAGGAAGGAAAGTAAAAATTGTGTGCTTTGTAATCTCTAATTAATCAGATCATTTAAGTCATTAGAATAGTTTATTTTTCCTCTAGTATCCCAGTTAAAATTTTTTAAAAGATTTTATTTATTTAGGACAGAGAGAGAGTACAAGCAGGGGGACCAGCAGAGGGAGAGTGAGAAGCAGGCTCCCCGTGGAGCAGGGAGCCCAATGCGGGGCTTGATCCCAGAACCCTGGGATCATGACCTGAGCCAAAGGCAGATGCTTAACCAACTGAGCCACCAGGCACCCCCCCCCCCAGTTAAATGTTTTAAGGTATATTATAAATACTCCATTTTAGGGTGGTAAACAGCCCTGAGGACAAAAAGAGAGGACCTGGAATCTAGCATCATTTGCTATCAAATACATACATGTTCGTACATATAAATATATACGTGTGTGTGTGTGTGTGTGCTTTCATCCTTTGGAATCACATCTCTAAAACCAAGAAAGTATATATTGCTCTTATATCTCTAAAATACGGATTTTCAAATTGCAGACTTCAAACCAGCATAAGAACTTATTAGAAGTCCAAATTCTCAGGCCCAACCCCAGACATACTGCATCAGAAACTCTAAGAGAAGGGCCCAAAAGTCTGTGTTTCTGCATAGAGGGGATTCTAATGAGAATCAATGCTCCAAAAGCAAAGTAATACTATATATAATGATCGTACTTCTGGTGATAAGGGGTTAAGTTATAAATTATAGAATTATTAGTTACAACTCCAAAATTGATACGTTTTAAATTAGAAAAGTTATTAAGTGCTATCCAAGCTCATGGCCACTCTTATACTTTAGATTAATGAAAGCCAGTCTTTTCTCTTTCCGTCTCTCCCTGTCTTTCTCTCTTGTCATCTATAAGTGAATGTGGAATACAAACACTTTTTATCCCCAATTGTAAAAAACAAAACAAAAACCCTCCATATGGGGAAATAATGCAAAAATCCACTTCTAGGTTATATTTCTCAGAGAATAACCAATTTCCAGGTACTTTCTGTGGGTGCATAACCTATAGTCAGAACTATTTCATAGCGAACTATCTCGAAAATCTAGTAGTATCCAGAGAAATAATCCATTCAGTGTTCCAAATTTTATAGTAAAGTCTTCCAAAATAACAGAATGCATTACACATTTTTACTGGTATATAAAGCTATCATAGATCCATCATTCCCAAATCCAGATAATTCATGTCTAACCCATTCAAAACTTACTTAAAACAAACTAATCATGTTAGAGATGTTTTCTTCACATAATTTCACAAAGTCAGATAAATTTATTTGCCAAGGGGCTTACAAAATATTGTTACTATGACACATACTAACATACAAACCAAAGATTATCACCAATAATGTTGGCATTGGTGGCCAAAGGGGTTGTTGCAGTTTTATATCAATAAGGGATGAATAGGCCTCTCAGGAGGAGGCTTGGGCAAAATCATTCATCAAGTTAAGCCAGGTGAATCTGTAATCAATGACCAGAGCTTTGCTGGAACTGCAGTGCCTCACAGGAAGCAAGTTGAATTATGAGCTACAGAAGAACACTCTGATTGTTGCTTTAAGTTGTTTATTTCATCGAGTAGAACAGAAATGAATACTACTACTATCATTTTGCACATATTTAATATAGTTTTCACTAGGCACTACGTCACAGGTAAGGAAACTATAATAACCACAACTGAGTGTCCAATGACATTAACAAAGCTCAGAAACTTAGCATTTTCCCATAACAATGAATAAAAATAAAACATTGATTTCAGTGACCTGAGTGTGACTGTCATTGTCTAAAATACACTTCTTATAATCTAGTAAGGGATGAGCCCTGGAAAAATACTTTGTTGCCCAACATCTCAGGGCCTCCTTTTTTGTAATGAGACATTAGCAACTGATTGTCCTTTCCAAATATTTTATGCTCCTAAAGCCAGTGCATCATGGAATAAACTTATACCATCCCTCAAACTTACATCTACAAATGTTAAACTTTTATTGCTTGACTATAAACCTTTTCTCCCAACTATGTCAGTATCTCTGCTTAGAAAAGTTCATAGAGAAAGATTAACCAAAGAAAACCAAAACATCTAGAGTGGAGTTGAATTGTAAACACAGGTAACTTACATAACTTCAATTATATAAGTTGAAAAAAACAGCAACAGTACCAAAGATGCTGTCGGCCAATCTGTATAAAGTGTGGATAAAGTGTGAAATGGGAAATGCTAATCTATTCTGTCCTCAAGATCTCAGAGGTCCCCAGTACGGCCCAGTATAAGAGAAACCAGTTTTATCGAGGGTGATTATGGGATTCAAAGATGTGTATTTTCACATAATATGACCCTTGAAAGAGAGACGACTACTTCTGATGCTTAACCAAAGAAATGCTGGAAGAACATCTGGCTATGTTGAACTTACTGAGACATAGTACATTGGTCTCCAATACATCCTTTTGCAAGAGTAATTTTAAATATATTTGTTTTTTTCTTTTCTGCTAACTTTGGAATCCAACCTCTGATCTTTTCCATGCATCAATAACATCATGCAATGCCATTCACAGCTAACATAAACAAGTGTCTTTTGTAGTGAAGGATATAATAAAAAGAGAAGAAACACTACTTTTATTTTGTATCTTTCATGAGAAGTTAAATCTAGTGATGAATCTCTGACATGGTTATAGAGTAACAGATGAACTGGACAAAAAGAAATCAGACACTTGTAAAAACACAAGAATTGTAATTATTACTCAGGGTTTTTTTTTTCCAAAAACCTTCATGCCAGCAATTTATTCAACATATCTTAACCACTAGACTAATATATGCTAACTAACTAAATACAAGTACTAAGTAGAGCTGAGTGACTGACTGTAGACCAAATCTCCCAACAAGATCCACATACCTTGGGGTGAACTCATCTTGGTCAATAAATGGTTAACAGTGAAACAGTCTGGGCCTTGCTGAATGGTTCAGCTAGACTGGTGTTCTGGGAAGCCAGATAATGAATGACAAACAAGTAAATTGGGAAGCCAGTCATGCACTGTTTTGGGATTTTCTGTCTTTATTTTTGTTTTTTCTTCTATTAGGGAGTGAAAGCCTCTTTGGTAAAATTCTCCACTGGGTTACATCACTCCTCTTGATACAACTACAATATATAATTTTTGCTTAACAATTCAGGCCAGCAAAAACTACATGTTCATTTTTATTTATTTCTTTACTGTCTCATGAGTTAACAAATAATTATCATCTTCCTCTATTTTGATGTATTTTATATGTTTATATTTAGATTTTAACTAATTATAAATACACATTAGGTATATTTATTAACTTGCTAAATAATGCACATTTAATGAAAATGAAAATAATAATGATTCAGTACATAAACAATACAAGAGGTCCCAAAGTCTGTGCTTTACTGAAGAGAGAACCAGACTTGTGCTCCACCAGCCATCTTCACTTATATAAAATGAGCATAATCATCCAGGATTTAAGATCCGTGTCCTAAGTCTTCATTACCTTCTCTGATGCCAACTTCTGGTAGGGTGCTTGAGAGTGGGAATATCCATTCCTTCCAGGAAAAAATTACTCCCACAGTCAGAGATATAGTCTGATCCTCTATAACCCCCACAAAACAATCATAACCTCAGATCACTCTCTAACATCTGAGTTTCAACACTGGCAATATACTGAGGAATAACATTGTGTGGGGAGCATCAAGAGTCCTATCCAGATGTAGCTGTACCAAGCTCAATCCAGTTCCTTTTCAATCTCTCCTTAGGACCTAATCTCATCTATTCTCACCTTCCATATTATATCTATAAAAAGTAATAAACATTTCCTTCACCTTCTGACTTAGAGTTATTATTACCAAGTCAATAGGAAAGAACTTGAGACTATGATCAGAATGTTTACAATTCTATGTATGCACATATATATTTAGGTACATCAAAAAGAGCTTGGATTGAGTCATTTACATTCATTACCACATTACTACCGCTGATGCTTTTCCTCCTATGCGCTCAACCTAACAAATGAGACTAAGCAGTTGTTCGAAGTCAAATTTTGGGAATCATTTTTGACTCCTCCTCTTCCTCATCCCTATATCTATCTTTTTTTTTAAATTTTTTTTACTATGTTATGTTAGTCACCATACATTACATCATTAGTTTTTGATGTAGTGTTCCATGATTCATTGTTTGCGTATAGCACCCAGTGCTCCATGCAATATGTGTCCTCCTTAATACCCATCACCAGGCTAACCCGTGTTTCTCAGAGTCCATAGTCTCTCATGGTTTGTCTCCCCCTCCAATTTCCCCCCCTCCTTATCCTAATGTCCTCCATGCTATTCCTTATGTTCCACAAATAAGTGAAACCATGATAATTGACTTTCTCTGTTTGACTAATTTCACTTAGCATAATCTCCCCCAGTCCCATCCATGTTGATGCAAAAGTTGGATATTCATCCTTTCTAATGGCTGAGTAATATTCCATGGTATATATGGACCACATCTTCTTTATCCATTCATCTGTTGAAGGGCATCTTGGCTCTTTCCACAGTTTGGCTATTGTGGACATTGCTGCTATGAACATTGGGGTGCATGTAGCCCTTCTTTTCACTACATCTGGATCTTTGGGGTAAATACTTAGTAGTGCAATTGCTGCCTCATCCCTATATCTTATTGATCTCCACATCTTCTAAAATCCAGATTTAACCTTGTGAGGACTAATTTTATGTGTCAGCTTGACTGGGCCACAGGGTGCCCATATATCTGTATTTTTGAACAAACTTTATTCCGCGTGTTTCTGTGAGGGTGTTTTTAGATGAGGTTAACATTTAAATCAGCTGAGTAAGCAGACTGGCCTCTCTAATGTGAGCCTCATCCAATCAAGCTGAAGACCTGAAGAGAACAAAAGGGTTGAGCCTCCTACAAACAAGAGAGAATTCTTGCCTACTGGCCTTTGAACTGGGACAGCAGATTGTTTCCTGTCTTTAGACTTTAACTGAAACATCAGCTCTTCCTGGGTCTCAAGACTGCCAGCCTTTGAACTGAAAAAACACCATCAGCTCTCCTGATTCTCAGGTCTTCCGAGTCAGACTAGAACTAAACCATCAATTCTTCTGGGTCTCCAGTTTGCCAACTCACCCTGCAGATCTTGGGACCTGCCAGTCGCCATAATTGTTCAATCCAATTCCTTTAAATAAAATAAAATTCATTCTCTCTCTCTCTCCATATATGGATATATATATATCCTATTCATTCTGTTCCTTTGGAGAACTCTAATACAAATCTCTTAAACCTCTCTACTCAGCTTTTCAATCATTTCACAACAGTCAGGTTCAAGTGAACATCATCTCTTACTATGACTACTATAACAGCTTCCTAAATTGCTTTCAACATCTATTGTGACCTTATTCCAATACTGTATGTTTGCTTTATGCAGATACCTGAATAACGTGGGTCCTATCTGATATCATAAAGTCACAACAGAGATAATCAACCAAGTAGCCTCCATTCATCTACAATATAGTTATCTTTGCAAGGTTTATTTCAGTCTATGATAGTATATCTTGCTTCTAGGTTTCAATACATATCTCACCATATGGATTATTCTCAAATAGCTTGCAGAAAAGAAAATAGGTTCTAAGATTTAAGTATTCTTCTTTCAAATGTAGAAATCATAGTCATAAGTGCTTAATATTTGTATAGGATCAGAAAAAGAGATGATTCAGAAAGGATGTATGGTTTTCCCAAAATCAAATCCTTCATTAAAAGCCCCATTTTACTCTGAGAAACAAACTGAGGGTTCTAGAGGGGAGGGGGCTGGGGGGATGGGTTAGCCTGGTGATGGGTATTAAAGAGGGCACGTATTGAATGGAGCACTGGGTGTTATATGCAAACAATGAATCATGGAACGCTACATCAAAAAATAAATAAATAGAGAAAAAAAAGGCCCCATTTTATTCCTATCTTTAAAAGTAATTCACTTCATCACTATATCTCTCATTTGGAACACAATAATTCCAAAATGAACTGATTGTTTTAGAATCATTGTAAACTATTATCCCCCCAATACTAGTTTACAAAACTAGTATTCCCTCTGAAATTTTCTCTACCATAATCACTTGTAGGCTGTACTGTGCAGAATTACATTTTAGAGTAGCTTTGGGCAGGAACATTTGCCTCTTCTTCCTTTAACAGTGTTAACCCCTTGACAATATTTTTAAATAATCAAAGGCTTAACTTTTCCAATTTCTTCTTCAATATTACTTTGGCAAAGTTTTGGGTATTAAATCAGGTAGAAATCAATATTCCTTATGTAATGCTTGCCCCCAGAAGGTGTCTACCATAAAAATAAATAAGTGTGCTGAGCACAAAGTATTTTTTTTCATATGTAAACACCTATCTGGCGGGGATGGGGGGAGTACTATATGCCTCAAGCATTTAAGATTTAAAAAATATAATGAAAAGGAATACAATTACTCATTTCCTGGTAAAATGACTACCTCTAACAAAAAGCCCCCCAAATCTTTTCCTTCTAAACATAGAAAATTGAAAAATTAATATAAGTAGAAACTGGGCTGATCAAGAAAAAAGCATAAATTAAAAATGTACATTAATTTAAAAATATATCTGACCATATCAATTATAAAAGACTGCAAATATAAGGAAGGGGGGGAAAAAGAACTGTGAAAATTAGACTGCTCACTCATTTGGAAACTTTGATTAAAAAGTACTCTATCTTCTTTGGACTGTCACCCCCCTGAGGAAGGGACTGTGACATTTTGTATTAATCTCTAAATAGCCCTTGCTTCTTTACTGCATCTGTGACAGTACTTCATAATAAAAAATTTTCAGATTTTTAAATGGAACCATTTCATTAACTATGAAACTAACAAGACGTGTTTGCCATCCCAATTGCCTTAGAACATTAACCATTTCATTTCAAATGTCACCATTTTGCTTGCCAAATTTACTTCTTCCCCTGATTTATGTTAAAAAGTATCTGAGGGGAGCCTGGGTGACTCAGTTGGTTGAGTGTTCAACTCTTGACTTCAGCATAGGTCATGATCTCAGGGTTGTGAGATGGAGCCCAGCATAGCGCTGCGCTCAGCATGGAGTCTGCTTGGGATTCTCTCCTTCCCTCTGCCTCTGCGGGCCCTGCCCGCATGAACACATCCTCTCCCACTCTCTCTCTCTATCAAAATAAATAAATAAAATCTTTAAAAAAAAAGTATCTGAAGTCAGAAATGACTTTATAATTTAGTGGTTAATTGTCTCCAGTCATGTACTTTTAAATGAACAACAATTCTGACACTGTAGTTTACTAAACACAAAAAGAAAAAAAAAGGAAAAGAGTTATGAATTAAATCAAATACAACCTTAAATTAAACATCAAATGCAAAATCAAATAGGAATTTCCCATGTTTATATAAGAAGCTGTGAAATGTATACAATAATGAAACATGAATAATTAGTATTACAGAGATGAGAAGAAGCTTAAAATCTAGGACTTTGCCATAAAAATGGCACTTTGAATTTGTTGTATATTAAATTTCAGTGTTTTTACTCCAACTCTTTGAATCCCTGTGAAATCCCAACATGGTATCTTGTATTCAAAGGGTAGATAAAACCAAAGACATCTTTCAGTTTGTATCAAAAAACAAACAAAAAAATGTGCCTAAATTTGGGGTAAAAGACAAGGCAACCAGAAGATGGCCAGAGCACTGAGGAATTAGAGAAGAACTGGGGACATCACCAAAATCTGGAGAAAGCTGATTTATCAATTCACTAAGGCCATTCTCCAAAGATTTTTCTCCATATTATCTCTTAGAAAAAGAGATCTTCTGGGGTGCCTGGGTGGCTCAGTCAGTTAAGCGTCTGCCTTCAACCCAGGTCATTATCCCAGAGTCCCGGGAATGAGCCCAGCATTGGACTCCCTGCTCAGCAGGGAGCCTGCTTCTCCCTCTCCTCCCCACTTGTGCTCTCTCTCTCTCTGTCAAATAAATAGATAAAATCTTTAAAAAAAGAAAAGAAAAGAAAAGAAAAGAAAAAAAAAGAAAAGAAAAAGAGATCTTCTACTCAGAGTATGTTCAACCTGAGCAAGGATATCTCAGACTGAGTAACTGGAATGCAAATTATAGTTGTACATATGTCAAATACCATGAGCCAAGCCACCCTGATTGCTAAATATTCTCTTGCATTTCCTGATTTCCTGGCATCAGAAATCCCTACAAATTTCAGGATTTTTCTCTTAAAGCAAATAATGAAGAGGAAAAAACAATTAACTCCATTGTTTCTTTTATTAAATAGCATATAATCTATACAGACTTGGCAAAAAAAATCTGCCAATGAACAACTTTAAAATGATCAAGTCCCATTTGAAAGTATAGATCAACTCTCCTTGCTCTTAAAATAAAAAAATCAGTGCTTTTAGATGTACCTTACCATCATCATGGAAACACAACAAAAAGAAAGGTATTAAATAAAATCATTCAATATTATGAGTAGAAAACCTCTGGTTGAGACCCAGTCCCATTCACACATTTAGCAAGCATTCACTGAACATTATCTATAGCCAACCACTGTGCTAATGCAATATATCTCCACCAGAATTAGGCCTGTTAATGAATTATCTGTAAGGGGTAATTCCTACCTGGTATTGCCCATTCAGAAAAATAAATATTGACCATAACAATCTGCCCAGACCTATATATAAGCATTCCTAGAAATTTTTTGATTTATGAAATCAGAAAGATTTAGGAAAAGCACTGCCCCATGCTCTGAAATTTGAACTATAAAGACTGTGAGGCATTAACTTTAAACACACATATGCACACATACGCAGCACCAGTTAAGACAACTTGATGAGGTCCTAATGTCATCTTCTTCTTGTAATTCCTCCTTAAGGGGAATTGATTAAGAGAAGCTGATTAGCACAGATCTGTACCTCTGAAACAAATAATACATTATATGTTAAAAAAAAAAAAAAAGAAGAAGAAGAAGAGATAGCAGGAGGGGAAGAATGAAGGGGGGGAAATCGGAGGGGGAGACGAACCATGAGAGACGATGGACTCTGAAAAACAAACTGAGGGTTCTAGAGGGGAGGGGGGTGGGAGGATGGGTTAGCCTGGTGATGGGCATTAAAGAGGGCACGTTCTGCATGGAGCACTGGGTGTTATACGCAAATAATGAATCATGGAACACTACATCAAAAACTAATGATGTAATGTATGGTGATTAACATAACATAATAATAAAAAAAATCTAAAAAAAAAAAGAGAAGCTGATTAGGAAGCATTCACCTTTTGGCTAATGAAGAGTATAGCCATGCTGTTCAAATAAGACTATGCATAACAACTACCATGGATATTTCCTAAAATTCCAGTCCTAGAACCCAAATCCTAGAGATTATGATACAGTAATTCAAAGTAGGCTCCAGAAATCTGCATTTTAGTGTGCAGGTTACCTGATTCTGATACCTGTGCTCTTCAGGTCTTTGGGTCTGTGGTGTCCATTCAGGTCAAATCAGGACCTCTTGCACCTCCCAGTTCGGCTGATTCTTTTTGAATTGAAAAACCACTTTATAAGCTCTTTTAAATTCCAAAATGTTTTATAGAATGGTAGCTTCTCTTTATAACCTATAAATGACTTGGTCTGCTTGTGTGGCCTTAGAGCATTTCCTCTCATCCAGATGTTCCCTGTCTCATAGCAATAAAGCAGCCATGTCTTCCACACTCCATTCTCTCTATTGCTCTCCAAGGGGATGGGAAAGGAAGGGATTTCTTTTAGGGCAGGAAAAAATGCATCTGGTTAGAATCCCCTCAAAGGCAATAACATGACCCTTTCCTGAATAACACGCATTAAAATACCATTGGGGTTTATAATCTAGCCACTTCCTACCCACCATCGTATGAGCCACATTTGGTGCTAGGAATACAAAGGTGAAAATAGGCAACACCAGCTTTCAGAAAACTTGTAATCTGATGGGGGAGCCTATCAGACTGGTCTAAATTATATGACCAATCACAGTGCCTTTAAAGAACTATCAACAGTGTGCTATCAGAAAAGGAAGAGACATTTTGTTCAGTCTGGAGGACCTACAATGGAAGGCTTCCTGCAGGACACAATGTACAGACTGAGCCCTGAAAGACTAACAAAAATTAGATACACAGAAAGGAGACTGTCTCTGAAATCCATCCCATCTTTCCAACATCATTATTGTTGTTCAAACATCCACCACCTCTTCCATAAAGGACTGTAATTGCCTCCTTAGGGGCTTTCCTTCCTCAGTGCTGCTCCTCTGCAATGCTCTTCCCATCACCAAGAGCATGATCTTTCTAAAACCTGACCAGAACATCACTGTGCCTTAAGCCCTCAGTGGCTCTTCTCTACCAGTCAGGTAAGATCTAACCTTTTATCTTGGCTGATGAGGCTCTTGGTGATCTAGACCACTTATAGGGTAGACAAGGAGAAGGCTTCCACTATGAGGAAAGGGAGAAAGCATAATCCATAACTTTTGCTGACTCAAAAGACTTCTGTCCCTGACATGACACAAGTAAAGCTGGTCAGTGGGAAGATCATAAATAAATTCACATAAGAAGTCCCTCCAGGAAAGAAGAACTGAGACTTAAATCCCAAGATTTAAAATTAGATAAACCTTCTGGAGTAGACCTCCAGAGGAAATGGATGTATATAGAGGACGTTACTTGAATAAATTGTGTCATATAAACACTTGCTCAGGATATAATAGAGACTTTGTAGAAGGACATCCAACCCAACCCACTGGGCTTAGAAAAGCCTCCTTAGGGGACCCAAGAGTGTGGTAAGGCTCAAGAAATGTACTCAATACAAGGGTCTAAGATTTTGTTAAAGAGATCTCTTTCAATACACTGTGTGACTCATTGTCTGGAAGCTTTCCTAGAATAATCCTTCTAGCATAATGATTATGTTGAGGATGGAAGTGGAAACTAAAAAAGAGTATAACCCTGTAACCTAATCTTGGAGTATCAGTGAGTCCTGACCAGGAACCTGGCCCAGCACTTGGTTGACAAGCAGTTGGATGACAACCTCCAACACAGCACTACATAAAAATGGAAGCAATGGGGGGCACCAGGGTGGCCCAGTCGGTTAAGCCTCCGACTCTTGATTTTGGTTCAGGTCATGATCTCAGGGCCCTGGGGAGTCTGCTTGAGGATTCTCTCTCTCTCTGCCTCTCCCCCGACTGTCTAATAAATAAATGTATTTTAAAAATGGAAACAGTGGCAATAATGGAGACAACAGACACAATTTCTTCCTCTACTTAAATAGCATGCACTCCTGAAAGTTTTGGAAAAGCCTCAGAAGAGGTCATTCAAGAGGGTGGGGAAATGAATTATGAGACAAACATAATAGTCATGTAGGGTCCAGAGCAATTAATTTAAAATATTAGAGAAACTTGGCTTTATTTTTTTCCTCTGCAATATTTCTGTGCATCATTTGTCACTCTTCCCTTCTCACTTTACTCTCTGACACAGAACTCAGAACACGCTGTACATTCTTTTTTTTTAATTTTATTTTATTATGTTATGTTAATCACCATACATCACATCATTAGTTTTTGATGTAGTGTTCCATGATTCATTGTTTGCATATAACACCCAGTATCCCATACCTTCTTGCTGTGTTCTTTCTTTTGCCTGGAGTACTCTAAGAAGGCTTTTCTAAGCCCAGTGGGTTGGGTTAGATGCCCTTCTACAAAGTCTCTATTATATCCTGAGCATGTGTTTATATGACACAATTTATTCAAGTAACGGCCTCTATATGCCTCCATTTCCTCACCAGTAAAATGCAGATAATAATCATATATACCCCCTAGGGTTATTTTGGTGTTTAAATAAGGTCATATATTTAAAACCACTTACAACAATGCCTGCAACAAACTAATACCTAAGTAATAACTATTATGATTTTTTTGTTATCATTATTCAAAAATATTCAGTGTTGAATAAGGGACTATGTGGCAGTCATTATGCTGGTGTTGGCAGACACTGGTGAACAAAGGAGACATGGTCCCTGCTCCAGTGGTGCTATGTAAAATCACCATTCATCAGACTGTGTCTCCATCCCTCCCACTGGTTCATCATTTTCTGTTCCCAGCACTTAGCAGAGGACCTGTCACCCAGAGCTGGGCATATGGAGTTGCTCAAAAATGATTACAAAATAAACTCAAGGTGCTTTGATCAGAGAGACAAAATACATGTGACATGGCAACATACAATAGCATTACATACACAGGAACTATGAACCAGTGGCTAGAACCCAGGTTAAGTAAGGAGAAGTGAGATGAGATACAGATGAAAAAAGGCAAGACCAGATCACAAAGGGCCTTATACCATGAGAAAGACTTTAACTTCATCTTTAAGGCAATGGGGAGATACAAAACAGTTTCAAGGAGGGAGTATTATACTCATATTTCCATTTCAAAAAGCATATTCTGTAAACTGTGGAGAGCACTGGAAGAAAATGAAACTAAACATAGAAAATAAGATGCTATTTTCAGTAATCTAGGGAAGATGGGATGAGAGTTTGATTAAAGGGAGAGTAAGCCTTTTTTGCATCACAACAGACCTGATCAGGTATATGCAGTGATACCAATGGACACACATGTTTTGGAATAGTAGGATGATCATTTTAACCTCCCACATCAAAAACACTGGTTTAAATCTCAAAGATCACTCACAATCTCACAGATAGATCAATTTTCTTTATAAATAATAAAATGTATTAATAGTTATTCATTCAAAATTCCTTTGACCCAATTATTTAAGTTCCTACTCTATTATATATTGGCAAAAAAGACTTCATAGGCATCACAAAGGAATGAAAGCAAGTTTTCTTTTTTATTGACTCATGCATGTTTCTTTTAAGGTTCAAACAATAGCCCTGGATTGTTCTTGTACCCATGTATCAAGATTTGGAGAACAAGATCACTTCAGTTCTTCCTTTGCTTTTTGATCATTTAGGCTTCAATCACATCCTTTCTAAACCTTTAACTTTCCAAGCTAAACAACACTATTTTTCTGGTTTGGGAAGTTTTTGTTTTGTTTTGTTCCTTTTTGCTTGTCTGTTTGGTTTTGGTTTTGGTTTTTGAACTGAATTGAATATTTCTATTACTTCTGAAATAATAGTTAATTTCTATTTTTTCAATGTCATTATTATAGTCTCTCTTATGGTATAATGACAGTTACACTACATGTTTAATTAAATTTTTATGTAATTTGAATTTTTAGAAAGTTAGTTTCTCCCTGGAAAGGAAATCAATGGAAAGAAAAACAAAACAATAGTGCACATAGGGAAAAGAAGAAAAAAATGACTATATTCTAATTACCAAGAGTACTAGGAGGAGTTTGAAAAAAATATATATATATATGTATATATCAGAAGAGTTTTCATTTTCTCTCTTTCACCAGCTTTTGACCATACTTTCGATAAGTATTCCTACATTAAATAAAATATTCTACAAAAAGGCCTTTAATTGTAAGGTGACATAAGCTTCCTCTAACCAGACTGAAGGTCCTCAAAAAAGAAACTATTCAATCTGTAAATCAAGTGCAGCAAATCTTGTTAAAGTGAGAATAGAGAGAGAAATCTTCGCAGGGAGAAAGAGTAAAAGCCAAAATTGCCTTAAGATTTTGGGAGTAAATACCAAAATGACAGAGATGACATGACTCATTGCCTCCAAAAGAAGAAATAATGAGTATAAATTCAGCTTTTGGTGAGGTGGTAGGAGCCTAGCACTAGGACTGTGCAAAAACTGTCTTCATATACCCCCAATACCAATGGTGGTAAAAGCAGCTCTGTCACTATTTCTTCTACCAAACATTTAAAGAACTAATACCTATTCTTTTGAAGCTATTTCAAAAAACAGAATGGGAAAAAAAATCTTCCAAATTCGTTCTATGAGGCCAGCATTACCTTGATCCTAAAACCAGAAAAAGACACCGCCAAAAAAAAGAATTACAAATGAATATCCCTGATGAACATGGATGCCAAAATTCTCACCAAGATACTAACCAATAGGACCCAACAGTACATTAAAAGGATTATTCACCACGACCAAGTGGGATTTATCCTGGGCTGCAAGGGTGGTTCAACATTCACAAATCAATCAATGTGATATGTCACATTAATAAGAGGACAAGAACCATATGATCCTCTCAATTGATGCAGAAAAGGATTTGACAAAATACATCATCCTTTCTTGATTAAAATTCTCCACAGTGTAGAGATAAACGGACACAGTGTAGAGATCTAAAAAAAGCCCACAGTGAATATCATTCTCAATGGGGAAAAACTGATAGCTTTCCCCCTAAGGTCAGAAACATGACAAGGATGCCCACTCTCACCACTGTTGTTCAACATAGTACTAGAAGTCCTAGCTTCAGCAATCAGACAACAAAAAGAAATAGAAGGCATTCAAATTGGCAAAGAAGTCAAACTCTCACTCTTCATAGATGACATGATACTTTATGTGGAAAACCCAAAAGAATCCACCCCAAAATTGCTAGAACTCATATAGGAATTTAGCAACATGGCAGGATATAAAATCAATGCACAGAAATCAGTTGCATTTCTATACACAAACAATGAGACAGAAGAAAGAGAAATTAAGGAATAGATCCCATTTCCAATTGCACCAAAAACCATAAGATACCTAGGAATAAAACTAACTAAAGAGGTAAAGTATCTGTACTCCAAAAACTACAGAATGCTTATGAAAGAAATTGAGGAAGACACAAAGAAATGGAAAAACGTTCCATGCTCATGGATTGGTAGAATAAGTATTGTTAAAATGTCTATGTTCCCCAGAGCAATCTACACATTCAATGCAATCCCTATCAAAATACCATCAACTTTTTTCACGGGGCTGGAACAAATAATCCCCAAATTTGTATGGAACCAGAAAAAAGCCCAAATTGCCAGAGGAATGTTGAAAAAGAAAACCAAAGCTGGTAGCATCACAATGACAGACTTCAAGCTATTTTACAAAGCCATAATCATCAAGACAGTATGGTACTACCAGAAAAACAGACACATAGATCAATGGAACAGAATAGAGAACCCAGAAACAGACCCTCAACTCTATGGTCAACTAATCTTCAACAAAGCAGGAAAGAATATCCAATGGAAAAAAGGACAGTCTCTTCAATAAATGGTGCTGGGAAAATTGGACAGCCAAATGCAAAAGAATGAAACTGGACCATTTCCTTGCACCATTCACAAAAATAGACTCAAAATGGATGAAAGACCTAAATGTGAGACAGGAGTCCATCAAAATCCTAGAGGAGAACACAGGCAGCAACCTCTTCAACCTCGGCTGCAGCAACTTCTTGCTAGACACGTCTCCGAAGGCAAGGGAAACAAAAACAAAAATGAACTCTCAGGACTTCATCAAGATAAAAAGCTTCTGCATAGCAAAGGAAATAGTCAACAAAACTAAAACCTACAGAATTGGAGAAGATATTTGCAAATGACATATCAGATAAAGGGCTAGTATCCAAAATCTATAAAGAGCTTATCAAACTCAACACCCAAAAAACAAATAATCCACTCAAGAAATGAGCAGAAGACATGAACAGAATTTCTCCAAAGAAGACATTCAAATGGCCAACAGACACATGAAAAAATGTGCCACATCCCTTGGCATCAGGAAAATACAAATCAAAACCACAATGAGATACCACCTCACACCAGCCAGAATGACTAAAATTAACAAGTCAGGAAACAACAAATGTTGGCGAGGATGTGGAGAAAGGGGAGCCCTCTTACGCTGTTGGTGGGAATGCAAGCTGGTACAGCCACTCTGGAAAACAGTATGGAGGTTCCTCAAAAAGTTAAAAACAGAGCTATCCTATTACCCAGCAATTGCACAACTAGGTATTTACCCCAAAGATACAAATGTAGTGATCCGAAGGGACACCTGCACCTCAATGTTTATAGCAGCAATGTCCACAATAGTCAAACTGTGGAAAGAGTAGAGATGTCCAACAACAAACGAATATTACTCAGCCATCAGAAAGAATGAATACTTACGATTTACATTGACATTGATGGAACTGGAGGGTATTATGCTAAGCAAAATAAGTCAATCAGAGAAAGACAGTTATCATATGGTTTCACTCATGTGGAATATAAGAAACAACACAGAGGATCATAGGGAAAGGGAAGGAAAACTGAATGGGAAGTCATCAGAGAGGGAGAAAAACCATTAAGGAGGACATTAAGGAGGACATGTGATGTGATGAATACTAGGTGTTAAATGCAACTGATGAATTATTGGACACCACATCTGAAAATAATGATATACTTACTATATGTTGGCTACCTGAATTTAAATTAAAAAAATAAATAAAAATAAAAATCCCTCCTCCTATATTCAAGTCAGAAAAAGCTTTATTTTTGTAACAAATCATGACATAAAACCCATCTGTCCCCACCCATTCCAAAATCCTGTCTCACTCTCACAACTAATTTTGAAGTAACACATACATCTTTTTCTCTCTACATAATGTTCCTTTGTCATAGCTGCTGAATACAATGAACTAACAAAAGCCCTGAAATTGTGTAGGCTTGGTAAGAGCAACTGAACAGGAACGAATGTGTTTAAGTTAAATCCTACCCCCCACCAAAAAAATGGAAAAGAGTCTAACCAGTATTATTCTGTTTCCTACCTTAGCCCTGCCAATTTAGTGATTATATATCTACTAAAGAGGAGGATTTATATGAGTAATCATTGCATGCGCTAGATTGTTCAAATCTAGTGATAACAAAATGTATTACAAATTTATTTTATATATTTAGATAAGTAGATGTTAATATAGCTTTAGAATAAAAGGCCCTAAGTTTCAAGCTTATTCATAAAATTATGTGATTTCTCTAGATATGTGATATTCTGGGCACAGACATTTGTTTATAAAATAAGTATTTAATTTTATGACAGGAAGATATTTCAAATTTCATTATTATTTAGTTTTTCCCTTTCAGATGCACCTCCAAGAAGGAGCACTAGATTTATATGTGTGTATTTGTGTGGGCATGTATTTTAAAGTTAGTGGAACCTGTAGTGGAAGTAAAATAGTTAAAATGCATAAGAACTCTCAGAATTAGGATGCACAGACCCAAGTTTCATTCACAAGTGCATGTGCACACACACACACACACAAAGGTAGCAGTGGACACTTCCGTCATCACAGAACAACTTAAGTGGGTATTAGAAACCAACTTTCCCAAGATATTATAGAAAAATATCATTTCACATTTATAAGTCATATTCTTTAGTAGATCATAATTTGTAGCAGACTAAAGAAGTGACTCAAAGATCCCTGTCCCCTGAAAAACAATTGAGAGTTTGCTTCCTGCACAGATAACTTACAGAATGGGTATATCAAATATTCTTAATCAGCTGTAACATTTGTTTCTTTTTTCCTTTTTAGATAAGAATGGATATTAAGTGTCCTACACAGTGCCTGAGACAACATTCATACAGGCTCATTAAATGATAGGTATTTAGAGCAGATGTTGTCTTGTCTCCCAGCCCTCCATTTCTAACAAATGTTCCTTCCAACCAAAGGGTTCAAATGTCAGCTGCCATCCTCTCAGATGATTTTCCCATTGTTGAGTGCCTAACCCAAACTGGGTCATCAGAAATGGATTAAATACAGAAAAAAAATTAGCGTCTTTATTATTTACTCTCTTCTGTGTGTATTGGTCTGTCCATTAATACCCACGTATTTCCCTACGTGGAGTATCCTAGAGGTGTTATAGAAATTCAGTTTCCTAAGTTATCTCTCTGTAGGGGTAGGAATTGTGGAAAGGGCACTTTTAAATTATTTTTCTTGGGACCAGAGATAAGCACTGATCTTGGGATGCCCTGATCTATTTAGTTGACATATCTGATATAAATATGAAATAATAAAATTATGCTCTCACAGATTTTCAGGTACACTAATAAAATAAGGTAGAGTATGAAAATAAGGGATATGTATTTATGTGATTTTAAAATTCAATATTATGACTTCACAATATTTCAAATTTGAATTAAATTCAAAAATATAACAAATTTAAAAGCCAATGCAAACCCATACTTTAGTGGATGCTGAAATAGGTGGGTAGATAATGTTATAATCACTATGTTTATAAAACAGAATACCAACATGGTATAAAATTTTAAAAATCAGAAAAAATTGAATGCTTGAACTTTTGTCCTAATAGAAAAATTTTATTAACTCCAAGGGAATTCTCTGCAAAATGTATTAATTTTTCTTAATGAATATCATGGGATTTCTAAGTCTACATTAGACACTCAAGACTTTGATCTGTTTACGGAGTGCTTTCTTTAATTCTTTGAGGAATTTTTTAGAAGCCTCAAGATGAGAATACATTAGGATAACTCTGACTGAAGAGATACAGTAGAATGATGAATGACTGATGAGATATTCCTTATCTTTGAACACCTCCCTTATTATTTCTGGCCTATTATACAACACATATCTACATCTCTTCATTCAAGCAGCTTATTCCAAATAGCCATAAAAAGAAAATGTCTTAAAATTGGTAATCTCCTATTTCTCTATAATTTTGATTATAAAACAGCAATTATATAAAATTCTCTTATTGAGTGTTATGATTAATACATTTAAGGATTTAAATCCATCTAAAAGTTTAGACATATTTTCAGTATTCAATGTTTATTTTCTTTTAGGATATCAGAATGAGCTGCATTAATAGTCTAGCTTTAACACACACACGAAATCATTCAATTTATGTTAATAATTATATACAACTGGTTTATAAATTATTTGTATATAACCCAGATCTACGTATATAATGACTAGAATTTAAAGTATTTTTTTTAAATCTCTAAACCCAAATCTACTAATTATATATACAAAGAAAAGTAATCTATAAAAAGAAAAACAAGTATAATTTAAAAGAAGGCTTAACTGGGGGGGCCTAGGTGTCTCGGTCAGTTGAGCATCAGACTCTTGGTTTCAGCTTAGGTCATGATCTCATGGGTCATGAGATTGGGTCTGCATCAGGCTCCGTGCTCAGCGGTGAATCTCCTTGAAGATTCTCTCCCTCTGCCCCTCCCCCAACTTCCTCTCTCTCAATTTCTCTCTCTCTCTCTCTGAAAGAAATAAATAAACCTTTAAAAGAAATAAAAGAAGGCTTAACTAAAAAGTATGAAAAGCAAACATATTTAATTTCTAACTTCAATGTGATCCAATAAAAAACACTGTTATACGGTACAAACTTCTGGTTATAAAATAAATAAATCACAGGAATGAAAAGTATAGCATAAGGAATATAGTCAATAATATTATAATAACCTTGTATTGTAAAAGATGATAACTGAACTTATCTTGGTAAGCATTTCCTAATTATACATAATTGTTGGATCACTATGTAACATACCTAAAACTAATATAATACGTTAACTATAATTAGAATTTTTTTAAGTTTCTATTAAAATTAAAGCACTGTGATATTAATAAAAATGGTATAACAAAACCCTTTTTGGTACTATAAATACTAACATTCTAAGAGTAAGTCATTCTAAGAGTAAGTTATATAAGGAGAAGCACCATTTTCCCCCTTTTCCTGGCAAGGGGGCCTTCAAAAGGACACTGCAGTAGCATGTGTGAACAATGCCTTCTACTTCCATGGAATGATGGTTATATGACATTTCATCTTTATCTGTTGTTAATGAATGAAGTATTGACCATATGCCAAGACAGACAAACAGAGAATGAGGAGTATACATAGACAATTAAAATGATCCCATTCATGAGAGTAGAATCAAGAGCTAAGAAAATGAAAAAAGAGTCCCTACTCTCAGAACATTAAAATGTTACATCATCTCAACATAAAGGCATGCTGTCTTGCCATCTCAAAAAGAATGGTGATCAGAGCCAGATAAAGGAATCCAAACTACTTGTTTTTATGGTTAGCTCTGCCATTTAAGCATAGTCTAATCATCCAACTCTGGATATTACTGTAAAAAAAAAAATTGTCTAAAATGCACACCATGAAATAACATGTACTAGCCTAAGAGAAATGTTGTTAGGCTTAATTAATGCTTGCAAAAGCATTCTAAGATTTTTACAAACAAGCGCTATATAATCACAAAATCTCTATTACTATTTTATCATCTCCTCAGCCAAAGCAAGTTTTGGCCTCCCAGTATTGCTGGCAGCAAAATAAACCTGACGTCATTCTTTTAAGGCCAACTGGCAGACCGGCTGTGTCATTATCCCCAGGCAGAGTGGTCATGTACGGTAATACCCACATTATGTGTCTATGACCAAGCCAAAATTACCCCCTTGGAACAGAGTTCAACCCCTGAGAATGCAGAGCTGAGAAGACCCGCTGGGTTGGGCAGACCAGTAGTGGTGAGGGACATTTTAGTCTGATAATGGCCCTAAATTACTGATATCAACTTGGTGCCTGAGACTCCGGGCAAAAACAGCTATTTTCATTCCGTTCGAACATTTACCAAAAATATGAATGCAGCTGCCTTAGTCTTCATTTTCTCTGTTTTTATGGAATATTTAAGGTCATGACTATAAATACAGATAAAATTTATATAAAACACCAAATTAAATGGAAAGCATTTTATATATATATATATATATTTTTTTTTTAATCTATGCTTTTTCTTATTTATAGATTTTGGAGACATATAAAACCCAGGCCCCAAGCCAACTGGGGGCTTTAACAAGCAACTGCATAGTTGTGTATCTTCAGGTATAAAATATACCAAAATGTGAGACTGGTGATTCAGTGTATATTACTTACAGCAACAGCTTGGTACAATTTTTCCATATATTTGATTTATGAAAACAAACTCATATTCTTCAAAGGGAAGATTCGTCTTTTTATACAAAGCTAATCTTTATGAAAATGAAAAAAAAATGTTTTCTGAACCAGGAGGAAAATAACATTTATAGCATTTATTAAGGCTTTGTAAATACATATGGAAATAGAGAGAGATTAGGAAGAATAAAACACTAATTCTATAATCCCTTTCCTTAACAACTGCCTGTTGACATTTTTTAAAGGTAGAACATGGTCAAGGTTAGTAAAGTGAAAGGTACCTTTTGCACTCCCAGAGCTCTCTCTCCTGAATCATTTTTAATAGTTTCATGAGTTTCCTTCCAGAAAACAAATGCTTTATGCACATATCAGTATACATGTATGTGAAGTGTGTATGTTTGCACATCCACTTTTGGTTTTCTTATTAAAAAGGGTAAAGTGCCTAGGTCAAAGGGCACATGCATTTTATTTTGCTAGATATTCCAAACATATTTTGCCAAGCAAAAATTCATCTTTTATAAAATTAATCTTTATACAAATCAAAGAAAACATGTCCTGAACCCAGGGAAAATAATTTAATGTTCCTCTGAAAGAAAAAAAGGGATAGTTTGCAAGGAAATATACTTTCTGACTTCCTGCTCCAGTTTCCTTTAACTTTGAAAAACTGGGCCACTAGATCTCACCTATACGTCTCACCCAATTCCAAGACCAATCTTTCCCCTATTTGGAACAAGTGTGGGGAGTCAAACACACTATCAGACCTTTCACCTTGGTTCCATCCTAACTTTACCTTAGTTCTAAAAAAGGGACTTTTGTTTTATTCCAGTAACTGGATCTTTGCTCCTATGTCTTAATTCTTTATTGCCTCATGTCCCACTTGTTCCTATATCAACAAGATTCTTTCCCTTAGGAATTTCCAAGAACCGGAGTCCTGATAGTGAATTCCAATCCCCGTAGATGGCTTCCTACAATCTGTTCTTTGTGAATTCCCTGCAAACATATTAAAACTTCCTGTACCTGGTGTCTACCTTTAGATCTCCTTGAGGATAGTGCCTCAACCTAAAGCTATGGCCAGTTGCTTCAATCTGACCACCCAGGCACTGACCACCCATCCCATCATGGGCTTCTAAAATCCTGTTAGCAATAAAATGAGCTTTGGAGTGACAAAAAGACAACTTTGAGATTTCTGCTATAATACGGTTATTATACAAATTCATGTTCATCTCTTAGTAATTCAATTCCTTTTGTAACTGGAATACTTCAAAGACATATTCTTTTCTTTAGTCCACTGAAGTACCACTTAGTTAATTACTAGTGTGACAGAATAAACTGTAGCTTGTGGCAGCAAATAACAAAAGCACCCCTAAAAATGCTCCTTCAGAAACGCTCCTTCAGGGGAAGAATGAAGCGGGGGAAATCGGAGGGGTAGACGAACCATGAGAGACGATGGACTCTGAAAAACAAACAGGGTTCTAGAGGGGAGGGGGGTGGGAGGATGGGTTAGCCTGGTGGTGGGTATTGAGGAGGGCACATTCTGCATGGAGCACTGGGTGTTGTGCACAAACAATGAATCATGGAACACTTCATCTAAAACTAATGATGTAATGTATGGGGATTAACATAAGAATAAAAAATTTTAAAAAATAAATAAATAAATAAAAGAAACGCTCCTTCAGAGAAAATTACCACCCAAAAAACATGGCTTGATCAAATTAAAAGGTACAATTGTTTCACAATTGTGTCTATATCAATACTTGGGTACAGGATGAAAGTCCACATTTCTTCATGAAAATTCAAGTATCCAAATGGCATTTACTCCCTGTAGTCAGAGATTCTCAGTTACTTCATTTGTTATTGATGCCTTTATTAAACCACTTTTTCCCAAAGCTACCTGCCAGGATTAGCCATTGTTCTTCTGCTCCTCCCCATTCCTTAGGTCAAGACTTTGTATACTAGAAAGCCAAAACTCAATGTTGAGAGTAGCAGCAAACTTATCTTTGCCTTGTGTTATAACCTTCTTCTGGCGTTCCCAAGGATGTGAGCCAATAGCCCAGTATTCTTGGTTCTTCATATATATCTGGATATTTCTGAAGCCATTGCACTAGTTGGTGTTTCAGGCCCCCAAGGGAGGAAGGAAAAGAACATTGTGCCCTGCCCTATTTGTTTTCCCTCTGACTCCTTTCTGCAGTCCTTCAGGTGGGAAAGAGTGGGCTTTGCTTGTATCCCCCCCTTCCCATGTATTTGGGACTTCCTCCAGATAAGGCAAGAGGACAGGCCTAGTGCTTTCTCTTTCTTCCATATCATATCCTCCTTTGTCCAATCCCTGTATCAATTAACTCAAAATGATTATTGGGGAGGGAGGTAGAGGAGAGAAAGAAAAAGCTTAGTAATAAGGGAACTAAATTATAATTTTTATATTATACAATTATAAACATATTCACTATTATCATAAATAAATATTTGCAGGGAAAAAGGCACCACATGTGTAAAAAAGCTAGACATTTAGTCAGCAAATACCTCTAATATTTATTTGCAGTTCTTGGTTCTTACCATATTGAGTATTTATTCTACCTTAAAGGTTTTGAAAAATGTCACTTTAGAGAGGGTTTTCTGGGGGAAAAATGTCTTCCTTGGCCTAATATATTTCAAGTGTCATCAGGTGTTCCAAATGTGAATTACTAACTACTGTACTGAATCATCGCCTATGAATCCATGAGCTGTACCCACCTCCTCTCATACACACTAATCAGATACTACCTTGAAAGCTGCATTGAAATAATGTTAAAATGACTTGGATCAAAAGCATTAGATGAACAATAGGGCTTAGGAAAAGCAAACCTTTAATTATTCTCTGCATTAAGTGTATAGCTGTCTGTGAATTGCAAAAATTTTAATAATATACCCATAATTAGATAAACTATAGGCACATAGGAATTCTTTAAGTGATCCATGGGGATACAATTATTATAGTCATGAAGTAAAGTCTGTGGCTGAAGCACCAAGACAGTGTCAACCCCTCTAGTCCCCTATATTCCCCAGGTTGTATAACATTAGCATGTTATACAGCATAAGGGCATCTTAGAGAGGTAAAGTAGGTCATTCCTGAGATTTAGAACTAAGGCTAAGTTTGGGTTGGGGTTCCAGGTTTACTAGAGTCCCCACAATACACCCTATTTCCAGTGATACCAGTAAAATATCATAACTGAATGAGAGAAGAAGGAAAGGTTTCAACTCTGCTGAGCATACATTGAGATATTTCTCTGAATATCATTTTTTGGAGATAAGAAACTAGATTCAAGTGCTAATAAAGGCTTTAGTGCTAATTTTCTGATCTAATGGAGAATATTTTAAATGTCTATCTATCAATATATCTATCTCTGACAGAGCAGCAAAGATATACAAAAAGTCCACATTCTCTTTGCTTCAAAAATATAGATGAACCTTCATACAAAAATATACACACAACTCTGCCCATGCACATCATAGCTACACATAACATAGCACTCACATATATCCTCTCAGAAAATAAACAAAATCATTCAAAAGGGTCAATTGATAACCATCTGGACTCCCAATTTATGTAATTCTGTAGAATGGCAAGCACAGAATTTGTGGGATTTAAAAGAAAGATGTTTGCATAGGTTAGACTTTTCCAGTCTTTTGTCAGTCCAGGCAATCTGAGACATTCCCCAAATTTTAAGGAAAATATTTTACATCCAGAAAATTCTGGAAAGTCCATGTACTATAACCTTTATATATATATAATTGCATTTAAATCATTCTCCTTGCCAAATTAAAATATATATATACAAATTACCACTTCTCCAAATTACAATTTGCAATCCATTAAACTAACACAATTCAGGTAGACGGGAATGAATGCAGCACTGAAAGGCAACAAAGCCTGGAGCCTGAGACACGGGGTTCTAGAGCAGACCACTGAATGACCTTGGGCAAGTTATTTAACCACACTGCGCCTCCCTTTTCTTATCCAAAAAACTGGGATCGTAACAGTACCTACCTCATGGACTGCTATGAGGATTAAATGACATGGAAAACTCTCAAAATAGTAACCAGCACTGAGTAAGTACTCTCTAAATGTTGGTCAACTAAATAAATACTGCACGAAAGTACAAAATGTATCCTTTGCTTCCAAGGTCAAACAACAAGAATAGCTCTCCAAATAGCCTGCTGAATCGAACAGCAGGAAATGAACAACGTTAAGAATAAATTGAGATAAGTGAGAAAGGAAGATATTTTTGTCCTCTTCCTATCCTGGTCTTCAGTATATATGGGCTTTTGAATCAAAACAGTACATTTTACTCTACAATTGTATTTCTCTTCTTTTGTTTTGCTCTTCTTTTTTCCTTAATCAAGTTCTCTTTTTCTCTGGTCCCCAGGAAATTTCAAGTTTGGTTCAATGCTGACCTCAGAAGTGCAGAAATGAGAAAATAAAAATATGAGAACATTACTCTTTTTTTGTAATTTGCTAATATTGAAGCTGTGTAAGTTGACCCTTTAGATATCAATTGCATTTTCTACAACTTGATATCGTATCAATTAGTTAAGCATCAAAATATATGTAAGAATTACTATTGTTGCTTCAATAGCCTCTGAATAAAAGCAATACTAGTAGGGTGGGTGGGCCAGGTGGTTAACATCATCAGGAAGTTAAGAGGACCTGACAGTATCTGAATCTGGCCCTTCCGATAAAAAGGCACTGGGAAAGATTTATCTACCAGAATATCTGTTCCGTTTACTATTACCTGCCCCAAATTCTACTACTAGAGATACATTTATTTGGGTCATAAATACATTTTATTCTTTAAGAGTCCCCAATTTTTTCCTCAGGTGCTATACAAATGTGAAGATGTTGTTAAACATTCCACTGGGAACACTTCAAAGACTCTAAGCAAGATTTGTCATTTTATCTACTTTTCCATAGCATTCAACTCATATCACAAAGAAAAGTCATCACATCATATCATGATTAGTTCCGTGTGTCTTTCTGCTGTATTATAAATTGACTGAGAATGTCTTTTTGTAATATCTTTGAGTTTCTTTTACTGGGGGTAGGGACTGTCTTACATACAACATTCAAAATTGGTATAAGAGGCTCAGGGGCATCTCTTCCACCATAATCCCAAGGACTATCCTAAGTAGGTCAAAAATTACTAAAATACAAAATAGTCTTCACAGTTATGGTATTTAATGGAATACTAAAACTGTCCTTGTCACAATATAGCAACAGTTACAAAGCTAAGAGAAGTCCATTTCCTTTCTCAATTCCTATCCAACTAATTAATTTCATTTCATTCAGATAACCTTAAAAGTTTATCCCTGCTATTAGTGTACAAAGAATCTGATTTGAGAGAAAATAAACCTTCAGAAAGACATGAACTTCTGTCAATTGAAAATAATTAGATTCAACAGGATAATTTATTAATTGTGTATGATGGAAACACATACTACAACTCAGTCTTTAGTTCCAGAATCCCCTATAAGGAGATGTCTCAGAGGTTCTACTCCAAGATGGTGATATAGGAAGACCCTGAACTCACCTTCTCCATAGAACACACCACATTACACCTACTTATAGAGCAATTGCTCCTGAAGAAGAACTGAGGGCTGACTGAACAGCTTATGCACAATAAAAGAAGCAAAAGAGAATGGCAAGAGAGACAAAGACATGGTAACAAAGGGAACTGCCACCCCCCAACACTGCAAACTGCATTGGGGAAGGATAGTACAGATGGATCAGAAACAGATTTGTCTGTCCTTGGGCACAGAAAAAAAATCTGGGGCTTAAAAGAGCAACTAAGTTTTTAAAAAAGCCATCTCTCCAACTGTGCCAAATGGCAGAGCTGCAGCTGGAACAGTCTCTGGGTCAGAGAGACTAAAAAGCAACACTGTTTTCACTCACCCTCCACCTTGAAAGCAAAGACTGGAGCAGGGTCTGGACACCATAACTGGCTTGCTGCTTCAGGGACCCCTGGATTCCCTAGCCCATACCAGCCTCAGTCATGCTGGGACACAGGGAAAAAAAAAAAAAGCTGCAGTTTAAGAGAGCAACTAATTGGGGCTCCTTGGCTGGCTCAGTCAATAGAGTATGCTACTCTTGATCTCAGAGTCATGTGTCCAAGCCCCATATTGGCCATTGAGCTTACTTAAAAAAATAAAAATATATAAATAAATAGCAACAAATTTATAAAAGAGCCAGCCCTTAGAACTTCACCAGTGAGGGGAGTTGCTGGAAAGCTCTCTGGGTGGGAGGGGCTGGTGTACATGGTTTACACTCCCTTCCACCTTAATAATGTGAATAAGAACAGAGCTGGCACACACTAACCGGCCTTCTGCCTCAGCAAACCCTGGGCCTGTAGCTCACACCAGCCCCAGCTGTACCATCAAGATGGCCAAAGGGCAATGCATTCCAGGACACCCCTAGTTAGTGTTCACAATAGCTCCAGCCTTCACATCAAGGTGACATATTTGCACAACACTCCAGGCCCACACCACTTCAGCTTTAGATGGCATGTGAGGCACACCTGGTACAGAGCACTTTGGAACCTCCGGGCTAATGTCTGCTTCAGATCCCACCACCCTGCTGGCACCCCCTGCAATGAGCACCCCAGGACACCCAGGTTTGCAACCACTTCAGCTTCAGCTATCCTACCAGGGCATATTTTATGTGGAGAGCTGGAGACCACACCAGTCAGCACCACTTTAGCTCTCGCTGTCTTGTTGAGGCACCCCCTTCATGGAGCACCAAAGGAACCCCCAGCATACACCCCACCTTGGCTCCAGCCACCCCTCCAGGGCACCCTTTATGCAGAGAGTTCTGGGACACCCCTGTTTATACCCACTTCAGCTTCAGTTATTCTACCAAGGTGCCCTCTGTATATAGAGCCCCAAGATATCCTGACTTGTACACACTTCAGTTTCAGCAGTCCTACTAGGGTACCCTCAGTGGGTAGAACCTAGGACATCCCAGTCTGCTTCCACTTCAGCTTTAGCTGTAATGACAAGGTGCTAGCTGCACAGAGAGCCCCAGGATCCCCTGGCTTACACCCACTTCAGCTTCAGTTGTCCTGCTGGAGTGCTCTCTGTGCACAGAGGCCCAATACACCCCAGATAACACCCACTTCAGCTTCAGCTGCCAAGATGTCCTCTGTGGGTAGAGACTCGGAACATCCTGTCTTGCATCCACTCACTTCAGCTTTAGCTGTCCTGCCAGGGCACCCACCGTGTGAACTCTGGGACCTCCAGTCCACACAAGCCACAGCTCCAGCCAGCCAGCAGAAGGCACTAAGCACATACAGTCTACATAGGGATGATCATACAGGAACATTCCTTCAAGTCTAGGAGAAGTAGCTGTTCTTCTACCTAATCCATAGAAACAAACATTGAAAGTCAAGCAAAATGGGGAACCAGAAAAATATGATTAAAAAAAAAAAGACAAAACTCAGAAAAAGAACTAAATGATCTGTGATTCAACAGTCTTGCACACTTCACAGAACTCACCATAGCACATACCCTCCCCAATGTCTATCACCCAGCCACCCCATCCCTCCCACCCCCCACCACTCCAGCAACCCTCAGTTTGTTTCCTGAGATTAAGAATTCCTCATATCAGTGAGGTCATATGATACATGTCTTTCTCTGATTGACTTATTTCATGTAGCATAACCTCTGAAGCAAATAATACATTATATGTTAAAAAAAAAAAAAGAAGAAGAAGAAGAAGAAGATAGCAGGAGGGGAAGAATGAAGGGGGGCGGAAATCGGAGGGGGAGATGAACCATGAGAGACTATGGACTCTGAAAAACAAACTGAGGGTTCTAGAGGGGAGGGGGTGGGAGGATGGGTTAGCCTGGTGATGGGTAGTAAAGAGGGCACGTTCTGCATGGAGCACTGGGTGTTATATGCAAACAATGAGTCATGGAACACTACATCAAAAACTAATGATGTAATGTATGGTGATTAACATAACATAAAAAAAAAAAAGAACTAAATGAAACAGAGATAGGCAATATGCCTACTTGTAAAGAAGCTCACTGGGTGGGACAGAAGAATGGAAGAACTTAGTGAGAACTTGAATAAAGAAGTAGAAAATATAAAAAAGAACCGATGAGAGTTGAAGAACATAACCAAAATTTAAAAATACACTAAAGGGAATCAACAGTAGATTAGCAGATGCAGAAGAATGTATCAGCAACCTGGAAAACAGGGTAATAGAAAGTATCCAAGCTGAACAGCAAAAAGGGAAAAAAGAATTTAAAACAATCACAGGTTAAGGGATCTCTTGAACAACAAACATTCACACTGTAGGGGTCCCAGAAGAAAACCAAGAGAAAGAAAGGAGCAGAAAGCTTATTTGAAGAAATATTAGAGCTGAAAATTTGCTTAGCCTAGGAGAAGAAAGACATCCAGTTTCAAAAAGCACAGAGAGTTCCAAACATAAATTCAAGGAGTTCCCCACCACCACACATAATAATTAAAATGTCAAAGGTTAAAGATAGAGAATTTTAAAAGCAGCAAAGGAGAAGCAAAAAGTCACCTACAAGGGAAACTCTATAAGAATATCAGCTAATTTTACAGCAGAAATTTTGCAGGCCAGAAGAGAGTGGCATGATATATTCAAAGTGATGAAAGGAAAAAACCTATAACCAAGAATATTCTATTCAGCAAAGTCATCATTCAGAATTGAAGAAGAGACAGTTTCCAACACAGATGAAAGTTAAACAACTTTATCACCACTAAACAAGCTTTCTAAGAAATGTTAAAGAGATTTCTTTTTTTTTTTAAGATTTTTATTTATTTATTTGAGAGAGAGAATGAGAGAGAGAATGAGAGCACATGAGAGGGGGGAGGGTCAGAGGGAGAAGCAGACTCCCTGCTCAGCAAGGAGCCTGATGTGGGACTCGATCCCGGGACTCCAGGATCATGACCTGAGCCGAAGGCAGTCGCTTAACCAACTGAGCCACCCAGGCGCCCCAAAGAGATTTCTTTAAGTGGGAAAGAAATGGCCATAATTAGATGCAAAAAATTATAAATAAGAAGAGGTAAAATATGATAGCATATACATAAAGTATAAGGGAAGGCATGAAAAAACAAGGGTTTTTTCAGATGTGTTTGAACTTAAATGACTATCAACTTAATATATCAATATAGACTGCTATATACTTGGGGTATTATATATGTGCATCATGGTAACCACAAACCTAAAACCTATAATATATGCACACAAAAGCAAAGAGAAAAAAAGCCAAATATAATACTATAGAAACTCATCAATCACAAAGAAAGAAAGCAAGAGAACAAAGACAGAACAGAGAAGAACTATAAAAAACAACCAAAAAACAATTAACAAAATGGCATTAAGTATATACCTACCAATAATTACTTTAAATGTAAATGGACTAAATGCTCCAATCAAAAAACATAAGGTAGTAGAATGGATTAAAAAAAAAAACAAGGTCCATTTAAATGCTACAAGAGACTCATTTCAGACCTAAAGAAACATACAGACTAAAAGTGAAGGGTTGGAAAAACATTTACCATGCAAATGGAACCAATAAAAAAAAAAAAGGTAGCAATTCTTATATCAGACAAAATAGACTTTAAAACAAAGACTGTAATGAGAGACAAGGCATTACATAATGGAAAAGGGATCGATCCAACCAGAGAATATAACAGTTGTAAAACTGATGAATCCAACACTGGAACCCCTAAATACATAAAGCAAATATTAACAGACATAAAGAGAGAAATTGATAATAATACCATAGTAGTAGAAGACTTTAACAACCCAATTACATCCATAAGTAGATAATCCAGGCAGAAAATCCATAAAAAACAGTGTCTTTGCAGATGCAGATGTCTTTGAATGACATATTAAACCAGATGGATATAACAAGTATATACAGAACATTCCATCCAAAATCAACAGAATACACATACTATTAAAATGCACATGGAACATTATCCAGAATAGATCACATGAATAAATTTAAGAAATTTATTTCTTAAAAGAAGCCATAAAAAGAAGCCTCAATAAATTTAAGAAAATTGAAATCACACCATTCATTTTCTCTGACCACAAATGTATGAAACTAGAAAACAATCAAAAGAAAAAAAGTGGAGAAAACACAAATATGAGAAAACTAAAGAACATGATAATAAAAACCCAACAGGGCAATGAAGAAATTAAAGAACAAATAAAAAATTCATGAAGACAAAGAAAATTAAAAAATGATCCAAAATTTGGGGGACAGAGTGAAAACACTTCTAAGAAGGAAATATAGCAATACAGGCCTACCTCAAGAAACAAGAAAAAGCTCAAATAAAAACTTAACCTTACACCTAAAGGAACTAGCAAAAGAACAAAGCCCAAGGTTAGTTTTTTTTTTTTTTAAAGATTTTATTTATTTTTTAACAGAGAGAGAAACAGCGAGAGAGGGAACACAAGCAGGGAGAGTGGGAGAGGGAGAGCAGGCTTCCCGCCGAGCAGGGAGCCCGATGTGGGACTCGATCCCAGGACCCTGGGATCATGACCTGAGCTGAAGGCAGATGCTTAACGACTGAGCCACCCAGGCGCCCCCCAAGGTTAGTTTAGAAGGAAGGAAATAATAAAGATTAGAGCAAAAACAAATGAAATACAGACTAAAAAACCAATAGAAAAAAATCAATGAAACCCTTAGACTCATCAAGAAAAAAAGAGAAAGGAGTCAAATAAGTAAAATCAGAAATGAAAGAGAAAAAACAACAGTTGACACCACATAAATACAAAGGATTATAAGACAATGCTATGAAAAATTATATGCCAACAAATTGGACAACCTAGAAGAAATGGATAAATTCCTAGAAACATACAATCTTCCAAACTGAATCAAGAAGAAATAGAAAATCTGAAGAGACCAATTATTAATAACAAAATTGAATTGGTAATTAAAAACATACCAAAAAATAGAAGTTTAGGACCAGATGGCTTCACAAGTGGATTCTACCAAACATTTAAAGAAGAGTTAATACCTATCTCAATATATTCTAAAGAAAGAAGAGGACGGAAAGATTCCAAATTTTGCTCTACAAGGCCAGCATTACCATGACACCAAAACCAAAGAAAGAACAAAGAAAGACAAGCACAGGCCAATATCCCTGTTGAACATAGATGTAAAAATGTTCAGCAAAATATTAGCAAACCACATTCAAGAACACATTAAAAGGATCATTCACCATGATCAGTTGATATTAATTCAGGGATGCAAGGATCATACAATAGTCACAAATCAATCAATGTGATACACCACCACAACAAAATGAAGAATAAAAATCATACAATCATCTCAACAGATGCAGAAAAAGCATCTGACAAAATTCAACATTCATTCATGATAAAAACTCCCCACAGAGGTGTTTTAGAGGAAACATCTCTCAACATAATAAAGGCCATATATGAAAAACCCACAGCTAATATCATACTCAATGGTGAAAAACTGAGTTTTTCTCCTAAGGTCAGGAGCAAGACAAGGATATCCACTCTTTCCACTTTTACTACTGGAAGTCCTAGCCACTGCAATCAGACAACAAAAAGAAATAAAAGGCAACCATATTGGTAAGGAAGAAATAAAACTGTCATTATTTGCAAATGACACAAGACTATATACAGGAAACCCTAAAGATGCCACCAAAAAGTATCAGAATTATTGAATTCAGTAAGGTCAGGATACAAAATACCCAGAAATTGGTAGCATTGCTATACACTAATAACAAAGTAGCAGAAAAAGAAATTAAGAAAACAATTCCATTTACAATTGTACCAAAAAGAATAAAATACCTAGAAATAAACTTAACCAAAAGGAGATAAAAATCCTATACTCTAACAACTGTAAAGTATTGGTGAAAGAAATTAAAAAGATGACACAAATGGAAAGATATTCCTTGCTCATAAATCAAAAGAATTAATACTGTTAAAATGTATATAATACCAAAAGCAATCTACAGATTCATGTAATCTCTATCAAAATATCAATAGCATTTTTCACAGAACTAGAACAAATAACACTAAAATTTGTAGAGAACCACAAAAGACCCCACGAAGCCAAAACAGTCTTGACAAAGAACCAGGCTGGAGGTTCCACAATCCCAGATTTCAAAGTATTTTACAAAGCTGTGGTAATCAAAACAGCATGCTACTAGTACAAAAATAAACCAATAGAGCAATGGAACAGGATAGAGAGCCCAGAAATAAACACACACTTATATGGCCAATTAATCTATGACAAAGGAGACAAGAATACACAATGCAGAAGAGACAGTCTCTTAAATGGTGCTGGGAATACTGGACAGCAAAAGAATGAAATTGGACCACTTTCTAATATCATTCACAAAAATAAACTCAAAATGGATTAAAGACCCAAATATTAAACCTGAAACCATAAAAATCCTAGAAGAGAACACAAGCAGTGATTTCTCTGACATTGGCCATGGCACCGTTTTTCTAGTCATGTCTCTCAGGGCAAAGGAAACAAAAGCAAAAATAAACTACTGGAACTATATCAAAATAAAAAGCTTTTGCACAGTGAAGGAAACCATCAGCAAAACAAAAAGACAAACTACTGAATGGAAAAAGTTATTTGCAAATGGTATATACAATAAGGGGTTAATACCTCTTATCACTAAAGAACTTATACAACTCAACACCCAAAAAACAAAAAATCTGATTAAGAAATGGGCAGAGGACCTGAATAGACATTCTTCCAAAGAAGACATACAAATGGCCAACAGACATGTAAAAACATGTTCAACATCACTAATCATCAGGAAAACACAAATCAAAACCACAATATCACCTCACACCTGTAAGAATGGCTGAAATCAAAGACAAAAAAGTGTTGGCGAGGATGGGGAGGAAAAGGAACCCTCATGCACTGATGGTGGTAAGATAAACTGGTGCCGCCACTGGGGAAAACAGTTTGGAGTTTCCTCAAGAAATTAAAAATAGAAATTCCATATGATCCAATAATCCCACTACTGGGTTTATGCCCAAAGAAAATGAAAACACTAATTCAAAAAGATATGTGCACCCCTATGTTCATTGTATGCAGCATCATTTACAACAGAAAAAATCTAAGTGTCCATCAATAGATGAATGGATAAGGAAGACATTGTAATATACATATACAGACACATACATATATACATACACAATGGAATATTACATAGCCATAAAAAGGGATGAGATCTTGCCATTTGTGATAACATGGATGGAGCTAAAAGGTATTAAGCTAAGTAAAATAAATCAGATTGAAAAAGACAAATATTATATGATTTCACTCATATGTGGAATCTAAGAAAACATAGCAAAGGAATAAACAAACAAAAAACAGAATCAGTCTTGTAAATGCACAGAACTGATGGTTTCCAGAGGGGAGTTGGATAGGGGGATGGGCAAAATGGGTAAAAGGGAGTGGAAGATACAGGCTTCCAGTTATGGAATGAATAGAGGTACAAATATATATATATATATATATATATAAAATCAAAGATACAAAGAGTGGTATAAATATATATATATATATGATATCAAAGATACAAATCATATTTTTTTCTATTTGGAAGCTACATTTGTGTAATGTTTTAAGTCAACACAAAGCAAGGAATCTACCAAGTGTGAGCCTCCTGTCTTTTACAGTTTGGGGAGGCTTGGGAGAAGGTATGTCAACACTCAAGGGTCCACCTTGTTACCACATAAACAAATTCTCGCTACAGCACATTTGCATACTTCCAATTCCATTCATTCCAGTGAAAATTATTTAATACAGAGTACTTAAGAAGGCAAAGGACCTGGTTGCTTAGGAAACTAAGTCTCCAGTGGGTCTAGAGCTAATGGAATGGAAGACAGTGTTGTTAGACATGCTAAAACAGATCAGTGGGGCAAGATTGTATAAGGCCTTGTAAGTCATAGTAAAGAATTTTGATTTTATGTTATGTTCCCTAGGAAATCACTGGGATGTATTAAGCAGGACACAATCAGAAAAGATTAATCCTGCTACCGTATGAAAAACAAAAGCAGAAGCAGAGAGATCAGTTAGAGGGCTATTTCAGTAGAATTGGCAAGAGATGATGGTGGATTAGATTAAAGTGGTTGTGATACTGAAGAAAGGAAGTATCCTTAGAATATGTTTTGTAGATAGAGTCCTCAGGACTTAATGACAGACTGATGTGGGATGAAGGAAAGAGGCGTCTCAAGTATTAATCCTAGATTTTGATCTGTTTGGTGCCATTTAATGATATGGGAAAGAATATTTTATCCTACCTCAGAACAAGAGGGCTATTAATTTTTCAGATGCACGTGAATAAGCAGGTGATACTGCTAAAGCAGAGACAAAAAGGAAAAAAGCCTCACACAACCAAATAATCTACTGTAACAGTAAAATCAACTAAGATCCACTCCACTTAAATACTGAACGAGAAACAGCTCCAAGAAAATACAACCAGCTGAACATGTAAGAATGAATCCAGTGATTTGGTAAAAGATTTAAGGGTATTTATAACAAAAGAACTACAGAGTATGAGGTGAGGTCTAAAGAGTTATTTTGTTCGGTTTGTGTTCCGTAATTTTTTTTTTTAAAGTACTTATTAACAATGGAAAATGTAATATGCAGACACAGAATTCTTCAGAATTCTACATATTACTTCTAAGGAACCAAAAAAATTTTAGGAGTTCCCTAAAGCCTACATCCATCCCTACAATATACTTAAGGTTGCCACAGGAAAAGATTTTGAGTTAAAGAAATTAAAAATCAGGAACAGAAAGGGTAGCAGGGTCTTAAAGCTTACCTACAATGTGACATATTCTAATCTTAGCTTTATCAATGGACTAAGAACATTATGCCTTTTCAAATGGAATTTTTACAGGTAAATTTATATCATCCTACCCCTAGTTCTTGCCACTGGGGAAGGAGAGTAAAGACTCCTACCAAGCTGAAGCACATGGGCAGCTCAGCCGGTTAAGCATCAGGCTCCATGCTCATCAGCGTATCTACTTGAGATTCTCTCCCTCTGCCCCTCTCCCCACTCTCTCTCTCAAAAAAATAAATAAATCTTTAAAAAATAAAATAAAACAGGGACTCCCACTAAGCCATATCTGTAAAAGAGACCAAAATATGGATGGCTTTATCAAAAATTTTCTTCAGTTTTTTTGATGGAAAAAAATTGATTTCAAGAGGGTTATGTGTTTCCCATCATATGCAGTATTCATATTATTGATTTACAAAGTGGTAAATATCAACAAATGGATTGATTTTCAATTCTCTTATTAATGTTTTGGGGAAACTTCAGAATGCTCATCAGTGGTCTATTGATTAAAAGAGCTTTGTGAGACCAGCATTTTGACCAGCTTTATGAGAACTTTCTCATAAATATCTGTAAGAATCATAAGTACTATATACAAACTGAGCTCTTACTTTTCAATATAAAATTACTGATAGACACATGAACAAAAGTAACAGAAAGTCATACAATATACATATATATACATATATATATGTACATTTACATGTACATATATGCATGTATATTCTCTACAATGAGAAAACATAAGTTAGAGAAGGCTATCTATGAGCCAGCAAAATAAAAGAAATCCCACTGGGGAAACTGGCTTCAGGACATAACATTCACACCAAAATCTTCACATAGATTGTTTCTGGAATTTATATACAGACATTCTCATTCCATTCAGCCATCTTCCTAAAAATAAATGCAGCTTTAGAATGAAAAAATACTATATTTTCTGAATAGCCAGCATCCTCCCTAAGGTCCTGAATGAATGGATATGCTTCTCCAGCGGATGCCAAGCCAGGACAGCAGGAAAAAGTTGTCCGTCACACATAGGAGTAATATGATCATTTATAAACCTGGTGTAAATTGGAGCAGGCGGAAACATAACTTTCTTTTTTACCAAATAATAAGGCTTTGAAAAATGACTTTGATTCTCCCAAATTCAATCCTAGTTTGCCTGAAAACCCAGGCTTGTCCTCACTGGAATTCATTCTTCAGAAGGATATCTCTAGCATCCCATAAGGATAAATAAATAATATTCAGATAAGACACACTTACTGACAAACATACCACGTCAGGGTTTCCTCAACCAATGCACTGAACTCTCCTTTGATATGACAGGTAATGAGACTCAAGGCCAAAATCTTCTCAGTAAAGATTAAAGTGTACCAACAATGTAGAAGCTTATCGGCAATTTGTAATAAAGCTTGCAGTAAGCATGATTGCCCCCCAAAATGGAGCAAATGCATGATAGGACTCCTATAATAGCTATAAGAACTGGGCTTGTGACAAGCAGTTTTTACTTTTATTTAAATTTCCCATGTTTCACATTTTGCCTCCTCCAATTTTCAGCATATTGAATAATGAAAAATAAAGCTTACACTCATTCTTTAAAGAGTAATTTATCCATATGGCTAAATCAAAATCTTAATTCATCTCCCCACTGTGGCCATTGTTAACATGCAGGTAATGTGAAAGGGAAAAAAAAGCAGGGCTGGCATAAAACCTGCTTTTCAAGGTAAATACCCAACACAAAATGTGTACAATATTCCCAGGTTACTCTCCAGCAATCATGATGCTTAATTATTTTTCACATGAATATACCTTGGTAAACTGTCACCAATCTACTACAAAGTACTAGAAACAATCATAGCTTGAAAATAAAATTTATTTTCTTCCTCAACCATGAGTGAGAGAACAATTTGAACAGAAATTCAAAAGAGACATGTGAAACTTCTAAATTAAGGACTAATCAAAGACAACTGATTTGGACATGAAGACGGTAAGTAGCTTGCCCAACATCACATAGTAAATGTTATAGTCTGAGACTTCTGTGAAGATTAAATAAACAAAAAAATATATATAAAATGCCCAACACAGTGCCTGGCCCATAGTTATTTTGAAAGAATGTAGATCTTGTCCCTGACCAAATTCCCTAACGCCATATTTTGGGATAATATACTATCAATATACTCTGGGATTTTCATAACATCTTTTTCTGAGTTTGAGAATTAGGAAATAATAATAAAGCATTTCTGCTTAGAGTTTTAATAAATCATTGTTCATAAATTACATACATCAGAATATTTCATTGCATTTTTTCAAAATGGCTTCCCTAAACCAAATTATCAAAAAGGTCTTAAAAAATATTATTAAAAACTTATAAAAGATCAATTAACTTAAAATAATTATGCATTTGAATAATACATTGCCAGTGTTTTACATTAATCTCAGGACAAAAACTCAACTAAATTTTGAATAGCAAGCAATCTTTTTTTAAATAAGCTAATCTTATGAATGTTTAAAAAGTGTATTTGTAAGTTCTGTGGAATTTTGATTTGCAAACTTCAAATGTAAGGTTCTTAAATATCTACATTTTAATTTGTGTGAAATAATTTAACTTTAATGTATTCAAGAGATCAACTGTATTTAGAAAATGAATAAATACAAATGAATCAGAATATACAGCAATGCTGGGGTGCTGGGTGGCTCAGTTGGTTGAGCGTCTGCCTTCAGCTCAGGTCATGATCCCAGGGTCCTGGGATCGAGCCCAGCATTAGGCTTCCTGCTCAGCAGAGAGCCTGCTTCTCTCTCTCCCTCTGCTATTCCCCCTGCTTGTGCACTCTCTCTCTCTCTGTCAAATAAATTAGTAAAATCTTTTTAAAAAAATATACAGCAATGCTAACTTTAATCAAAATATGACTTTATTTTGGCAATTTGTCTAAATATTTATTTTAGGAACAAAACTTTCATTTCCACTTTAATGCAACTGCCCCTCATCCTGCAAAGATCTTGTTAGTAACTATCTTGGAGATTCAAGAAAGAAAAATTCAATTATTAAACCATTCCAAATTTGAGGTTCCTAATTAGAAAATGAAGTCAAGAAGATTCACAACAATATCAGAGTTGAGATCATCAGATGTCCTCAACAATCATAAGAACACTCCCTTTCAAATGATGCTGCATAATGCAAAACTTGTGAGAGTTTACTAGCTCAAAGCCAGTGATAAATAGGGTAATAAGACTATGGACAGATTCTATTATCCGCATGCTCTACACTACCAGTAGATGTAAAAAGGCCAAGAGGACATCATGTTTAGCAGATTTGTCAACCTTATTTTGAGATTTGGTATGAATAAAAAAGAAAATATTTACTTGAAATTAATTTTCAATCTACACAGATGGCCTTTTTTCTTCTATTTCAGAAATGGATAGTAACAGGTATCTCCCCACCCTGAGTTCCAGCTCTATATGCATCTTCAAAAATTTTTTCCTCAGCACTTAATGAAATTTTTTTCTATGATGTACAGAGGCCAACTCCCCAGTCTGTCTTCAAAACACAAATACTTTTTCTCTAATTCCTCCTAAAAATCAAAATAACATTTTTTTATCTTTTCAAGACCACGTTGCTGAAGGGCTTGCCTTTATAATATTTCTCCATACTGTCTAGACAAAGCAAGAAGAAAGGTCTTCCTTTAGATATCATCCCCAAAATAACTCAACCAGGAATACAGAACAGTAGAGAGAATCGTCAAATGTCATTTGCCTTTTTTGTTTTAATTTCATCTGTGAGGAGCGCCTGGGTGACTCAGTTGGTTAAGCGACTGCCTTCGGCTCAGGTCATGATCCTGGAGTCCCGGGATCAAGTCCTGAATCGGGCTCCCTGCTCGGCAGGGAGTCTGCTTCTCCCTCTGACCCTCCCCCCTCTCATGTGCTTGCTCTCTCTCATTCTCTCTCTCTCAAATAAATAAATTTTTAAAAAAATCTTTAAATTTCATCTGTGAGTATTCTAGAACCACAGGATGGTATAATTATATCATCAAATTTTCTATCACAGTGCAACCTTTTGGTGAATTAAAGAAAAATGAGGTAACATATTTTATTCCTTTATTATTTCAGAAGCAAGGGAAACAGTTACTAACAATAACAATACCAAATATCATATTGAAACATTTAAAAGTGAACAGTTCACATTAAGTAGGTTTATAAGCGAAAAAAGAGACTTTTATTCAGATGATCCACAATAAACGAAGCTTCATCTTCCTCATATATCCTTTAACTCAACAGCTAGAGCTGGCCTTTCCTGCTCACTCTAGAAAGTAAATAGTTCAAACTCCCTCTCTGTGATTTATATCAGGCCTGATGCTCTTCCTGAGGTCTGCAAATCACTAGAAGTTTATATGCTCAGGCACATATTTTAGCTTCTGCTCCTAACAAATCAGTTCAGTGTATGAATTATCACAGCACTCCACAGAGCAGGACCCATATGTAGAAATCAATCCTTTTCCACAATTCACACAAAATAAAATTTGGTGTTTAGTAAACTTCATTGAAGGTTTGAGGAAGAAAATTTACATCATAGAATGCAAATTTAAGATTATTCATGGAAAATTCTTGTTCTTAAAAGTCATTTGAGCCACTCCACGATGTCATTATGACATCCCCTTTCTGTCTATCCTTTCTTCCCCCAAACTCTGTCCCCTCTTCTCTACTCTCCCCCAAACGCAGAGCAGTTTAGCTTTCTCTTTTGTACTTTTTCTCCTGCTAGCTGATACTCTCTAATTGCATTCAGCCACTCAAGTCATTTATCAAGATATTTTCTTAACAAAAACAATTCCTTCTCCAAGGGAAAGTCTGAAGCCACTGGTTAACGGATTATTTCCCTTTTTCACTGCGATGTACTCTTTAGCTTAGTTCCACATTGTAAGAATAGTGTGAGTCAGTGTTTGTCAAAGAGATCTTTTTTCAAATGAACCCTAACATATGACACATACATGAGCACATATACATAGAACCCTAAAACTAAAAAAGCAGAGCTGCTGATTTGGCTTCATCTTCCACCTCTCTCATCTAATGGCTACCAGACACAGCTGAATGGAAGAGGTCTCCCCAACAGTCAAGTTTGAAAAAGACTGGATTATATCTGGAACAAGAATAAACTGCAGAATTTAACAACTGATTGCATTTGAGAAATAGGAGAAAAAATAGTCAAAGTTGACCTGAGGATTGTGAGCCTGCTACATTGAAAGAAGGAAAACACCTTTGATAGAAATAAATTAAAGAAAGTATATATATATTTTTTACTTTTTTTTTTAAAGAATTTATTTATTTATTTGACAGAGAGAGACAGCAAGAGAGGGAACACAAGCAGGGGGAGTGGGAGAGGGAGAAGCAGGCTTCCCGCGGAGCAGGGAGCCCGATGTGGGGCTTGATCCCAGGACCCTGGGATCATGACCTGAGCCGATGGCAGACGCTTAACAACTGAGCCACCCAGGCACCCCTAAAGAAAGTATATATTACTCCTAGTGTCATAATTTGTGACCAATATGTGGATTTTCTTATAATTCCAATTCGATGAAATGAGTATAAAAAGGCAACTTAAAAGATGACAAATTTTAAGTGCATTCATCATAAAACTTAGGCATTGTCACCTGAATAATTAATGTCCATATTCATCTATGCTTACCAGTATAATTATACATTTTTAATTACTTCCGTTGATATATAATATGATAAGCTAAATTAAACATTTAAGTCTAAATAAGGGCTACTTATAATTATCTTTAAAATAACTTCCATTCATTATACCTTGCCAAAACAGATTATTATATCTTTTCTTGAAATCTTTCAATAAACCTCATATATAGTTTATGGCTTATCTTTTCAGAACAGGTAAGTTTTATATGAATTGAAGGCAACTAGCTTATAAGAGGAAGAGAATGGAACCAACATTTATGATATGCCTACCACCATTCTCGTGCTTTTATGTCAGCAGTTTTCATTATGGCTACATAATAAAATCTCCCAGGAATCTTTTTAAAAACATTCTGATGCATGAATGCTACCTCCAGAGATTCTGATTTAAGTGGTCAGGCATGCAGCCTTGGTTTGAGAATTTTTTAAGGCCCTCCAGGTGATCAAGTATACAGCTAGGATTGAAAATAGGTTTTATATACTCTCTCCTGTCATCGTCAAAACAATCTAACCAGATCATTTTATTATCCCTTTATTTAAAATTAGAAAATTGAATTTTGGAAAGGTTGGGAAATGTGTCTCAGGGCATAAAGAAAGTAAATATTAGAGTTAGAATTTAAATCCATTTTTCTGACTATAAGGATCTTTTTAACCCCCACTTTGTCAAGTTCAAAACACAATATTATTAATATAAATTAACAGTATATCTATATTTTATTTTACTACTGACATTAAATAGAGGTGAAATAAAGTATCATTTACCTTCCATTTGCTAGCAAGACACCATTTCCTTTATTGAACTAATTAAATTGCTAAAAAGGAGGAAATTGCTTTGTATTTTGTGCAATTAAGATATGGTATATTGTTAAGAAAAAAAAAGAAGAAGAAGATAGCAGGAGGGGAAGAATGAAGGGGGGGAAATCGGAGAGGGAGACGAACCATGAGAGACGATGGACTCTGAAAAACAAACTGAGGGTTCTAGAGGGGAGGGGAGTGGGAGGATGGGTTAGCCTGGTGATGGGTATTAAAGAGGGCACGTTCTGCATGGAGCACTTGGTGTTATGCACAAACAATGAATCATGAAACACTACATCAAAAACTAATGATGTAATGTATGGTGATTAATATAACAATAAAAAATTTTAAAAATATATGGTATATTATCTGACTTTCAAAATGTCCCTTTTTTTGTATATAAACTATATTTAAAAATTATGAATTTTAGAGTCACCTATCAGAGATAAGAAGGAAAATACAATATAAAAGTGTTTGAGAAACATATAAAATGATTATATTGTCAACTATTTTATTCTATCACCTTTCAGGAAGAAAGGTGATGTTTGTTATAAAATACCATGATTTGTTAAGTAATAACCAAACTTGAAGAAAGTTCTTTAAAAAAAATGTTTTTTCACCACATCAAAAACCAATAATGTATTGTATGGTGACTAACATAACATAATAAAATTTAAAAAAATAAAAAATAAAATAAAATAAAATGAAATAAATGTTTTTAAATGTAGCCAATGTATAAGTATGTAAAAATATAAATACATATCAATATTTTCTTTAAACCTTAAACAAGCTTATACATTTCGTAAGCTAATTTATGAATGTTTCCTAACTTTTATGACAAAAGGTTAACATATGATTTCAACTAGCTAGCTAAAAATAAATAAATAAATACCATACATTCTATTGCTTTCCATCTTAAAATATATTGTCAGTGGGCTTTAAAAAAAGACATATGAAAAGTGATATTACCAACTCCCTAAAGGCAACAAATTCCACTAAACTAGAATTCATATTTCAGAGAGGAGATGGATAACATCTCACAATTCAACCTCAGCAGAAGTCATTAAGCCAGGCATATATGTGAGGGCTGTATTTCTCATTGTATTACAAATCCAATAAGAGCTTTGCCTTTGAGTTACTAGCCCTACAAAGATTAAATCAAGGTACTGTGAGGGGAAAAAAAGCTCATGGATGCTCGGAGATTTCTAGAATAGAACACTTACGAATTTTTTTTTAGCTCAAATAGATAAGAATAGAAGTCATTTAGTCCTGTTTTTTCATTATACAAACTACCTACAAGGCTTTTGCAAAAAAGCTATCCTTCATTCTTGACCCTCTGCAATCCTGTACCCACTGAATTTAGCTTAATATTCCAAATTGTTAGTATAGGCTGCAAAGCCTACCATGATCCCTGCCCTGCCTCATCTCATACTACATATTGCTTTAATCTCAGGACTAAAGTCACACTGCCCTTCTTTCAGATCTTCATAGGCACTAAGCTCTTTGCCACTGCAGAATGCCTGCATAAACAATTATGTTTCTCTAGAACGTGTTTTCCATCATCACCACCCCCCCAACTTGACCTGGCTAAAATCCACTTACCCTTTAGGCCTCTAACATAGAGAGGACTTCCATCATCTTTCCTCTTTAAATTTCAAAGTTGGTCCTCTTTCTTAAGCACACTGTACATATCTTTCATTCCTATTCCAATTTGTAATTATAAATTAATTTGGGAGGCTATTATTTTATTTCTGTGTCCCAAGGCCACTGGTCCCAAGAGCATGGAACATGTCTTACTACTACATCCTTATATCCTCATTTTTTTTTAAGATTTTATTTATTTATTTGACAGAGAGAGACACAGTGAGAGAGGGAACACAAGCAGGGGGAGTGGGAGAGGGAGAAGCAGGCTTCCCGCGGAGCAGGGAGCCCGATGCGGGGCTCGATCCCAGGACCCTGAGATCATGACCTGAGCTGAAGGCAGACGCTTAACGACTGAGCCACCCAGGCGCCCCCTTATATCCTCATTTTTACAAGCCAGGTGCAAAACAGATGTTCAATAAATACTGAATGAATGAATCAACTGGATACTAAAGAAGAGTGGCTAAGAGCAGAGGTTCTAGAATCAGGTTGCCTCAGTCCAATCATTGGTTCAACTACATAATTGTTGTCAATTCTTTCACTTCCAAAATAAGAATTATAATAATAGCTAAAATGCAAAGAATATGTTAATCTACAAGAGAAGTAAAAAAAAAAAAAAAAAGAATGAAGAGAAGACCAAAGAGTTAATGACATGGGATAAGTCTTGTTTCTGAGACGATGAGCTATAGATTGAGACAGCAAGAAGCAAGAACTCATATCCTTCATCAATATAAGAATAAATATTCCTAAAAAAATCTTAACAAATAGAATTCAGCAATATAGGAAAAAAAAAATATACAACACAACCTAGTAAGGTTTATTCCAGAAATGCAAGGTACAATATGACCTAGCAAGGTTTATTCCAGAAATGCAAGGGTTATTTCATATTTGAAAACCATCAATTTAATCCACCATATTAACAGACTAGATAAAGAAAATCAGGGGTGCCCGGGTGGCTCAGTTGGTTAAGCATCTGCCTTCCACCCAGGTCATGAACTCCAGGTCTTGGGATCAAGCCCTGAGTCAGGCTCCCTACTCAGCAGGGAGTCTCTGCTTCTCCCTCTCCCTCTCTCTACCCCTCCCCACCATTCATGTTCTCTCTCTCTCTTTCTTTCTTTCTCCAATAAATAAAATCTTTAAAAAAAGTTTTTAAAAAATCATATGATCATGTCAATCAATGCAGAAAAGGTATACTTCTGACACAATTCAACACCTATCTATTCATGACAAAAACTCTCAGAAAAGTAGGAATAGAGGAGAATTTCTGTATCTTAACTTTTCTAATCTACATAATAATTAAACATAACATCATACTTAATGATGAAAGACTGAATGCTTTCATCCTGAGATCATCAAGAAAGTGAAAATATCAGTTCACACCACCTTTATTCAGCATAACACTAGAATTCCAGCCAGTGCAATAAGGTATGAAAAAGAAATAAAAGGCATACAGTTTTAAAAGGAAGAAATAAAACTGTCCCAATCTGTTCATGACATAAATGTCTATGTAGGAAATGCCAGGAAATCTACAAAAAACTAAAACAAAAACCTCGAACTAATAAGTGAGTTACAAGATATGAGAAAAAATAAATCTATTGTGTTTTTATATACTGGTGATGAACATATAGCAATTGAAATTTAAAATACAATATCATTTACAATACCTAAAAAAATGGCATGACTAGGTATAAATCTAATAAAACATGTACAGGACTTGTAGGCTGAAAACTGCAAAGTGCTGATGAAAGAAAACAAAGATTTAAATAAACAAAGAGGCATACTGTGTTCATGGATTGGAAGACTCAGTATACTAAAGATGTCAATTCTCCCAAGTTGAATATAGGTTTAACATAATTCTTTTTTTTTAAGTTTTTATTTAAATTCTAATTAATTAACATGTACTGTAATGTTAGTTTCAGGTATACAATATAGTGATTCAACACTTCCATATAACACCTGGTGCTCATCACAGGTGCACTCCTTAATCCCATCACCTATTTAACCCATGCCCCAACCCACCTCACTTCTGGTAACCACCAATTTGTTATCTATATTTAAGAGATTTATGTTTCTTGGTTTGCCTGTCTCTCTCTTTTTTTTCCCCACTGTTCATTTATTTTGTTTCTTAAATTCCACGTATGAGTGAAATCATATGGTATTGTCTATCTCTGGCTTATTTTGCTTAGCATATTACTCTCTAGCACCATCCATGTTGTTGCAAATGGCAAGATTTCATTATTTGTTATGGCTGAGTAATATTCCATTGTATATATACCACATCTTCCTTATCCATTCATTAATCCATGGACATTTGGGCTGTTTCCATAATTTGGCTATTGTAGATAATGCTGCTATAAACATCAGGGTGCATGCATCCCTTTGAATTAGTATTTTTGTATTTTGGGGAAAATACCTAGTAGTGCAATTGCTGGATTGTAGGGTAGTTCTATTTTTAACTTTTAGAGGAACCTCCATAGTGTTTTCCACAGTGGCTACACCAATTTGCATTCCCATCACTAGTGCAAGAGGGTTCTCCTTTCGCCACATCCTGATCACCAACACCTGTTGTTTCTTGTGTTAATTTTAGCCACTTTGACACGCATCAGTGATCAATAGGGAAATACAAATCAAAATTACAGGTTTAACGTAATTTTTATCAAAATCTTAGCAAAATCTTTTGTAGATATACATACCATTATTCTAAAATTTACATGCCAACCAAAGGAACTAGGAAAACTAAAACAACTTTGAAATAGGAGAATAAAGTAGGAGGAACAACTAAATGCAATTTCAAGATTTAATATAGAACTACATTAATCTATACATGCAGTACTGACCAAAAGATAGACAAATAATTCAGTACCATAGAAATGACAAAGATGCAAAAGTAATTTAATGGAGGAAGGATATCCATTTCAACAAATAGTGCTAAAGCAACTGGATATCCATGGGCAAAAAGATGAATCTTGAGAAAAGTCTCATATCTCATAAAAATTAACTCAAAATGGATCATAAATGTAAAATATAGATCCAAAACATAAAACCTTTAAAGAATATCTTTGGGACCTAGAACTTGTCAAACAGTTCTTAGGCACAAAAACACAGTGCATGAAAGAAAAAAATGATAAAATTGATTTCATCAGCTACAGAATGCAAGAGAATATTTGCTAACCCCGTATATGAAAAAGTTTTCCTATCTAGAATATATAAAGAACTCTCAACAACTAACAGTAAAATACAAACAAACCAATTACAAAATTGGCAAACAATATGATGAACCATTTCACTGAAGAGGATATACAGGTAGCAAATAAGCACATGAAAAGATCTTTAACATCACTAGACATGAGGGAAATGCAAATTAAGATCACAATGAGCAATGACTACACACCTATTAGAACAGCTAAATTAAAAAAAATAATGAGAATACCAAACGCTGGTTGGGATGTGTAGTAATCATACCCTTTGCTGGTGGGAATGTAAAATATTACAGCCACTCTGGAAAACAGTTGGGCAGTTTCTTAAAAACTAAACATTTATGTACCATATGATCCAGTAATCACACCTCTGGGCATTTATCTCAGAAAAATGAACTTATGTCTACAAAATCCTGTACACAACTGTTCATAGAAGTTTTATTTGTAATAGATCCAAATTAGAAAAAACAAAATTGTCCTTCAATAGGTATATGGTTAAAAATATATGGTGCATCCATACCATGGGATACTACTCAGCAATAAAAAAAAAGTAAACTATTAATACACAACTGAGTGAAAAAAGCCAGTCTCAAAAGATCACACACTGTTTGATCTCATTTATAAAATTTTTTTAATTTATAAAATATTTTTAAAAATATTTAGATTAGTATTTTCCAGGGGTTATGGATGATGGGGGGCAGGCAGGAAGGAGAAGTTTGGAGGGGTAAATGTGAATATAAAGTGGTAGCAAGAAGTAGATATTCATAGTGATGAAATATTTCTGTATCTTTCTTATGGTGCTGGTGGTTTCTGAATCTATACATGTGATAGAACTATACACATAAGTTATAACAATATGCCAACTTCCTAGTTTTTATATCATACTACAGTCACATAAGATACAACCAATGTGGGAACTGGGAAATAGGTACACAAAATCTCTCTGTACTACCTTTGCAACTTTCTTTGAATATATAATTATTTCCAAATAAAAGCTTTTTTTTTTTTAATTTTAGTTTCTAGTCTTTGAGAGGCATTCCTGGAACACTATAATAACCTAAAAATGAGAGAATATGGGAAGGCTTCCTGGTACAGTATGAACAACTAAATATAAAATAAAAGTAATCATCAAATAGGTTCGGTTAGTTCTACTTTACAAGCTTTTAGGTTTTATACAAAGGTCAAACTGAATAAAAAGGAGCAGTCAATATTTGTAAAGGAGTTGTAAAATTAGGAAGAGCTGCTTTTACAAAAAACAACATAATATATCATAAAAAATGATGATCATATCTCTACTATGCACCAAAGAAAAGAATTATTTTTCTCTCCCCAGTTGTAGGCCAACTTCCATACTGCCAACTTTGTGGGGGTGTTGCATAGTTCTCTTTCTGAGCCCCTGCTACTATGCTTAAAATTGCCAAGGAGGAAAAGAAACTTAGTAACCATAAGAAGCTGAATAAACATTTGCCTGTAACTATTCTGCAGCATAGATTACATAATCACTTAGTATTCAATGATTCCGATTCAATACCACTAAAGACAGCAGGTGATCATCATCCACATTTTGAGAATACCATTTGTGGATTACCTGGAAAAGTTTCAAAGTCACTTCTTAAATGCAGTTACAGATTTCATTTTGGCATAAGTGCACCCAGACACAAATAAGCCTTGTTAAAATGGAATTCTGCACAAGGGTCACATCCCTAGTTTTTTGTTTTGTTTTCACATTGGGCACAAGAATCTTTTTTTTTTAATATTTTATTTATTTATTTATTTGAGAAAGAGAGAGTGAGAGAGAGAGCACAAGAGCAGGGTGAGGGGCAGAGGGAGAAGCAGATTCCCCGCTGAGCAGAAAGCCTGATGCGGGACTCGATCCCAATGACCTGAGCTGAAGGCAGACGCTTAACCAACTGAGCCACCCAGGTGCCCTGGGCACAAGAATCTTAACACTTACAGTTAGATAAGGTTTACCCACTTCAGATCTCTGTTATAAGGATACCTACAGTTGTTTCACTTTTAACACAGGACTTAAAGACTATGAAAGATTTGTGGAGATTAATTAAATCTATACTTCATAATAGGATCTATTAACATATTTCCATATATACATCTACTTAGTAATTATCAATTTTATCTTCCTCCTCAAAAAGCTTTTGTTAATAACCCTTGACCACTATCACTAAGGGAACTAACTCTGTCCTCTGTACCTTCTAGGTAGTAACATTTGGTGTTAGTGTGGTTCTGATTCTTTATGCTCTTCTCCAAGTAAACCCTTTCCCAATCAGATTCTATAGTATTCTGATTATCTATTGCTGTATAAGAAGCCATCCCAAAACTTAGTGGTTAAAAGCAACAACTTTTTATTCTTTCTCATGGTTCTGAAGTATGACTGAACTCAGCTAGGATTTCACACATCAAATCTCTATGCAGCCGAAGTCAAGGTTTAGCCTTAGTTGCAGCCATTTGGGTTGGCCATCCAAGATAGCATATTCACAGTGCTGGTAGCTGATGGTGACTTTTTGGGTGAAAACTCAGGTGAGGCTGTCAGCCAGGGTGCCTACCTGGTTTTGGACTCTCTGTGTGGGTTGGGTTTCCTACAATATAGCAACTGTGTTCTGAGATGGTGTCCCAAGATTGATCATTCTAAGAGAGTTAGGTGAAATCTGAAAGAATTTGTTAGCCTTAGAAGTCCCAGAATGTGGCTTCTGTCACATTTAAGTGATCAAACAAGTCATTCATTATGGGGGTGACTGGGTGGCTCAGTCAGTTAAGCATCTGCCTTCTGCTCAGGTTATGATCCCAGGGTCCTGGGATCGAGCCCTGCCTCAGGCTCCCCCTCGGTAGGGAGGCTGCTTCTCCCTCTCCCTCTGCAGCACCCCCCTGCTTGTGCTCTCTTGCTCTCTGTCACATAAATAAATAAATCTTAAAAAAAAGAAAAAAGAAAAAAACAAGTCATTAAGACAAGCCCAGATTCAAGAAGGGTATTAAACTCAACCTAATGATGGAGGAAAGGCAATCATACCAAAAAAGAATATGTAAAATGGAGATATTATTGTGACCATTTTGGAAAATGTAATTTACCACATATGGTAAGTTTTGGGGTTTTTCCAATATACTAGTATAAAATCAGTAGCCTATTTTTACTGGGTAACACCAGAAATGACAGTATGATGTTATAGCTCTTGGTCTCCCTAAGTATTCTGTCTCTTTTTTCTTTTGTTACCTTTTCTAACAGCATCATTATTAAAGTGGTAGAAACATGGAGATGATCAGGCATCAAAAACTCTATGGTGGAGAAGGCATTTCTGCATAGAGCTGTGGTGTCCAATATGGTAGCTACTAACCATATGTGCTACTGACCACTTGAAATGTGGCTGGTCCAGATGTACTATAGATGCAAAATGCACACCAGATATCAAGAACATAGTACTAAAAAGACTGTGAACTACCTCACTAATAATGTTTATGACTACATTTTGAAATATTTTGCATATATTTAATTAAATAACATTTATTGTTTTTACCTGTTCATTTTATTGCATGTGGCTATTAGAAAATTTTAAATTACATGTGGCTCACATATTATTCTAGTTTGCACTGGCTCCAAAAAAAAACACTAAATTATATTTTCCATTGTGTAGCACCACAACAGTTCGTGGTGTTTATACCATTAAATGGTTTTCGGGCATTTTAATTACTTCATGCTAAATCTTATGTGAGATACATAAGTACACTCAAAATCAATATTTGGTATTTCTATAAAACTGATTGCTTTTCCTGAGATTTAAATACACATTTCAGAATTAATATATCTACATTTTTACTACATAAATGCAGCAATTCATTTCACATAAGATTTCAAATTTGCTCACACAGTTTCTGTACAAAAGTAAACTACATGACCCCTGATTAAGATCATGTATTAATTTTCGATTGTGGTTGTAACAAATTAACACAAACTTCATGGCTTAAATAATACCAATTTATTGCCTTACAGTTCTATAGGTCAGAAATAGGACATTGGGCTAAAACCAGTGTCAGCTGGGCTGTTTCTTTCTTTCTTTTTTTTTTTTTTTTACAATTTTATTTATTTATTCATCAGAGAGAGAGAGAGAACACAAGTAGGGGGAGTGGCTGGCAGAGGGAAAAGCAGGCTCCCCGCTGAGCAAGGAGCCCGATGCAGGGCTCGATGCGGGGCTCAATCCCAGGACCCTGGGATCATGACTTGAGCCAAAGGCAGAGGCTTAACGGACTGAGCCACCCAGGCGCCCCTGGGCTGTTTCTTTTGGGAGGCTCAGGGGGAGAATCTGTTCACTTGCCCATTTGGGTTGTTGAAAGATTCAGTTCCTTGTGCTTATAGGGCTGAGATCCCTGTTTTCTTTCTGGATGTCATCTAAGGACCATTCCTAGCTACAGAGGCCACCCACAACTTATTGGATTGATGAAGTATTGTCAATCAACAACCTTGGTTGAGTTTTGTCGGATACAAAGTGTGATAGTTATCTCTAAGGAAAACACTTAGTCAAACCTAGTTTCAATTTATCTTTCAGAAGAAAACAAGTGAGTAAATTCATGTCGAGAATTCAATAAGCTATTTTGTTTTGGTTACAAGACTCAAACACATATATGAAAATTTATGATGCAAAAAATGAACCAAAATATGATGGGACAATCTGTAATTTGTAGATCGCTAATAGTCTTCTCCAATTAATTATTAAGTATAGCAAATAGCCCAGCAAATCAACTACGTAAGTTGCTTATCCATGTCTGACCCTGCTAAACCTACTTCAGCACAGAAATAAAGCTACAGGTTGGCCTTTGATCCTAAACTTACATCACAAAGGTAAGATAACTTTTTTTTCAGAGCCTAACTACAAATTCATTCAAAAATATGTTTCAATGATAAAAGATTCTGCTAATAATTCCAGTGTGGCAGGGGAGAGATTCCCCCATGCCAACAAGCAGTTCTCAGAACATCAGCTGGGTGGTCCAGAGTTCAACTCAATTCTGATACCATCTATCTAGAAATAGCATCAGATTCCATAGGTTCAGAGTTTAGTACTACAGGGCACCAGGGTGGCACAGTCGGTTGAACATCTGACTCTTGGTTTTGGCTCAGGTTGTGATCTTGGGGTCATGAGATGGAGCCCCACTTTGGGCTCTGAGCTCAGCACAGAGTCTGCTTGAGATTCTCTCTCCCTCTGCCTCTCCTTCTGCCCCTCCTGTTCATGCTCTCTCTAAAATAAAATAAATAAATTTTTTAAAAAAAGAGTCCAGTACTACAAATTTGTCACCACCACCACCCCCCTGCCAACACTTCAGATGCCAACTCCAAGTCTGGGTTGCTACCTGTACTTCTGATCAACTGGCTATAAACCAGAGGTTACTATGACCCCCTTCTCAGGTTCAATAAATTTGTTAGAGCAACTCACAGAACTCAGAGAAGCATTTTACTTACTAGATTACCAGTGTATATATAGCTCAAAAACAGCCAAATGGAAGAGATGCACAGGACAAGATATGTGGGAAAGGGGCACAAGATATGTCCTTCGAGCGTGCCACTATTCCTCATTGTGTTCACCAATCTGAAAGGTCTGAACCCTATCCTTTGGTTTTATGGAGGCTTCATTAAATAGGCATGATTGATTAAATCATTGTCCCCTCGTGATTAAATTCAACCTCCAGCCCTTCCCCTCTCCCCAGGAGGTCAGGGAGTGATACTGAGAGTTGTAATCCTCTGATCACAGGGTTGGTTTCCTGGCAACCAACCCTCATCCTTAGATCCAAAGCCATCTCATTAATATAACAGAAGATCTTTATCACTCTCATCACTTATAAAATTCCGAGGATTTTAGGAGCTCTATGTCAGAAAAGGGGCAAATACCAAATATATACTTCTTATTGTGAAACACAATATCACAAATGGAAACTGATTTATAAAGATAAAATAGCTAAGGTGATATTATGAGTGACTCATAATTGGTTAGCATTGAAGAAAGGCTTTAATTTAAATTTGGCTTGTTTTGATAGGAGCATTTAGTCTTGCATTCAAAGTAATTATTAACAGATATGTATTTATTGCCATTTTATTAATTGTTTCATTGTTTCTGGAGATTTTCTCTGATCCTTCTTGTCTTTTTTGTTTTCATTTTTTGCTAATTTTCTTTAGTGATATATTTGGATTTCTTTTTCTTTATTCTTTGCATGTTTATTAGTGGGGTCTTTTTGGCAGTAAGTGAGAGAGAGAGAGAGAGAGAGCACGAGCAGGGGGAGGGGCAGAGGGGAAGCAGACTCCCTGCTGAGCAAGGAGCCCGACACAGGCCTCGATCCCAGGACCCCAAGAACATGACCCGAGCTGAAGGCAGCCATTTAACTGACTGAGCCATCCAGGTGCCCCAGTGGTTTTTGATATATGATTACCACTAGGCTTGTATATACTTCTTCTGTAAATAGCAGTCTATATTAAGCTGATGGTCATTCAAGTTTGAACAAATTCTTTTCTCCTCTCCTCCCCATGTTTTAGGTATATGTTATCATATGTTATATCCTTTTCTGTGTGAGTTCCTTGACTGATTTTTACAGAAAATTTTTACTGCTTTTGTGTTTCCTGCCTTTATACTGTTATTTTTGGTCTCTCCTTTCCACTCAAAGGGTCCCATTTAATATTTCTTGCAGGGCTAATTTAGTAGTCATGAACGCTTTAGTTTTTGTTTAGGAAACTCTTTATCTCCCCTTCTATTCTGAATGATAGCTTTGCTGGATAGAGTATTCTTGGCTGCAGATTTTTCCCATTCAGCACTTTCAATATATATGCCATTCTCTTCCGGCTTGCCAAGTTCTGTTGAAAAATCTCCAGCTACTCTTATGGGTTTTCCCTTGTAAGTCAATGACTTCTTCTGTTTTTCTGCTTTAAGATTTTTTCTTTATCAGTATATTTGCAAATTTAATTACAATATATCTTGGTGTTGGCCTGATTTTTTTTTAAATGTTGGGAGTCCTCTGTGCCTCCTGCATCTGGATGTCTGTTTCCTTCCCCAGATTAGGAAAGTTTTCAGCTATTATCTCATCAAATGAATTTTTTGCCCCCTTTCTTGTTCTTCTGGGACCCCTATAATGAGAATGTTATTCTGTTTGATGGAGTCATTGAGTTCCCTAAGTCTATTCTTGTGTTACACAATTCTTCTTTCTCTCTTTTGTTCAGCTTCATTGCTTTTCATTACTTTGTCTTCAGGGTCATTAATTCATTTCTCTTCTTCTTCCAGCCTGCTGTTCATTGCATCAGGTGTGTTTCTAATCTTGTTTATTGCAGTTTTCATCTCTGATTGATTCTTTTATAACTCTTTTATATCTGTGTTCAGGATCTTGCTGATTGATGTCTTCTATTCTTTTCTCAAGCCCAGTGAGTATCCCTATGATTGTTGCTTTAAGTTCTCCATCAGGCATGTTATTTATATCTGTTTCACTTAGATCTCTAGCCATGGCCTTATCTTGTTCTTTCATTTGGGATAAATTCCTCCATCTTCACATTTTGTCTAAGTCTCTGCCTTCTTCTTTGTGTTAGAAAAGCCAGTTATGTGAAAGAATGGATGGATGGAAGGAAGGAAGGAAGGAAGGAAGGAAGAAGGAATGAAGGAAACGAGGGAGAGAGAAAAGAAAAGAAAGCAAAGAAAAAACAAAGAAAAAAGAAAAGAAGATTTGGAAGCCGCCTTTAGATTTCTAGAATTTTAATTTTAACTTGTCTCCAGTATTAAAAAACTCATTACATATAGATCATCCTAACTGCTTTATCTTATCATTATGACAAATAAGGCTGAAATTATTTCTAAAATGGATTTCAGAAAAGAGGTAGAGGACTTTTAATGAAGAAAAACCCCTTAACATCTCTTTGTTGGCCTTAGTGAATCTTTAGAATTCCCCAGGAGAGGGAATACATTAAACCCAGGACTTACAAATGAAATAGGGCTCTGAATAACAAAAGCCAGTCCATTTGATTATTTACTCACTCAACAAGTATATAATGAGAACCAATAATGCACTTTCACATAGGACACCAAAAGAAGAAAATATTGGGCAAGTAGAGGTCTGGAAATGCAAATTGCTCCCTGCATACAGCCAGACCTGACTCATTTACTTTAGCTATCATTCACTAAACTCTCTAATAACCCCTAGAGTAAAGTACCAATCTCAGTGTTAAGTTTACCAAGGATTCTACATCACGTGAAGACTTGTCCAGCAACACATCCAAACTTAACAATATCAACATGATTTCAACCCACTCCTGAAGAAATATCCATGTCTACTGATTCTTAGAATAAAGTATGATGGCTACCCACCTCCAACTTTGTTTTCACCAATTACAGAAAGACTATCATTTAAAAAAAAAAAACTGATTTCCCTCTAAAACCCTTCCTTCTTTAGAGAGCCTCCTTGCTCTGCCCCAACCACATGAAGAATTCCTTATTTACCCTGTACATCAGAGAAGATGGACTAGGTCTAACCAATCCTGGAGGTATAAGAAAAACAGCAGAAATACCTTAGAAAAATATACTTCTAAGTTTTAAAAAACAAAAGTTAAACTTTATCTGATTCTGAATATTCTCTGGAGTATATTTTTTAATTAGTAAAAATCTTGTTTTGGAATATATCTGGATGGGCATCCAAATGAAGAGACTGTGATGAGAAAATTATGTTTCTGAATATTCACACTGATTTTTAGAAAAGACCTATACTTTGCAAAATAAGACCTTTTATAACAGGCAGTCTATCATATAAATTGAGAGATGCTTGGAACTCATTTCATTTAATGTCAGAGAAGCTGTCTCTCCATTATATGGCATATACAATATGCAATAATTTCATTTTATTTTTTCATTCAAAAATACAATCTAGCTTTTTCTAATGCCAAGTATTGTGCCTGGGGCTTGAGATAAAATAGTAAATAAAATAGACAAACAATAGATTTGCCTGCATAAAGCCTAAAGTAAGTAAGGGATACTAACTACTATAATAGATTCAAAATGCAAGGAGTATTGACGATTCCACAGAAGAGACTAAGAAAGACTGGTATTAATGTATGTCATAGGGCTCCCAGAGATGCTCACACCCTAATTCCCAGGACCTTACATGACAAAAGGAACTTTGCAGATGTAAATAAGGCTAAGAGCCATGAGATGGCATGACTATCCTGGATAATCTGGGTGGGCCCTATCTAATCACATGAGTCCTAAAAAGTAGAAAACATTTCCTGGCTGGGGTCAGAGAAAGAGATACAGGGACAGAAAGAGTCAGAGAAGTGTGACATTGCTGGCTGTGAAGATGGAGAAAGAACCAAGGAATATGGATGGCCTCTAGAAGGTGGAAAAGGCAAAGAAATTGATTTCTCCCTACAGACTCCAGAAAAGAATGCAGCATTGCTAACACTTCCTTTTTTATCCCAGTGAGACTTGTGTCAGACTTTTGAACTACAGATGTAAAATAATTATTACTATCTATATATGGAAAATATTGGGACAAATATATATATAATCATTAAAGTGGTAAGTGGTTGTCTGTTTTATCATAAGTTATGGATCCATCTGGTTTCATTTCCTACTAATTTCTTACTAATGTCACAAGACATTGAACTTACTAAACAGAATTTCAGTCAAAAAAATGATCAAGACTTACTGATCTGTTTAAGAAAGTAAAGTCATCTAGGGCGCCAGGGTGGCTTAGTTGGTTAAGCGACTGCCTTCAGCTCAGGTCATGATCCTGGAGTCCCGGGATCGAGTCCCGCATCGGGCTCCCTGCTCAGCGGGGAGTCTGCTTCTCCCTCTGACCCTCTCATGCTCTCTGTCTCTCATTCTCTCATTCTCAAATAAATAAATAAAATCTTTAAAAAAAAAAAAAAAAGAAGAAAGTAAAGTCATCTAGACTCAAACTGGTCATGTGGACTGAGCCTGAGAAAACATAAACTACACTCATTTCCCACTGCTGAACTTCTCTGTACTCAACAGGCTTACAAAATTTGAAGCCTTGAAGTCACATTCACATAAAACATCCACAGATTATAATGAGTGTTAATCTTGCTTTAAGTTTTCACAGTTATCTTTATTATGTCTCGATAATCATCAAGCATTTACTCTATCAACAGCCCAATTACAAAAGCTCCTAACTAATCTGAAAAGCAAACCAGGCCCACCAAATGAGACAAAGCATTCCTTAAACTGGAAGTTGAAGTCTGAAGTACAACAGCTATCCTAAAATCTTTGAGCAAATTCTGAGAAAGGTTGAGTTCAGCTAATACCAGGAAAGTACATTCCCTTTCATTAAAGCTGATGAAAGGTATAAAGAAGCATCATTTGTGATATAAACCGGGAATAAAAATAAACCTGGGAATGTGTTCTGAAAATATTCCCCACAGTTTTTCCAGATTGGTTGCTGCTGTTTAATTCCAATATTCACTGTGTAGGTCAAGATACTAGTATTAGACCTAAAATACAGCACTTGTATATGAAAAAGAGCTATTACATTGTTTTTGAAGTGCTTTCTCATAATATTACAAATTCATATTTTTTATTATTAATGGGTTGTACTTACAATAGAATGTTAACATAATGTGCATATAAATGTATTTCTGATCATGTGGACCACCACTGCATAAATTTAGCTCCTCCTGCTCTGACCTCTATACCAACATTAGGGCAGATCACCAGACATTACCCACACACAATAATTATTTCCTTCCCTTAAAAAAAAAGAAAAATGCCTTCCTCAACAAGTATTTAATATTATATCCTAAGAGAAAGGAATATATAAATATACTAAGATCACCCAAAGAACAGCTTTCTCACCTTTGTTCTTCTTCCTTTTCTATGCTTCTGCTCTTATCATTAATCCTCCCTATATTTTTTCCATGGCAATCATTTAATATAAAAAATAAATACAAATTAATTGCTTTAGGCACATTGTCATTTTAATTTAAAAAATGAGATGAAGCAAGCACTAAATTCAATTTACCTGTATCCAAATAATAACTACTGAGCCCCTGCTACCTGAAAGTCTCTGTTTTAAGGGCAAGGGAGATAATCCTCATTCTCTTAGAGCTTCTGTCCAGCAGAGATGGCAGAGGAGTAAACACAGGAATTCCAACAGGGATAAGAGCTAAAAATGGGGAAGCGCCATGACCAAGAGGTATTTCAGGGGTATTTACTCTCCTTTGCCAGAAGAGGAGAAGAGGAAACATGGGGGAAGGAAGAAGGAAGAAGAAAACAGCCTCTATCAAGTATGAAGAGTAGTGTAATCTAATCAACTAAATAACTGAAAAACATTTAAATTCCTAATTGAGTCTACCCTTAAAAAAAATATATGAGTTAAGATAATTATCTGGACATGATTTTAAAAAGCTACTTACCTCTGATCTTAATTATTTGCATATTATAAATGAAAAAATTTCTTTCCACTTCATTCTTCTAACACAGAACTTACCTTGTTTTAAAGCCAACATATCTAACAGAAGTATATTAGTAATATAAGTTTTGTGTACTTGACAAATGGACCTTGAAACTGAGTATCAAAGGAAATCCTTGTTAAGAAAAAGAGCAGTAAAACTTAGAAAAATACATATGTATTTTCGGTGCCTCACATAGCATATTTTATACTTGCAGTGGATATTTAAGCACCTCTATTCTCTGTATGACAAAATTACTTTTCAGTAATAATCATTATTTTCCAATTTGTTAACTTTAAAGCAATAGACAAATCTTAAAGAGAAAACAAATTGCAAAGTTAGTACTCAAATTCAATAAAATATTTCACGAGTGAAAAAAAAAGATTTCACATATGAACTTCACATGCATAAAATCTGCATTTACTTAACATAAATATTACCCATGGAAATTCATACTGTTTCATTGTCATAATTTTTAAATTTAAGTTCCATGTGACCACATAAAATAACAGAATTGAAGTGACTCTATTTCTAGTTCTTTGTCTTTGTGTCATCATTATTTTGAATCTGCTATTTAAATGCATAAGGAATATAATGGCTATTAAAGTATAATCATAAAATGTGCAATTTGAATCATATGTACATATTATTAAACATCAATTATAACCACAGTAATTGTTTAGAACTTAGAAAAACAAAAGAATTTTGAGAAAAACATTTTATCACTTAATATTTAGAACTGCTAAACATGGTGACAGTAAAAAGCAGGCCAACTTTCAGTTGGTTTTATTATTGTTTATAAATATCTAGATATAATGCACCTGCTTAATGATTGCACCCAGGGCAGAATGCTCCCATCACTTCACCTTTGGTATGAATAGTTTTTAACCCAAAGTTGAAGAGAGCCATAAAACCACTTACGTGATATGTATTTATGATGCACAGGACCAACTTCAGGGGCATGTGATGGCACATAGGGTCCCATCCTCAGAAAGAAACCCCATGGTTTGCCTTTAATACTCTGCTATCACAGTCTTGAAATTTTTAACAATTTTATCTCTGAATTTGAGTATATTAGTGAAGTCTGATGGAGTAGAAGCATATGTCCTAGACTCACATTTAGTTCTGCCTTCCAGGTACAGGTCCTTAGCCACCTGCTCCCCCACCCAACAACTGCTGCCCCCTCCACTTCCGGTGACGGTCTTGGCACAAGGCAAAATGGGTCACAGTCATGGGGAAGGGCCACAGATACCTGTGAGGGTCTGCATGTTCCCACAAGTATCCCTATGTACTAGGGAACCAAACGTTAAACAGCAAATAAAAATCACCTTTCTCGGGTCAATCAAGACTGTGAAAAAGGAAAAAGAGTTATTTCCTCTGCTTTTGAACAAGAATACTTGCATTTTCATTTTGCATCAAGCTCCACAATTACATGGCCATCCCTGACTATGTATGTGGGTAACTATGCATGTGTATCTGTTTGCTTTTGCATCTAAAGGAATAAAACAACTTTATATCTGATAAAGTGAATTTACCTATAATTTTATAATTTATAGATAAAATAAACTTATATGTAATTGTATTTTTATCTATAAATATGAGAATAATAATTTTAATAGTTTACAGATCATGGGAGAAGGAAATCCAATACAATACTGTCTTTTGAGTTCCTTATAATTGATGAATTCCCTTAAAAAATCTTTAACTAAGAATATATTATATGCTCTCTGGGTTCATGCTTGCCTTATATAATTTTCTATTTCTTATGCTTTGTCATAATTTTCCATAAAAAATACTGGAAATTAAAAAAAGAATATATCATATGCTAAAAATGGAACTATTCTAGCTTCAGAAGCAGGACATGATGTTATAACATGTTCTTCTTATTAACAAAATCTGCTTTACAACTCTGATTTCTTGACAGGCAAGAGATTTTTGGTCAGGAGCCAAAGTCATCAAATATTAAGAGTATGGAGATACATCATATGTGCAGAAGGAGCCTTAAAACTCATTAACTAATTTTAGCACATTTCAATTATTCACATAAATTACTTATACTGAACAATCTTAAATCTTTAACCTCACACCCAAAAAGTCATATGCTTTGTAACTAATAAATTTCAAAATGTATCTTCATAATTCTTTAATTATTCCATTTGTAAGGCAGATGAGCAAAATATTTTATAAATATATTATTATTATATATTAAATATATATAAATCCTTTATTTTGTTTAGCTCTATTATTTAAGAGGCTTTATGATCAATAAATGCTTGACAATGTCTTCAAGGCAATGTCTTCTTTCTTCATTTTAAAAACAGCAATAAGATTTGAATGTAAGAACTGGCATAGATATTCCATAGATGGATATAAACATGTACATGTGAAATGAATATATCATATATGAAGACATATGAAATGAAACCAAAAGCACCTTGAAACAAATATTTTTGCATGTGTCTAAATTTAGACAGCATTTCTAATATTCCTAAGAGATAGTTAAAACTGCAAAAAAAATTATGACATTATGTCACGTGTGAAAAGGTTAGGAGCTAATGTTACAAACTACATAAGTTCCTTACACCTTCAAAAATAACCCCTGATCCCTTCAACACTGACTTTATCTAATACTGTCTAAATTTTTTTATTCACCAACGTAATCCCGAACAGTCTCCCTTTTCTTCATCTTCCTTTTATCCTTTAAATTGATGTCCAACTCCAGTTTCTTTTCTCCAATCTTGACTCCCTTCTTCAACTAATATTTAGATACTGCCTCAAAAAAAACAATTATATATTGTTGGATCCCATCCCTAGAAATTCCTATATCAATGCTGTATTCTGTGAGTAGAACCTACTCAGAAAGCCAAATATGTAAAATCATGTACTCATTTGTAATTTATCACAGTTGTACACAGAAAGAACATCAGCATATACCCAGTGCATGAGGTTGGCGGAAAACAAGTTACCTACATTGTTCATGTACTCTGAAAGCAGGTCCTGGAGAGCCTGGCGAATGGCATTGCATTCTGCAATAATCCGTTCCCGATGGAAATCTCTAGTGCATGAAGAGTCAGCCAATAGTGCAGCCCCACTGATAATGGCTTCAAGACGTTTCTCTAGTGATGGTCTAATTTCTTCCTCAGTCACTGTGAGTGGATCCAAGACAATTAAATTCTAAAGGAAGAATACATTTCAATAATTACAACTCCATTACATTCTGCTTTAAGAAAAATAAATATTATTTCGTTTTCACATTTAGAAATCAGATGTGATAATAAAGAGAATTTCATTTCCATGCATTACTCTATGTAATAATTATTATTCAAATAAGAGATAAAAATTGTGCAATTATGAGCATCAAGTCTAGTGTCAAACAAACCAGTATCCAAATCTTGCCTTTCCTATTCACAGATAGTGTGAGCTCAATCAAGTGTCTTATACACTCTGAACCTCACCTTCCTGATCTGTAAAATTGGAATATTAAAATGTTGCTTGTCTCATAAAACTATGTAGGAATTATATGAATGCTTAATACAGTGCATGGCACATATCAACTATTATTTACAATAGTCACCTTAATATGGATCTTCATTGTTTACATAATATTTTCACATATATCATCTCATTCTGACAACACTAAAAAAAGTTGGGCAGTAAAGATAGCTACACATTTCAACTGGTGATGAGTCAAGCTGAGGCTCTCTTGCCCAAGGTCACTGGGCAAATAAACCGTGATTTCAGACGAGTATCCAGATTGTATAATACCTAATTCAGCATTATTTTAATTATGCCTCACTGTAAATCATACACTCTAACCTCCAACACTAACATATCAAAGAGAATTCTGAACTTAATTATTTATTTAAAAAGTGAAAGTCTATCTTCCATTTGATCTATTATAACTTCTAGCTATTTCCCACTATTGGAACCTGGCATGGTATTTTTAATGTTTCTATCATATATAAGTCTTCAGGCAATAGAAGTCAAGATAATCTGTAGCCTATGATGAAAAGATGGAGGTTATGTGGCTCTAAGGGTTCTTTTATTAAAATATATCAAGAGAGGAAGCCTTTCCAAGATTTAAGCATAATGTGGTAATTGGAAAAAGAATTAGTATCAAATAAAAGCTCTCTGAAGAAACCTTAGCATAAAATGAAATCATATAATGATTTTCAAAATGTTGTGCATATGTGAGCAAAACGTACAAACACAAACACACAAACACACACAATGATCAGAGTGCCTAACCTTATATATATGTAAACACACATGCACAGAGGTGTACGTATATTGTGTGTATGTGTGTATCTTACATTGATCATTGTCCTATTACATTATGATAAATCTTTGGGGATCAAAAGTAGCATAAAATTTTTAAAACTACAATTCTATGCCAAGCTAGGAAGAGAAAATCATTACAGAAAGAGAAAACATTTCAAAACAACTAGAGAAAAAGAAAAATTAGTACTGTGTAATGTTCACATATAAAATACAACTAGAAATAGATCTTTTATAAAATTGGCTAAATGTCTTAAAATTTTTCAGAAGAATTCTTCCTTTCATGATTCTATTTCCTTCCTTTCTCCTCTGTTAATAAGTCTCTCCATTTTTCTCTTTCAGATGGACAAAAATGATAAAAAACAGGAAATTAATTTTACAAATATCAAATTTAACATTTTCTTTATCCAGTGCATAATCTTCTTGATTAGACAATAACTCTACCATAGGCTTGGCCATCCATCAAGGATTCATTTACATCTACTCTATCTCCTTATTTCATTTGCCATTTTACCATGGCCAGGGGTGCCTGAGTGCGGCAGAGCTCCCAGGTATTGGAGCAGGGAAGCCGGCTGCAGAGACGGAGCGGAGGTGTGGGTGCTCAGCTCGGGGTTGCCATAAACCGTGATCCACGGCACAGTCGGGCCACTGCTCTTCAACCAGGGGCCCAACAAGCGGCAGATCCAGGGAGACTCCCCTTCCTCCCCTGGAAGGAGCAGCACGAGAGTGCACCACAGGGATCTGCTGGGTTTGAAGACTCCATATGGGGTCATGAGCCAGAGATAGAAATGCTCGGTCACAGCCGGGTGAGCACAGAGTGCGGCCAGAGACCGGGAAGACGGGAGTGATTGACTGTTTTTCTCTGGTGGTTCACTGAGGAGTGGGGCCCTGAGTTCTCGGCTCCTCAGGAGAGTAAATTGGGAGGCCGCCATTTTCACTCTGGTCCTCCAAAGCTGTACGGAAAGCTGGCATGGAACAAGAGATACGGAGAGCAAAACCAAGCAGATTACTTAGCCCGGACCCAGCAAGGGCTGGGCAATTCCACCTCCGGCAAAGACATCTGAGAACCAATGCGACAGGCCCCACCCCCATAAGATCAGCAAGAATAGCCAGCCAAGACCAAGTTTACTGATCAATGAGAAGGGCAGAACTTCAGCGCTAGGGGAATACTGCACATAGAATTCATACTTTCTTTCCCATGATTCTTTAGTCTTTCTTTTTTTTTAAATTTTTTCCTTTTTTTTTTTTTTTGAATTTTTCTGTTTCCCTTTTTCAACCAACATCTTGTCAATTTCTTTTTTAAAAAATCTTTTTATTTTTCATTTTTACAGTCATATTCTATCCCTTCATAGTAGTTAACCTTATTTTTGGTATATATATAAATAAGTTGTTCTCTCCTTAAAATTTTGGGATACACTTTCTTCTAACAGACCAAAATATACCCTAAATCTCTAGTGTATGGCTTTATTCTAGTCTCCTGCCTGATCACATTCTCTCCCCCCTTTTTCTTAAATCTTCTTTCTTTTTTCAACCAACTTCTTATCAATTCCTTTTATAAAATCTTTTATAATTTTCATCTTACAATCATATTCCATCCCTTCATCATACTTACCATTATTTTTGTACATATATAAGTTTTTTTTCTTTCAAATTTTGGGAGTCACTTTCTTCTAACAGACTGAAATAAGCCCAAAATCTACTGTGTGGCACTGATCTATGCACCAGCCTGATCTTATTTGATCATATGCTGTTTTTTTGTTTGTTTGTTTGTTTTTATCTTTTTCTTTTTCTTTTTTCTTTCTTTCCCTTACTTTTCCCCCAGTTTCAGGACTCCTCTGATTTGCTTAGTGTATATTTTTCTGGGGTCGTTGTTACCCTGTTAGCATTTTGTTCTCTCATTCATCTATTCTCCTCTGGACAAAATGACAAGACAGAAAAAATCACCTCAAAAAAAAGAACAAGAGGCAGTACTGAATGCCAGGGAGCTAATCAATATGGACACTAGTAAGATGTTGGAACTAGAGTTCAGAATGATGATTTTAAAGATACTAGCTGGGCTTGCAAAAAGCATGGAAGTTATTAGAGAAACCCTTTCTGGAGAAGTAAAAGAACTAAAATCTAACCAAGTCAAAATCAAGGCGGCTATTAATGAGGTGCAATCAAAAATGGGGGCACTAACTGCTAGGATAAATGAGGCAGAAGAGAGAATTAGTGATATAGAAGACCAAATGATGGAAAATAAAGAAGCTGAGGAAAGGAAAGATAAACAACTACTGGATCATGAGGGCAGAATTCGAGAGATAAGCGATACCATAAGATGAAACAACGTGAGAATAATTGGGATCCCAGAAGAAGAAGAAAGAGAGAGAGGGGCAGAAGGTATATTGGAGCAAATTATAGCAGAGAACTTCCTTAATTTGGGGAAGGAAACAGGCATCAAAATCCAGGAGGCACAGAAAACCCCTCTCAAAATCAATAAAAATAGGTCAACACCCCAACATCTAATTGTAAAACTTACGGGACTCAGAGACAAAGAGAAAATCCTGAAAGCAGCTCGGGAGAAGAGATCTGTAACCTACAATGGTAGAAACATTAGACTGACAACAGACCTATTCACAGAGACCTGGCAGGCCAGAAAGGACTGGCAGGATCTATTCAGAGCACTAAATGAGAAAAATATGCAGCCAAGAATACTATATCCAGCTAGGCTGTCACTGAAAATAGAAGGAGAGATGAAAAGCTTCCAGGACAAACAAAAACTAAAGGAATTTGTAAACATGAAACCAGCCCTACAAGAAATATTGAAAAAGGTCCCCTAAGCAAAGAGAGAGCCTAAAAGTAACATAGACCAGAAAAGAACAGAGACAATATACAGTAACAGTCACCTTACAGGCAATACAATGGCATTAAATTCATATCTTTCAATAGTTATGCTGAATGTAAATGGGCTAAATGCCCCAATCAAAAGACACAGGCTATCATTGGATAAAAAAAACAAGACCCATCGATATGCTGTCTGCAAGAGACTCATTTTAGACTCAAAGACATATCCAGATTGAAAGTGAGGGGGTGGAAAACCATTTACCATGCTAATGGACACCAAAAGAAAGCTGGGGTGGCAATCCTTATATCAGACAAACTAGATTTTAAACCAAAAACTATAATAAGAGATGAGGAAGGACACTATATCCTACTTAAAGGATCTATCCAACAAGATCTAACAATTGTAAATATCTATGCCTCTAACATGAGAGCAGCCAATTATATAAGCCAATTAATAACAAAAGCAAAGAAACACATTGACAACAATACAATAATAGTAAGGGACTTTAACACCCCCCTCACTGAAATGGACAGGTCATCTAAGCAAAAGATCAACAAAGAAATAAAGACTTTAAATGACACATTGGACCAAATGGACTTCACAGATCTATTCAGAACATTCCATCCCAAAGCAAGAGAATACACATTCTCTCTAGTACCCATGGAACATTCTCCAGAATCGGTCACATCCTAGGTCATAAATCAGGTCTCAACCGGTACCAAAAGATTGGGATTATTCCCTGCCTATTTTCAGACCACAATGCTTTGAAACTAGAACTCAATCACAAGAGGAAAGTCGGACAGAAATCAAATACATGGAGGCTAAAGAGCATCCTACTAAAGAATGAATGGGTCAACCAGGAAATTAAAGAAGAATTAAAAAAAATTCACGGAAACAAATGAAAATGAAAACAACTGTTCAAAATCTTTGGGATGCAGCAAAGGCAGTCCTAAGAGGAAAGTATATAGCAATACAAGCCTTTCTCAAGAAACAAGAAAGGTCTCAAATACACAACCTAACCCTACACCTAAAAGAGCTGGAGAAAGAACAGCAAAAAAAGCCTAAACCCAGCAGGAGAAGAGAAATAATAAAGATCAGAGCAGAAATCAATGAAATAGAAACCAAAAGAACAGTAGAACAGATCAATGAAACTAGGAGCTGGTTCTTTGAAAGAATTAATAAGATTGATAAACCCCTGGCCAGACTTATCAAAAAGAAAAGAGAAATGACCCAAATAAATAAAATCATGAATGAAAGAGGAGAGATCACAACCAACACCAAAGAAATACAAACAATTATAGGAACATATTATGAGCAACTATATGTCAAAAATTAGATAATCTGGAAGAAATAGATGCATTCCTAGAGAGGCAAAGAATCTGTACTAAAAAATTATAAAATGCTCATGAAAGAAATTGAGGAAGACACGAAGAAATGTTAAAATGTTCCATGCTCATGGATTGGAAGAACAAATATTGTGAAGATCTCAATGCTACCTAGAGCAATCTACACATTCAAAGCAATCCCGATCAAAATACCATCCACTTTTTTCAAAGAAATGGAACAAATAATCCTAAAATTTGTATGGAACCAGAAAAGACCCCGAATAGCCAGAAGAACGTTGAAAAAGAAAAGCAAAGCTGGTGGCATCACAAATCCGGACTTCAAGCTCTATTACAAAGCTGTCATCATCAAGACAGTATGGTACTGACACAAAAACAGACACATAGATCAATGGAACAGAATAGAGAGCCCAGAAATGGACCCTCAACTCTATGGTCAACTCATCTTCAACAAAGCAGGAAAAAATGTCCAATGGAAAAAAGACAGTCTCTTCAACAAATGGTGTTGGGACAATTGGACAGCCACATGCAGATGAATGAAACTGAACCATTTCCTTACACCACACACAAAAATAGACTCCAAATGATTGAAAGACCTCAATGTGAGACAGGAGTCCATCAAAATCCTAAAGGAGAGCACAGGCAGCAACCTCTTCAACCTAAGCCACAGCAACTTCTTCCTAGAAACATCACCAAAGGCAAGGGAAGCAAGGGCAAAAATGAACTATTGGGACTTCATCAAGATAAAAAGCTTTTGCAAAGCAAAGGAAACAGTCAAGAAAACCAAAAGACAACCGACAGAATGGGAGAAGATATTTGCAAATGACATATCATATAAAAGGCTAGTATCCAAAATCTATAAAGAACTTCTTAAACTCAACACCCAAAGAACAAATGATCCAATCAAGAAATGGGCAGAAGACATGAACAGACATTTTTCCAAAGAAGACATCCAAATGGCCAACAGACACATGAAAAAGTGCTCAACATCGCTCGGCATCAGGGAAATCCAAAGCAAAACCTCAATGAGATACCACCTCACACCAGTCAGAATGGCTAAAATTAACAAGTCAGGAAACGACAGATGTTGGCGGGGATGCGGAGAAAGGGGAACCCTCCTACACTGTTGGTGGGAATGCAAGCTGGTGCAACCACTCTGGAAAACAGTATGGAGGTTCCTCAAAAAGGTGAAAATAGAGCTACCCTAGGACCCAGCAATTGCACTACTGGGTATTTACCCCAAAGATACAAATGTAGGGATCCAAAATGATACATGCACCCCGATGTTTATAGCAGCAATGTCCACAATAGCCAAACTGTGGAAAGAGCCAAGATGTCCATCAACAGATGAATGGATAAAGAAGAGGTGGTATATATATATACAATGGAATATTATGCAGCCATCAAAAGGAATGAGATCTTGTCATTTGCAATGATGTGGATGGAACTGGAGGGTATTATGCTGAGCGAAATAAGTCAATCAGAGAAAGACATGTATCATATGATCTCACTGATATGAGGAATTCTTAATCTCAGGAAACAAACTGAGGGTTGCTGGAGTGGTGAGGGGTGGGAGGGATGGGGTGGCTGGGTGATAGACATTGGGGAGGGTATGTGCTATGGTGAGCACTGTGAATGGTGTAAGACTGTTGAATCACAGACCTGTACCTCCGAAACAAATAATACATTATATGTTAAAAAAAAAAAAAAAAGAAGAAGGAGATAGCAGGAAGGGAAAAATGAAGGGGGGAGATCGGAGGGGGAGAAGAATCATGAGAGACTATGGACTCTGAGAAACAAACTGAGGGTTCCAGAGGGAAGGGGGTGGGGGGATGGGTTAGCCTGGTGATGGGTATTAAAGAGGGCACGTACTACTGCATGGAACACTAGGTGTTATACAAACAATGAATCATGGAACACTACATCAAAAACTAATGATGTAATATATGGTGATTAACATAACATAATAAAAATAAATAAATAAATTCAGAATACTCTAACTCTGTAATGATGATGGATAAATCACTTGTAACTGTAGTTTAACAGTTAAAAAATATTAAAAATAGCTAAAGCTACAAAAATTTGCTAATGAACACAACATAAAAAGATGTAAATTGTAACAGGAATAACAAAAAATGTGGGGAAGGATAAAAGTACACAGTTTGGGGGGAGACTGGGTGGCTCAGTCAGTTAAGCATTCAACTCTTGACTTCAGCTCAGGTCATGATCTCAAGATTGTGGGATGGAGCCTGCATCAGGCTCTGCACTCTGCAGACTTAGGGAATCTACTTGAGATTCTCTCACCCTCTCTCTCTGCCCCTCCCCCCACTCACTCTCTCTCTAATAAATAAATAAATCTTTTTTTAAAAGTATATGGCTTTTGTATGCAATCAAAGTTAAGTTGTTATCAGTTTAAAATAAACTGTTATTATTATAAAATGTGTTATTTAAGTCTCATGGTAACCATAAAAAATCCTGCAGTGGCTGAGTGGCTCAGTCAGTTAGGTGTCTGACTTTTGATTTCAGCTCAGGTCATGATCTCAGGGTCATGGGATCGAGGCCTGTATCAGACTCCAGGCTCAGCAGAGAGTCTGCTTGAGGATTCTTTCCCTTTCCCCCACCCCTCACCCTGCTGATGCCCTCTCTCTCTTTCTCTCTCTCTGAAATAAATAAATAAATTTAAAAAAAAAAAACATAGGGCGCCTGGGTGGCTCAGTTGGTTAAGCGACTGCCTTCAGCTCAGGTCATGATCCTGGAGTCCCGGGATCGCGTCCCGCATCGGGCTCCCTGCTCGGCAGGGAGTCTGCTTCTCCCTCTGACCCTCCCCCCTCTCCTGCTCTCTCTCTCTCATTCTCTCTCTCTCAAATAAATAAAATCTTAAGAAAAAAAACATAATCCTATTGTGGATACACAAAAGATAAAGATAAAGGAATCAAAGCATACTACTACAAAAAAACAAATCACATTACAAAGGAAGGTAAGAAGAAAGGAAGAAAGAAACAAAGGAACTGCAAAATAGAAAAAAAATTGGCAATAGTAAGTCCTTACCTATCAATAATTACTTTAAATATAAGTGAATTAAATTTTCCACTCAAAAGACACATAGTGGCTAAATAGATATTAAAAAAAAACAAAACAAAACCCTACATGCTGCCTAAAAGAGACTTATGTTAGCTTTAAAAAGACATTCCATGAAAAGGGTAATCAAAAGAGAGCAGAGATGGCTATATTTATATCAGATAAAATAGTTTTTACATCAAAATCTGTCATGATACAAAGAAGAGTATTATATAATGAAAGGGGCCAAGTAATCAAGAGGATATAACAATTATAAATATATATGCACCCAACATCAGAGCACTTAAATACATAATGCAATTATTAACAGATCTGAAGGAAGAAATAGACAACAATAAAATAACAGCACAGGAGTTCAATATCCCACTTTTAGCAATGGACAGATCAACCAGACAGAAAATCAATACGAAAACATTGGACTTAAACTACATGGTAGGTCAGATGAACCTAATAGACATACAAAACATGGCAGCCAATAGCATCAGAACATACATTCAAGTGCACATAGAACATTCTCTAGGATAGATCATATGTTAATCCATAAAACTAGTCTTAACAAATTTAACACGTAAATTTAAATTTATCTTTTCAACCCACATGGTATGTGATATGAAACTAGAAATTAATAATAGGAGGAAATTTGAAAATTCACAAATATATTGAAATAACAGATTCTTGCACAACCATTGGGTCAAGAAAATTAAAGAGAAATCAAAAAATATCTTAAAACCAATGAAAATGGAAACATAACATACCAAAACTTATGAGATGCAGCAAAAGCAGTTTTAAGAGGAAAGTTAATAGTGATAAATGCCTACATCAATTTAAAAAAAAGAAGATCTCAAACAACTTGACTTTATATCTCAAGGAACTAGAAGAATAAACCAAGCCCAAAGTTAGCACAGGGAAGAAAAAATAAAGATGAGAGAAAAACAGAGAAAGAAAAGAGAGAAAAAAAGAAAAGAAAAGAAAAGAAAGAAAGGAGAGGAGAGGAGAGGAGAGGAGAGGAGAAGGGAAGGGAAGGGAAGGGAAGGGAAGGGAAGGGAAGGGAAGGGAAAGGAAGGGAAAGGAAAAGGAAAAGGAAAAGGAAAGGAAGAAAATCAACAAAACAAAGATTGGTTTCATAAAAAGATAAACCAAATTGACAAACTTTTAGCTGGATTAACTTTTTAAAAGTCCCAAATAATTATTTTAAAAACTGGAAACATTACAATTGATACCACAGAAATTACAAAGGATCATAAGAGATTACTATAAACAATTATATGGGGGCACCTGGGTGGCTCAGTAGTTAAGCATCTGCCTTCAGCTCAGGTCATGAGCCTAGGGTCCTGGGATCAAGCCCCACAGCGGGCTCCCTGTTTGGTGGGAAGCCTGCTTCTCCCTCTCCCATTCCCCCTGCTTGCGTTCCCTCTCTCACTGTGTCTCTCTCTGTCAAATAAACAAATAAAAACTTAAAAAAAATATATATGGCAGCAGACTGGATAACCTAGAAGAAATGAGTAAATTACTAGAAACATACAGGCTACCAAGAATAAATCATGAAGAAATAGAAAATCTGAACAGATCAAGACTAATCAATAATTAAAAATCACCCAACAAAGAAAACACAAGACCAAATGCTCTTCTAGTGAATTCTACCAAACATTTAAAAAAAAAAATAATACCAATCCTCCCCAAACTTTTCCAAAAATTTGAAGAGGAGGGAACACTCCCAAACTCATTTTGAAGCCAGCATAACACTGATATCAAAGAAAAGTAGAGGCCTATATCCCTGATGAATAGAGATGCAGAAATCCTCAACAAAATCCTATCAAACTGAATCAAGAGCATATTTAAAAGATCATACACCATGACCAAGTGGGATTTATCCTGGATGCAAGGATGGTACAACATATGCAAATCAATAAGTGTGATATACCACATTATCAAAAGAAAGATTAAAAATCATATGATCATCTAAATAGACACAGAAAAAGCATTTGACACAATTCAATAGTCTTTATGATAAAAACTGTCAACCAATAGGTATAGAAGGATTGTACATCATCACAGTAAAGACCATATATGACCAGCCCACTGTTATCAGATTAAATAATAAAAAGCTGAAAGCTTTTCCTCTAAGACAAGAAACAAGACAAGCATGACCACTCTTTCCACTTTTATTCAGCATAGTACTGGAAGTCTTAGGTACAGTAATTGGACAAGAAAAAAAAAAGACTCATCCAAATTGGAAGAAGTAAAATTGTTTCTGTTTGAAGATGACATGACCCTATATATAAAAGAACTCTAGGGGCGCCTGGGTGGCTCAGTCAGTTAAGCGGCTGCCTTCCGCTCGGGCTCCATGTTCGTTAAGGAGCCTACTTCTCCCTCTCCCTCAGCTGCTCCTCTACTTGTGTTCTCTCTCTCTCTGTCAAATAAATAAAATCATTAAAAAAAAAAATCTCTAAAGATACCACCAAGAACTTTTAAAACTAAAAGCATATTTACTAAAGTTACAGGATAAAAATCAACATACAGAAATCAGTTGCATTTCTACACACTAAAAATGAACTATTAAAAAAAATTATAGAAAACAATCTCATTTGAAAAAGCACCCAGAACAAAATACTTGGGCACCTGGGTGGCTCAGCTGGTTTGGCATCTGCCTTCGGCTCAGGTCATGATCCCGGAGTCCTGGGATCAAGTCCCACATCAGGCTCCCAGCTCAGCAGGGAGCCTGCTTCTCCTTCTGACCCTCTCCCCTCACATGCTGTTTCTCACTCTCTCTCTCTTAAATAAATAAATAAATAAAATCTTGGGAAAAAAAAAAACAAAATACTTAAGAATAATTTAGCAAAGGAGATGACAGATCTGTATACTGACATTATAAAGCATTAATAAATTGAATAAAATAATAAATAAGCAAATATGAAAGGATATCTTATGTTCACAGACTGAAGACTCATATTGCTAAAATGTCCAGATACAACCCATGTAATCTACCAAGTCAATGTAATCCCTATCAAAATTCCAATGGCATTTTTCACAGAAATTGAAAAAAACAATTCCACAATTCATATAGAACCACAAAAGACCCCCAATAGTCAAAAGTTTTGAGCAAGAAGGACAAAATTGGAAGCATCACTCTTCCTAATTTCAAACTGTATAACAAAGCTTCAGTAATCAAAACAGTATGATACTGGCATAAAAGTAGCCACATAGATACGGAACAGAAATAGAGAGCCCAGAAATAAACCCATACATATACATTCAACTAATCTTCAGGAAGGATGCCAAGAACACACAATGTGGAAAATATTGTCTCTTCAATAAATGGTGCTGGGACAACTGGATAATTGCATGCAAAAGGATGAAACTGAATGCTTATATTATACCATAAACAAAAATCAATTTAAGAGGAATTAAAAACTTAAATGTAAAACTTGAAAGTGTAAAACTCCTAAAAGCAAATATAGGGGGAAAGTTCCTTCATGTGGCTCTTGGTAATGCTTCTTTGGATATGAATGGCAATGAAAGCAAAAACAGACAATTGGGATTACATCAAACTAAAGAATTTTTGCACATCAAAAGAAACAATCAACAAAATGAAAAACAACATACAGGATGGGAGAAAATACTTGCAAATTGTATATGTGATAATGGGTTGACATCCAAATTATATAAAGAACTCTTGCAACTCAATAGCAAAAACAAAAAACAAACAAACACTTCAATTAAAAAAATGGACAAAGGACTGAATAGATATTTCTCAAAAGAAGACGTACAAATGGACATTAGGTATACGTAAAAGTGCTCAACATCATTAATCATTAGGGAAATATAAATCAAAACCACAAAGAGCTATCACTTCACACTTTTTAGAATGTCCATTATTAAAATATAAATACATAAAATTACACATATATGGCAAGTGTTGGTGAGGATGTGGAGAAAAGGGAATCCTTGTGTATTGTTAGTGGGGATACAAATTGGTACAGCCATTATAGAACACGTATGGAATTCCCTCAGAAAATGAAAAATAGAACTACCATATGATCCACCAACCCTACTCTGTCTATTTACCTACAGGAATTGAAATCAGGACCTCAGATACCTGCAATCCCATGTTCATTGCAACATTATTCATAATAGTCAAGAATATGGACTACATGTCAATCAGTAGATAACTGATAAAGAAAATGTGGAATATATGTACAAAAAAATATTATTCAGCCTTAAAAAAGAAAAAAATCCTGCCATTTGTAACAACATGGACCTGGTGGACAATATGCTAAATGAAATGAGCCAGACACAGAAAAACAAACATTTTATTACCTCACTTATACTTGGAATCTAAAATAGTCAAACTCATAGAAGCAAAGAGTAAAACAGTGGTTTTCAGAGACTGGTGGGAGGGGAAAAAGGGGAGGTGATGGTCAAAGGGTACAAATTTTCAGTTATGCAAGATAAATTTTGCAGATCTACTATATAGCACAGTACCTGTAGTTAACAAAACTATATTGTATACTTAAATTTTGCTAAGAGGATAGATCTCATGTTAAGTGTTCTCAGCACAAAATAATAATAAGGTTGATGATGATGAAAAAGAAGAAGGTGGGAGTAAACTGGGTGGTGATGAATATGTTTATGGTCTTGATAGTAATCATTGTTTCCCAAGTGTACACTTACCACCAAAATCATCTAGCTATATATATTAAATATGTTCAACTTTTTACATGTCAATCATACCTCAGTAAGGTGGTTTATTTAAAAAAGCTCATCTTTTAATTAAAAAAAAGAATTATCTGTCCTGAAAAGTATAGCAGTGTGTTGAAATATTCTCTCAGTACATTTTTGTGGCATTAATTCTATGAAAGATAAACAAGAGCTCACTCTATTGAACATAGAAAATATTTTCCCTTTCTTCTAGGATTTGCTCAATATATACTTACCTCTCTCACACTCTGCTGACAAGATGTTTTTTTGTTTCTTTTTTTTTTTCCAGAAAAGAGCCCTAACCCCATTGTCTTCTAGTAGATTGCTTCTATTTAGGAGGTGGTATAGCTTAGAGATTATGAGACCAGGTATAACTCATGGGAGCAGTTAGCCTGGGTTTGAATCCTGGCTCATTAGCTATGAGTAAATTTAACCATGTTGTTATCAGCCTTCATATTCTCATCTCTTTCATCATATCTTGTAAGTTCTTTGGTTAGGGAATTTGATTCCTCATTTTTCTTCATACTACTCAGAATTGAAGACTCTAAAGTAACTTGTACAAGATTACTCAGCTAGTAGGTAGCAGAAGCAAGATTCTGTCCAGTCTATTTCCAATTCCATGTTATAACTACTATGCAATTCTGCTTTCATTGTTTCATTTAATCATCACCAACCTCCTCGTGAGGTATTATTAATTTATAAATGTTAAAACTGAAGGTAAGCAAGATTATGTAATTTATCTAATAATACTCTTAAAAGAGAAGATTTATAATACTACTCTAACTTTATAAAACTTCCAATCCACGTAATTTCCTACTACTCTGGGGAAGCTGAGATTCAACCACCTGGTATACAACTCCACTCACTTCTCTCTCAACACACTTTTCATCCATTTTTTTTCTCATCTGTCTTCAGGATAATCTTTCTCCCTCTCTCTCTCCCTCTCTCCCCCACTCTTTTCCTCTCCCCCTCTCTCCTCTCCATCTCCTTTTCAAGACCAATTTTCTGTGCTCTGATCTCAAGCTTCAAGTTACCTTTGATTATTCCTTCCTTACATTTTCAGTCCCTCTTCTGAGCCTACTATGATATTAGCTACTGTGCTAGGGATTGGTAATGGAATAGAGAGAATCCTTGCCCTCCTCAAAGGGCTCATGGCCTAAAGGAACTGACAAATATTAACTAAATAATTACAGAAACATATAACTACAATGTGGATGTGTGGTATAAATAAAAAGAATTGAAAGTTAAGAATAGGTTGGTCAGGCATAACACTGGGCAACTGGGTGCAGATCAAGACAACTAAAGGCAATGCAGCCAAGTAAGCTCCAGGGAATTCACAGGATTCTCAGGGAGGGCTTTGGATTTCCACAGAACACAACATTGAAAGTTTAGAGGTAACCATATCCAGATCTTATCTTACCAGGTCTTCAGTAGGCATCAGAGTTATAATTATATGGAACTTAGAGCAAGAGGTAGAAGACTGTGATATCTGAAAATAAGCCAAAGGGAAGAGATGGACTTTACCCCTAAAATAATAAGCTAAAGCACCCAGTCTGAAATTGAGTAAGACACAGAAAACTGCCTGAAAGGCAGAGAAGAGGTCCATGCAATCAGAAAGAAAATATATATTGAGTTTATCTATAGGAGTATAGTAAAATCAGAACCTGCAAAAGAATGATCAAAATTAAATTGCAAAATCTTTGGCACACTCATATGTATTTTAAAAATTTATAAAAGAGGTATATGACCCATAGACTGAGAGTGTGATAACCAGCCCAAATAATGATACAGGGAATGACTTAAATGTATAAATCTTTCAATGGAGTAGCTATAGTTTAAATCAACATTGCTGATCATTTTTCTTTTTCTTTGCTACCTAAAACCTATCTTTCAGGAAAGAACATATAATATAAGGTTATTTTAGTCAATATGAGTTATGGTGAGAGAAAACTCTGTGGCCTTGAGAAACAGAAATAAATGCTAGCTTTTGAGAATATTGAGATCATCACTCTATATGTATTTGAAAGTAAACAATGACGAGGTGAATCCATATAAAATAAGTTGGAAAGATTGCCAGAATATATTGTAGAATAAAAAACAAAAGTTGTAGATGATATGTACAATCACATCATATATATTAAAAAAACAAGCACACCATACTTTAGATTTCCCCTGAGAACACATAAATATATTAAAGCCTAGTAAAAGGTCTAAAGGAAACACACCAATGCCATAGCACTTGTTATCTCTGAAAAGAATCCAGACTGGGGTGGTGGACAATGTTTTAATTTTTTGATAATAGCCTAATTGTGTATTACTTATAAAACTATATGCTAATCAAAAATTCAAATTCTTAATTTTTGTTAAAAAATGACAATTATTAATCAAACATTTATTATTCTATTAGATTTTAAATATCAACCAAATAATTATTTTGGAATTGTAATAGAAAAAATAATCTTTCCTTTCTTTACCAGAATTAAGTGTGATATTAAGTTTTCATATTAATTAGTTTGAAGGATTTCAACTAAAGCTATGTTGGGTTTCATATTACAAATATATTTGATTAATATATGTCTTTTCAAAAATAAAGACATATGACCTTAAGTACACCAGGGCTATCTTTTTATTTTTTTTTTTAATTTTTATTTAAATTCCAGTTTCAGGTGTACAATTCAGTGATTCATCATTTACATACAACACCCAGTGCTCATCACAAGTGCACTCCTTAATCCCCATTACCTACTTAATCCATCCTCCACCCCCACCTTTCCCCTGGTAACCATCAGTTTGTTTTCTACAGGGCTCTCTTTTTTAGTGGAGCTTTGGAATAAAAAAAACAAAAAACAAAAAAAACACGAGTGTTAAACTTGACCTTCCACTCACATTAAGAAAGTGGTTTAAACTGCATAAACCTTTATTTTGTTCCTTTTAGAGTGGGGGAAATAAAACCTACACCCATCATACTGGATTGGATTTAATGTAGCTTTATAATATATTTTAATAATTGGTGGAACAAATCCCACATCATAGTTTCCTTGCTAATACTACTTTTACTTTTATATGTACTACAACCTATTCCTGATGAACAGAAGGAAGCTACACTTCCTAAAACAGAATATTCTATATACTACAGATATGTATCAAAAAGTTATTCTTTCTGCAAATATTTATTAATCATCTAACATACTTCAGATTCTGAGCTAGGCTTTGGCCATGCCTTACCAGGAATATAGGAAGTTCTAAAAAAATCTTAAACAAGCTAAAGCATAAAATCAATAAGGTTGGAAAAAGTTTTCTGTATTTTAATAAACATGATGTAATAAACCCTATTCATCATTCACACACTCTATATTCTATGATGAGATTGGTCCGATTTATATTGAAAACAATAAAAATCTTACACCTATTCTCCAAAGTGAAATTGCCTATCAAAAGAGATGTAGCTATGATTATAATCAAGTACCAACATTCTTCACAAAACCACATGCAAGTGTTTCAAGTTGGGAGCAGCAGAAATAATAACCACATAGCAGAAATAATGTTCCTCAAGCAACTACATTATCAATCTTCAGAGTGAGTGATAAAAATGGAACAAAATTTCTCCTTATGATTACCAACAGAAAATGCTATTGAGAGAACTCACAGGCTCTCCTTTGTCTAGAATATCCATTATTTTAGTGCATTTCCATTTAATGAAACTGAAGAATGGAAGCTTTAGATATAAAAATTGTAAAAGAAGGCAAAATGTAAGAAATAAACTATAAATTAGCAAAATGATCAACAAATATCATCTGTTATGGTAAATTAGTGTAAGTTATACACACAAAGTGAATAGCTATATTAAATAAAAATGCAAATAATTAACATTCTGTTATGGATTAATATAAAAGAAAATATTTTAGAAAGACCTTCTATATACTTATAAATTAAATTAGGTATATACAGACTACCTTAAAATTTTTCCTCTAAATGATGAGTGCAGACCATTTAAATAGCCCAGTGAATATTATGAGAGTGGTTTTACCAGAACACCAATAAAAATTTCAGTCATCTAATTCATTTTGAATAAACCTGAGTTTATTCAAAAATAAAATAAACTTTCAAGAATTCTTCTATTTTCAAGACCTCTTTTTAAAAGAACTATAAAATTCCAAGAAGATGTGATTTTGTTGTAATATTGAATATAATACTGCATGAATCTTAGTCTATTCTTACCAGAATATTGCTGAATGAGGCAATATATTGTAATGAAGGAGCCAGTTATGTCTTTGTTATTGATTATCTACTTGGAAACATGTGTTTACATGTTTGTCATCTCTACTTATGGCCTGTTTTTAAACCATGTGTAAAAAAATTCTACAAATATATCAGCAATGATGATTCATTTATTCTGTTCACAATGAACTTAGAGAAAATACAGATAGTTTTTATATGCAATAATATTGTCACTAAAAATATACCATATGCTCCAATATTTTTAAGTAGCATTAATTCTTAATTTTCTCAGTAATTTCATATGTGTTCTACCTTCTATGTTCATGCGTTCTACTGATTGCAACCTAACTGAATACAGACCTGCAAAATTCAAGCAAACATTTGGATACTTATTGCCATTTCCAACGTTTATGTGAGTTGTTATGCCTGTAGAGTTCTCCCAGAAAGCAACTCACTGACAAAGGAGAGAAGGGGTACACAGGGGGAAACTGGAAAAAATAAGTAATCCCATTTGTGCTCTATTTCTATTTGATTCTACCTTCTACTTCTGTCTATAATTATGTCCTTTGGGAAAAATAGCATGTTAAGTATAAGCCCTGGATTCACGGATGGATTGTGCATAGTAGAACATAGAAAAAAAGAGTAGCCAATGCAGCACAGTCATACCTAGTAACAGTAAAACTCTCAAAGTCACATCTGCCCTAGAATCCCTTGAAAAATTGTGAGTGGGAATGTGACTGTTAGGTGATGACAATTCCTCAATAATAGCATCCTTCAGATGCTCTTGATACGGTCCCTAACTCCTTCCTCATGTTCTCTAGAATATAACTATTTAGAGACTTGGGGGGTAATATTCTGAATATTATTACAAACGACTAGAGATGTTCTTGGCATGAAAAGAGTTAAGAATCTGGTATTTTTCTGGAGTTGAATATACAGTTAAATATAAATTAACTCAAACATTTCTAAGTAATTTTCTAGTTACCTGGGCTACAAAAAAAAAATTGTTCAAGTCACTGTGTTTGAAAACCTGTATTTAGAATGTATTAACCTATAAGTGCCACAAAATTATCTTTCTGGATTCTCCATAAAGACTATATAGTCTTGATAAGAAGTTGGGATGAAACTGTATTGACTCCAAAGTATACTCTAGAGTGGTATCCAAAAGAACCTTCTGTGATGATGAAAATTTTCTCTATCTACAAAGGCCAATACAATAGCCACTAGCTACATGTAGCCATTAAACACTTAAAATATAGCTAATGCAACTAAGGAACTAAATTTTAACTTTTATTTAATTGCAAATGATTTAACTGCAAATTCAAGTAACTACACTTGACAAGTGGCTACTACAATGGACAATACAGCTCCAGAAATTGGTTTTCATTTTATTTTCCACATAAGATTCTTTTTTTTTTTTTTTATGATATCCTCTTGGCTGGGTTTCACTAGATAAAAGACAGTGATGCAGGTAGAAGAGATCAGTATCTCTGTACTACCACTTGTTGCTTAGAAAAACTCTCCTACAACAAAGAACCACCATTGGTGCCTATATCTATATCAAAAGTGATTGACTGATTGTGATTAAAGGCACTATTTCCCTCAACTGGCAGGTTACTTTGGAGAAAGCACTGGAGGAGGACAGCATTATAACCTGTCAGTCATTAAGGCCTTATTTTATCAAGTCCTTTTCCCTTATGACTAATTGGGAATAAGTTAGTTAAAGTAAGAAAAAGAGACAGCTCCAGATAACATGAATCACAGTGTGAAAGGGCAGGAAGCAAGGTTTGGGTGACACTTACCCAGTATTGGGTACTGGTGGGAAAAGAGAGAACAGATACCCTGAGAAAAAAGAATTCTGAAAGGAAAGATGGAGAGGACCACCAAAGAGAACATTCACCTATTCCACAGTTTAATCCATGTTGCTCCATTTAAATCCTTCTCTTTTTTTTAGTCAAAAAGAATAGTTCCAGTGCTATTCATAATAGGGTGTACATGTGTCACTGGAAAGGTCAGTCTCTGGTTTAATGTCTTTTCCAAATTAAGAATACCTGTAAAAAAAAAATCAACTGATTATGTACTTACTGCTGTTTAGATCTTTTTGCTTTACTAATTACATAATGACATACTCAGAAGTTGGTCAGAAAAATGTTAAACCAGGATCATTCATCTGCTATTCAGTGGTCACTTGGGAGATTTTACCAAAGGGCTTTATTTTTTATCTTGGTGCTTAATCAATCTAATTTAGATTTTTAATTCTATTAAGGCAAAAAAATATGTGAAATACAAGGAGGAGGAGGAGGAGAGGAGAAAGGGAGGGAAGGGAGATGCAAAGAAGGCAAAGGGGGAGGAAGATTGAGGGGAAAGGATGGGAGGGAAGTTGAGGAGGGAACTGAGAAAAAAGGAGAGGGGGGAAGGGAGGAGAAAGGAAAGCAAAGGAGGTGAGAAGAACAAAAGTGAAGAAGTAGTAGTTTGCTAAAGCTCCTGTGTCATGCACATTGGCTATAATGAAACCAACGTGCTCCTGTGTTTAATGATTTAGCAGAATATTTAGGTGATAAGAGAATGATTACAAAGTACCTGACAATTCAGCCAAAAAAAATCCAGCTTTCATCACTACGGAAGACTTTTGTTTTGCTTCAAGTTTTTATTTAAATTATAGTCAGTTAACATATAGTATAATATTGGTCTCAGGAGTAGAATTTAGTGATTCATCACTTACATACAACACCCAGTGCTTATCAAAACAAGAGTCCTCCTTAATACCCATCACCTATCTAGCCCATTCCCCACCCATCTTCCCTCCAGCAACCCTCAGTTTGTTCTCTATAGTTAACGGTCTCTTATGGTTTGTTTACCTCTCTTTGTTTCTTAAATTCCACATGAGTGAAATCACATGGTATTTGTCTTTGACTGACTTATTTTGCTTAGCATAATATACTCTAGCTCCATCCACATCATTGCAAATGGCAAGATTTCATTCTTTTTGATGGCTGAGTAATATTCGTGTGTGTGTGTGTGTGTGTGTATTCACACCACCTCTTCTTTATCCACTCATCAGTCGATGGGCATTTGGACTCTTTGCATAATTTGGTTATTGTTGATAATGCTGCTATAAACATCAGGGTGCATGTGCCCCTTTGAATGTGTCTTTTTGTATCCTTTTGATAAATATCTAGTAGGGCAATTGCTGGGTTGTAGGGTAATTCTATTTTTAACTTTTTGAGGAACCCCCATACTGTTTTCCAGAGTGGCTGCACAGTTTGCATTCCTACCAACAGTGTAAAAGGGTGCTATAGAAGACTTTAAAAGGCCACTGATTTTTTTGTTTTAAAAACTGCAGTTGTCTAACATGTCCCTTTTTAAATGTTACAACATTCCCATAGCTTTGATGAATGGGATGCAGAACAACATTAAAAACAAACTTAATGTTAAAAGAATGCATCTACATAACCAGACTATTTTTCAATTAGATACTGATCTTATGCCATGTGATATGGTATAAAATAGCATAAACTATATACTTTAAATTTAGCAATACATAATGCCATGAAGGAAAATTCCGTCACTGGACCCCATTTCAGACTTTTCTAATTAGGATGCCTTAAACCATTTATTTACCATCATGAATGCCAAGCAAAATTGTGGTAAGGACTCTTTCTCCCTTTGCCTTGCCAACAAAAGAAAAAGTAATTGAATATAAAAACCAAAATCAGTGCTTGAAAGGAGTGTCCTATCTAGAGAGAGACTAGAAGGGATATATATCAGGATAGCTAATGGAAGGAAGTATCAGGTGTCAATAAAAACTAATTTAGGTAAAAATGAACAGGATTATATTTCTGTAGTCTGGGTGAGAAATTATTAAATTTAAAGGGTTCCAAATTTAATTTAATTATGGCCATGCCTGCCCATAGTTGAAGATCTGGCAAGGAAAAAGTGTGTGGAAATTTCAAAATATCCTCAGGAATTATGAGTCAAGGAAATGGGAAGGAAATGGGAGTTGATAAAAGAGAACCCAACATTCCGTTTTTTATACTGAGGCAAAGCAATTTGATGTTACCCCAAGAAAGCACAAAATTCCTTCAGAGCCAGAATTCTTGGTTGATACAGCATCTGCATCAGCACTGAATGTGATTCTCCCTCTAACATAAGTGGTTGTAAGGAGACTCTTCGGTAAATTGTGGCCTGTTTGCTTTATGATGAGGGCCAGTGAGTGGGGTTCTGTAGCAGGTCAAAACTCTCATGTCTTTCCCAGCTCAAGCCACTCCTGCTGTTTCGTTATTCCAAAGATGTCCACAGGTCATGTACCAGGATAGATAATGATGCTCAGTCTATTGCTGTTTCCTCATTAATCACTCCAAATCTCATTAATCACCTTTTCAATGACAACTGTAACATAAACACCATATACACTAGACTTCATTACAAATATTTTAAGCCCTACATTTATAAATTAGGAATATTCAGACTTGGAAATTCTTCAATATTAGAAAATGTCAAATAAAACAGACTATTCTCACCGCCTTTAATATGATGTGTCTCATCTGTTTTTCATCAAGACGTCAGCTGAGCTCAACTGATGTTCTCTCAGTCTCTGGGTCATGCACCCATTGGCAGAATCTATTTTATTACACTGCCTCATCCATCACCAGAGTTCCCACCCTGCCTCTGGCCTCCATCTCTCTCCCTGTAAGCTGACCTCATCCACTAACCCAATGGTCACACAACTAAGATAGTAATGTGAAAAGAAAAATATGGTCAGGCTCATTCTAGGCATTGAAGAAGCCACTGGGCCTTACTCGAGACAACATGGTTTCCCTGTGAAACATATAAGATTAATCTACCTCCCACAAACAACGACCCTTCTTCAAAACTCATGTCTTCTGGCAGGCTGCTTAACAAATATAACCTCTGGCAGCTGCATGACAGATCCATGCATCTGCACCATATACATCTGTACAGGCTGCTTTTTCATCGTAGGATATGACATACGCCAACTGAATGGCTTATAGATACGACATACGCGAATTGAATGGCTTATAGATACGACATACGCCAATTGAATGGCTTATAGATACGACATACGCCAATTGAATGGCTTATAGATACGACATATGCCAATTGAATGGCTTATAGTAGGTATGGAGAGGAGTCGGGGCTGGCCGGCACTTCATATCTATTCATTGCTTTTCTTTTTTTTTTTCCTTTGCTATGGGGCTTTTGGTCTTTGTTCTTTTGAATTTTGACTGCTAAATTATTCACTTAACTTCAAGTGGTCGTTTGTGGCTAACAAAACTGAGATTTTTGTGACTTGCACTTAATCCAAACTGCTTAGATGTCAGTGATCAACCTAAATCAGCAGGCTTCACTTTAACTGCAATTCTATCTTGGATTTCACATGTTAAAAGTGAGCTGGGATCAGGTGAAGGGAATTAAGCAGAATACAAGTCAATCTGAAAGGAACCAAATTTAGTTAGGCAGGACCGGCCACATAATTTGGGAGGCTCAGTGCAATGAAAATTCAGGACTCTTTATTCAAAATGTATTCAGAATTTCAAGATAGCAACTTCAGATCATGAAACTAAATATGAGATCCTTATAACTATGGGGCCCTAAGCAACTGCACAGGTTGTATGATCATGAAGACAGCCCCAGATTTTTTAAAGAAGATATTTTTGCCATTTCTTTTTAACATTAAGTATACTTACTATAAAAACTAATATGTTGGCAATATTTTCTTCACAATCAATAGTATCTTCAACAAAAAGTTTGTGTTTAGAACTTACAAAGACCGTTCCTTTTCAACTGTTCTCAGAAAACAAGCTTTGTAATTCTACTCATGGCATAAAGTTTAATGAGGTTTCAAAATACAATTGCCTGCCACTGTTCTTGCCTTTCCAAATCTACTATAAATACTAAAATATGCAAATAATGCTTGTAAATAATATCCATGGCTGGACTTAAGCAACCCTAAATCTTAAACTTAATAGTAAACATACCTGCTATTAACAAAAGCTATAGGTGCCAAACTCTAGGAAAAGCATGGCTGTTGTACAATGTTCTCTATAATAAAGCAGTAATCAACATCCTAAGGAGCAAAGCACGGCACTCTACTGGGACCCACACCACTAACCAAATTTCATCAAACCATGTCCTAATAACAAAGAAGTCTAAAATTTTCCATTCCCCATACTTTGATTAGAGCAAAAACAGATTCCTCTAAATTATAGCTGAGATTCACAGGACCAAACACCAATAAAATAATATTTTACTAATTTTTTTAAATGTAAGAAATAAATCTAAGCCATTCTGGGACACTTCTCCTTTCTCAATCTTTAGAGTTGCTACAACTGTCAATTCTTCCTTCTTTCTATATATCCCTTCCCTTTCCATTTTCAAGCAATCTTATTACCTCTTACTAGAAATATTACAAAAATCTCTTGATTCTTCTTGCCTCCATCCATGCAGCCCTACAAAATAATCTGAACCTCATGGTTGATTAATCTTCCTACATCTATTTGATTATCTCCCTTTCCTAATCAAACATACCTTACTTAATAAAGTCCAAATTTCTTGGCTTGGTATTCATTATGGTTCCTTCAGATTTGGTTTCCAAGCCATACTGTCTACTGTTTTCCTGCTATAGACACTATAATACAGTGTTTAGGAATGTGGGCTGGAAATTCCAATTTCATTACTGTAGCAAAGGAGCACTACTATTAGCCCTCTCTTTAAAAGAGGAAGATATGAGCTTAGGAATGTGATTTCCCTAAGAAAGAAACAAGCCTTTACTAAAAAGACATTTTAAGGCAAATCTCTTGGACCTAAAAGTACTTATTCCCCCCCCCCCAGGTAAGTGTTATAAAATGTCTTAATTGCTGCTAATAAGAAAGCTGAATTTATAAGCTCCTGAACTAAACAACAGAATACACTGATTTACTGACTAATCAAACTGACGTAACAGTCCCGAGTAAGACTAACTGCAATTCCATTCTGCCATTCATCCTTAATGATGTGTTCCTGTGTGGAGGCTTTCTGCCAGTCCACGTAAAAAAGATAAGGACTCTCTTGCTAGTAAATCATCTTATTAAAGAGCCCCCATATACCCACCCAAATTGTAAATCTTTATATTTGTTTAGGCATTGAAGTTTGTAAAATCCCTTTAAATAATTGAAAAGTCATTAAATGTCTTATCACAATTCTCCCCATTCTTTTTTTTTTAAGATTTTATTTATTTATCTGAGAGAGAGAGAAAGAGCACAAGCATGGGGAGGGGCAGAGGGACAAGCAGACTCCCCGCTGAGCAGGGAGCCTAATATGGGGCTGTAGTGTTCCATGATTCATTGTTTGCGTATAACACCTCCTGCTATCTTCTTCTTCTTAGATGTCAGTGATCAACCTAAATCAGCAGGCTTCACTTTAATTGCAACTTTAATTCCAGCTTTTCAACCCAGGAATGCCTTTCTCAAGGACCTGGGAACCATCTCTTGTGCAATCATCAAAGAAGATAGCACCTCTATCTCCCAGTTTTTTGTGGAAGGGTAGAAGCCTAACTTGTGTGAGGACCTGGCTCACATCACAGTCCCATTTCTTGTCAAAAGATATAAGAAGTTTAATTTTCCTATGGATAAAGGCAATTAGCTAACACAGACTATCATTCTAATTACCTGGTTAATTTAGGATGACCTATGTATGCAAATGATACTAGCAAGTCGTCTTATTTGAGGACTAGTTATTAAATTATGTTTATCTTGAGAACATGTATATAATGGGTTGGTATCTGCTTAGCTATGCAATATGGTGAGATTTCTCTTTGTATCTGCAGTCTCTTTAGTGGGTTGCCTGTGATTATTAGTATCACATTCTTGTTTAATGTATATTCCATAATAAAATTTGTCTTTCTCTTTTACCTTTGTAGAACTTTTCTGGATTAGCAGGAGATGTTGTTTTTAATGTTATTTTCCCAAAACTCACTAGAAATCATTATATTATATATTGTTTAAATGTAAATGTGCACATATATTAACTTCTAAATATAAAATGAAAAGGACAAATTAAGAGAGGATAAGGAGGGAAAGTATAAGAGGTGAAAGGGGAAAGAAGGGAGGGAGGAAGAAAAGAAAGAAAAGGCTAATGGTAAAAGTAAAAAAAAAAAAAAGAAAAAAAGCAATTCCACTTAGGGGGAAAAAGACTTCAAAAAAAAATTAAGACTCCAATAGTACTCTAGAACCAGAGGCTTTAAGAATTGAACACATTGTCTGCTAAGTAATTAAAGGACAGAAAAATTTAGCCAATATTGTGCTCTCAGAAAAAGTTGACTCAGCAACTGACCCAGACTGAAGTCAAGTACAGAGTTTCTTAATCTTTACTGTGTCCTGGATTCCACTGTAAATCTGGTGAAAATTAAAATCTCTTCTCAAAACAGTGATTTTAATCAATAAAATCAAAGATAGGCTTAAAAGGAAACCAATTACATTGACAATTATAAAAATGTTATTAAATTTGCCATATTAGCACATAATACAACAAGATCTAGCAGTGGATCTATTAACTCCCACAATTTAGAGGAAATGACATGCATAAATGATATTTTGTATAACTGTAATGTGGTATGAAAATATCTGTAATTCCTTTTTTTTTAAGATTTATTTATTTATTTGAGAGAGAGAGCACGAGCAGGGGGAGGATCAGAGGGAGAGGGAGAATCTCAAGCAGACTCCTCACTGAGCACAGAGCTCAATGCCAGGCTCCATTCCATGATGCTGAGATCATGACCTGAGCCAAAACCAAGTCAGAGGCTCAAACGACTAAGCCACTCAGGCACCCCTGAAAATATCTGTGATTCTATTGATGACAAAGTCTAGGTATTGCCAATTACTATGGACTGTCACCTATATTAATAATTAAACAAAATGTTAAATTTCAGATCCAATCTAAAAATAAAGATGCATTTTTTTCCCATCCAATCCACAGACACCTTGTATTCCAAAAACAGATCCCCATGGACTTCAGTGTAAGACATCCTCTGGGGAGTTATAACTTTAAAACCTAGAGTGGGATCTTTGACCAGGGAATCTAGGCAATGTCCACCACAAGGGACAAGAAGTTCCTATTCTGGAAAGACAAACCACTTTCTTGATCTAAAGGAGCATCTATACCTTCTTACTCTCCTTCCTCCAATATATTACAACTCGACCTAACTAACATTCCTATAATAAGGACCTTACAAGTAAGACTACAAGGAAATTACACTAATATTTAGTTTAAGATGTAAAATACATTGCAGCTATTGGTACTATACAATCTAGATTGATGGTTCTCAATATTTAGTGTGCAAGGATCACCTGGGAAACTTGTTTCTTAAAAATGATTCTAAACCCATCATCAGAGTAGATCTAAAAGGGGAACAGAAATCTTCACTTTTACTAGCACCCAAAGCGATCCTTATGCAAGTGGTTAATTGCCAAACATTTGAGAAATACCAAGAGAATTAAAGAGAGGCCTCAAGCTCAACAAACAGAAGTACTAAACTATTAAGAAAATATAATTAGTATAATGAACATCCTCAAAGAGATTTAATCATTTATCATAATTATAAAAAGAATTGGAAACTAAAAATGGTATTACAGTTATAAAAATTACACAACTGAAGACTTGAACAGCAGAATGAACACCTAATAACAAAATCAGGGATGAGGAAACAAAGACAAAGAATTCTGCCAACATGAAAAATGGCAAGAATATGCGAACTATGAGAAATAAAATTAAAAGCCAGGAGACTCACCCAGGCAGGCCAACATCCATCTTACTAGGAGTTTCAGAAAAGAAAATAAATAAATAACAAGAGGAAAAAAAATCCTCTGCCTGGAAAAGGGTCTGGAAAATATACACAAAATCCTTAACCACAGTTATCTATGGCAATAAGAATGGAATGGAGGTGGAGTAAAAAGGAACACTAAAAATTCCTTTACATATTTCTGTAACTGTATGATTATTTTACAAGAATAAATTCAATCTTTATGAAATTGGGTAATTTAATCGTAAATGAATAAAATTAATGTCAAAGATGTACCAGAAAAACGTTAATAGAAAGAAAGCCATGAATATCAATATTAATACCAGCAAAATAGAATTCAGAGCAGACACTATGAAATAGACAAAGGGAAACATTTCATAAGGATAAAAGGTACAATCCATCAGGAAGTCATGATAGTCAAGAACATTTCTGAACCCAATAATATAAGTTTCTAAATATATGGAACAAAATGCCCCTAGAAATACAAGGAGAAAATGGAATTCTCCTGTAATATGGGAAAGTTCAAGACAGCTCTCTCAAACGTGATGTAGGAAATAAGAGAAAGAATGCAGATAATTTATTACAATTAAGGTAATGGATTTTTTAGAAGTGCCTATTGAACAGAGAGAGAATATACATTTTTTCAAATATATGTGGAACTTTCATAAAACCATAAATTAAGCCACGAAGAAAATTTACAAGTTTCAAAAAAATTCCAAAATCTTACAAATTAAAAGCTATATTTTTGACCAAAATTCAGTGAAACTAGATATTAATTTAAAAGAATGACAAAAACAAACAAAAGCCAAATTAAAAATTTTACAAGATCTTTCTGAGAGTCTTAGGCAAAAAAAAAAACACAAAAAAACAGTAGTTAGGTAGATAGATAGATATAGATGCTTATTTGGAAAAGAAAAAAAAAGAAATGTATTTCATCTCAAATATAAGGTGTCCAGAGGAAAACTGACATTGTGAATAAATTTATTTTTTTATTCCTGCTTTAAAATAAAAAGTAAATGTACTCAAGATATAAAAGAATAGCAGAATTAACACTCAGAAATTATCTTTCCTCCATACTTCATAAGAATTTGTTTTAAATCTCTGCTCTGCATTTCAATTTTAGCTTCTCCAACTTTTAGAGAAAAGAAATAAAAATCATTATTATATCTGGCCACCAGAAGCCTTTCCAAGCTTGGTATTAGGTTTATGAAATCATAAAACTTGAACATTCTCTATAATACCATGTACAACATGTATCTAATAGTCCCAACAGGCCAAGAGCAAGCAAGGTCTAGCAATCATTATTATCCAAATATTTTATTTACAATGCACTCATTCCTTTCCATTTTAAATCATCAAGATAGATGATCCTGTCCTTTTCTTATTGCGTAAATATTTATTATATGTATTAAAATCTCTCACCAGGTTCTCAAATGCCAGCAATTCATTATCTTTTCAACAAATATTTATTCAACAATTACTATGTACCTGGCACTGTGGTGGGCAATGGGAAATATAAATATGAATAAGACATCATTCCTCTACTCATAGAACTCATCTAGTAGGGAAAGGCAGGTACATAAACAAATAAATATATTCAACTCAAGACTTAGTATATTCCAACACTGACTACCATTTGTCACAAGAGCTATTATTTGGAAAGGATAATTATTGGGGGGAGGGGTTCATGAGAAGTGAGTTCAAGTTGTAACTCTAATTCCCATCTATTTGACCTTGAACAAGTCAATACAACTTGACGGAAGAGTAGTTTGCTGCTCTATAAAACACATAAGAGTTCCTGACCTATTAGCAAATACAGGGTAATCTGGTCCTAATAATATAATATGCAGATAAACACACTAAATACTGCAAATGTAAGGTGCTACTAATAAGCCAATACCCAGCACAATACCTCACACAAACTAGATTTAACAAAATCTATTGAATTTGAAGAGAACATTGTAACATCACCTATATTCAGATTTATCCCATTATAATGTATTTTATTAAATTTTAATAACTACTTCATATATATCATGGTATTATGAATAAAGATATTAATAACAATAATAAATAATAAAAAACATGTATGTAAAAACCTAGCTTAAAAAAAAAAGAACATGCTCTTAGCTTTAAACCTCCTGATGTGGTTATACACCCTCTCTCCTCACCCCCTCTGCCCCTAAATTTTGCATTAATTATACTTCTCCTTCTTTTAATAGCTTATCAGATATGTTTGCACCACTAAAAAATATATATATGGTTTAGTATTGCATGTCTCAACCTTTATAATAAATGAAAAAAAATCTTGTATAGGTTCTTACATTGCTTGCTTTTTTTGTAAAAGCTTTATGATTTGTTATTCATGTTAATGTTTATTGTCATAATTTATTCATTTTCATTCATTATTAGGTCTCATTCCTAATTTTCAGGGGAATGTTTTAATAACTCAGATGTAATTGTTTACTGTAGAATTTTGTGGAAACGCCTTACCAAGTAAAGAAAACTCACTTCTGTTCCTAGCTTGCTAGAAGTTTTAAATCAGATTGAATTTTTCTAATGTTTTCTCTGTCTTCTGAGATTAAAATATTGTTTTTCTCTATGGTAAATAACATCAATAGATGTTCTAACATTGAACTAACATCACTTTCCTAGAATTAATTCAACTTTGTCATAATGAATTCTTTTTTGTTTTGTTTTTACTAAATTCAATTAATTAACATATAATGTATTATTAGTTTCAGAGGTAGAGTTTGTCATAATGCATTCTTTACTGCCGAAAAGTTTGCTCACATTTTAAGATTTTTGCATCCTTAGATTGGCATGTGAATTCCTTTCCTATCTGGCCTGTGTAGTGTTGGTACTGATTCCACCAGCTTCATGTAATGAAATTGAAAAGCTGATACTTCTTTTGCTGTTTTCAGGAAGTTACATAAGAATACACTGACATATCCCCAGAAGGGTTTGTAATACTCCTCTGTTAATGTATCTGGACCTCATGGTTGCTTTGAGTAAAAACTGTTAACGACTAATTCAATTTAATTCTTTAATTTATATTATCTATTCCTGAGTTGGTTTTGGTAAGTTATATTTTTTAAAGATGTATTTATTTATTTTAGAGGGGGAGAGGAGCAGAGGGAGAGAGAGAATCCTGACGCACTCTCCAGTGAATGCAGAGCCCTACAGGGGCTCAATCCCAAGACCCTGACATCATGACTTGAACAGAAATCAAGAGTCCGTGCTTAACAGACTGAACCACCCATGGCCCCAGTAAGTTATATTTTAATAGGAATTTTTCCAATTTTTCTCTTTTATCTGTATAAATTTGTTCATAACATTCTCCCAATAACACAGTTTTTAGAATATTTAATATATCCTCCATGGTTATGCTACCTTTTTCACTTTTTTTTTTAAAGATTTTATTTATTTATCTGACAGAGAGACAGCGAGAGCAGGAGCACAAGCGGGGGAGTGGGAGAGGGAGAAGCAGGCTTCCCGCTGAGCAGGGAGCCCGATGTGGGACTCGATCCCAGGACTCTGGGATCATGACCTGAGCCGAAGGCAGACGCTTAACGACTGAGCCACCCAGGCGCCCTACCTTTTTCACTTTTACACACTGTTTTCAAATCACTGTCATTCTTTCTAGTGTATTGCACCAACAATTCGACAACTGTATTAATCTTTGCAAAAGACACGCTTTTGGCTTTGTTGAACTTCACAATAGTATCTTTGTGATTTAATTAATTTCTACTTTTTTAAAAGATTTTATTTATTTATTTGACAGAGAGAGACACAGTGAGAGCAGGAACACAAGCAGGGGGAGTGGGAGAGCAAGAAGCAGGCTTCCCACCAAGCAGGGAGCCCGATGCGGGGCTCGATCCCAGGATTCTGGGATCATAACCTGAGCCAAAGGCAGACGCTTAACAACTGAGCCACCCAGACTCCCTTAATTTCTATGCTTATCTTTTTTTCTTTTTTTTTTTAAGATTTTATTTATTTATTTGACAGAGAGAGACATAGCGAGAGAGGGAACACAAGCAGGGGGAGTGGGAGAGGGAGAAGCAGGCTCCCCGCAGAGCAGGGAGCCTGATGCGGGACTCAATCCCAGGACCCTGGGATCATGACCTGAGCTGAAGGCAGTCGCTTAACCGACTGAGCCACCCAGGTGCCCTATGCTTATCTTTATTATTTTATTCCTTCTAGGTTTCTTGTATTGTTTTCTTCCAAACTTGAAGTAGAAACAATATGTACCTGGCCCTCTGCTAGACAGTGGAGAATATAAATATGAATAGATTTTATTAACTTTCAGCTTTTCTTCTTTCCTAATATAAGTATTTTAGTTGATAAATTTCCCTCTTAGTACTCCCTTTAGTTATATCCCTCAAATTGTGTTATTTTCATTATTTCCCAGTTATAAGTATTTTTTAATTTCAATTATAATTTAATCTTTGATCCAATAGTTACACAAATGTGCTTTTCAAAAAAAATTCCAAATAGTGGGGTAATTTCATTTATTACCTAAATATACTTCTAGGTGGCCTGCAGATATTAGTTCTTTGAAAATCCCATGGTCAATTTTTGTTCATTTTCCATGTGTCCTTGAAAAGTACGTGTTATAACCTCCTGGTTACTTTAAACTTTTATCACTAGATAGTAATCATCGTTAGTAATTTATTTTGAAAAATATAAAAATAGCTACACCAGCATTCTTGGTTAGGATTTCTTGGATATTTTTTTCACCTTTGACATTCAAACTTCTTATAAATAACATATAGCTAGATTTTGGTTTCTATTCTAAGCTCTCAGTACTAGTGCTTTTAAGAGTATAGCTTTTAATGTACATTTATTATGATTACAGAAATATTTGAATTCATTTTATCATCATATTTTCTATTATCTATTTGTCCCATTTTTTTCCTAGGGTTTTTTTTCTCTCCACTTGTTTCTTCTTTTGGATAGACCAAGTTTCATATTTTGTCATTCTATTTTTCCCTCCTCCACATTTTCAAATTATACTATTGTTCCACATTTCTTAGCAGTTACTGTAGATGTTTTAACATGCTTACTTGGAGTGACTAAGGTAAATCAATACATTTATCTCTCTTCCAAGAAAATACTAAGATCCTAGAACATTTAACTCTTATTCCATTCTTCCTTAACTATATGCTATTATTTCCAGGCACATTAATTCTGTATTTTTAATTATACTAAGTATACATAAATATTAATCCTTTATAAAAGTTAATATTTGAGCAGTAGTAACCCCATATATTCACCATTCCTCTCCTTACAAATTCTTGTATTTGTAACTTTTTTCTTTCTCTTCAGAAATTTTTTCAGTGAAGTTGTTGACAAACTATACAACTTTGCAGTTGTGTAAAAATGTCTTTATCTTTGTTCTTGAAATATAGTTGCATTATATACAAATTCAAGGTTAGCAGTTACATTCTTTCAGGACTTAAAAGGGGGAATCCACTGTCTTATACCAACTATATTTGAGAAACCAGCTATCAGACATCACTCACTTCTGCATTACTTTTCAACACCATTATCGAAGAAACTACACTTTTTCCCATTTTGTATTCTTAGTACCCTCCTCAAGGATTACTTGACTATAAATGTTTGAATTTATTTCTGGGCTATCTATTCTGATCCATTGGTCTATCTGCATGTTTTTCATGCCAGTATCATACTGTTTTAATTACTTTACCTCTGTAATATATTTTGGAATCAGAAAGTGTAATGCCTTCAGTTTTGTTCTTTTTTCTCAAGATTACTTTGGCTATTTGGGGTCTTTGTGGTTCTATATGAATTTTATTATTGTTTTTTCTATCTATGTAAAGAATGCCATAGGGATTTTCACAGGGTCGGTACTGAACCTTGTAGATACTTTGACTAGCATGGACATTTTAACAATATTGAGTCTTTCAATCCATAAAAATGAGATGTCTTATAATTTCTATATCCTCTTTAATTTTCTTCATCAGTGCTTTATAGTTTCTAATGTGCAAGTGTTTTAACTCTTTGGTTAAGTTTATTCATAAGTATTTAAATTTTTTGTGGCTATTGTAAATGGGATTGTTCTCTTAAACTGTTTTTCAGAAAGTTCATTTTTTATATGTTGATTTTGTATCCTGCAACTTTACTGAATTTTTTTATTGTATTTCTAACAGGGTTTTTTTGTTGTTGTTGCTGTTGAATCTTTAGGGTTTTCTACTTACATGATCATGTAATCTGCAAACAGAGATAGTTTTACTTCTTCCTTTCCAATTTCCAAATGCCTTTACTTTTTTTCTTATCTAATTGCTCTAGCTGGAACTACAAGTACTATGTTGAATGGAAGTTATCCCTCCCTTGTACTAGATCTTAGAGAAAAAGATTTAAGTTTTTCCTCATTGATTATGATGTTAGCTGTGGGGTTTTCATATATGGCCTTTACATATGTGGGCTTTATTGTTGAAATAAGTTACTTCTGTACCTAATTTGTTGAGAGTTTTTATCATGAACAGGATAATGAATTCTGTAAAATACTTTTTTTGCACCTATCAAGATGATCATATGGGTTTTATCTTTCATTATGTTAATGTGCTATATTACACTGGTTGATTTGAGTATGCTACACCATCCTTGCATCCCAGAAATAAATCCCACTTGGTCATGATGTATAATCCTTTTAATGTACTGTTAAATTCAGTTTGATAGTATTTTCTTGAAGACATGTGCATCTATGTTCATTAGGGATATTGGCCTATACTTTTCTTATGGTGTCTTTGTCTGCATTTGGTGTTAGGGTGATCCAGCCTCAAAGAATGAGCTTGCAAGTGTTCTCTCTTCCAACAAGTGTTATGGTTTTAGAAAAGTTTAAGAATACCTGGTATAATTTCTTCTTTGAATGACTGATAGAATTCATCAATGTTTGAATGTTTGATAGAATTCACCTGTGAAGCCATCTCGTCCTGAGCTTTTCTTAGGAGGTTTTTTTGATTACTCTTTCAATCTCCTTCTTTGTTTTTGTTCTATTCAAATTTTCTATTTCTTCTTGATTCAATCTTGTCAGGTTATAAGTTTTTAAGAACTTACCCATTTCTTCTAGGTTATCTAATTTGTTGGCATATAATTGTTCATAGATTCTTATGATTCTTAGTATTTCTGTGTTATCAGTTGTAATGTCTCCTCTTTATGATTTTATTTCAGTCTTTTTTCTTTCTTAGTCTAGCTTAATGCTTCTGTATTATCTTTTTCAAAAAAGTTCTTAGTTTCATTGATCTTTCTACTGTCTGGTTTCTACTTCATTTATTTCTGCTCAGATCTTTGTTATTTCATCTGCTAATTTGGGGCACATTTTGCTCTTCTTCCCTAGTTCCTTAAGGTATAAAGCAATTTCTTTATTTACTTTTTTCTTTACGTAGGCATTTATCACGATAAACTTCCCTCTTAGTACAGCTTTTGCTGCATCCCATAATTTTTAATAAGCTATAACTTCATTTTCATTTATCACAAGATATTTTTTAAATACCCATTTAATTTCTTCTTTAGCCCAATTGTTGTTCATAAGTGTATTTTTTAGTTTTCACATATTTGTGAATTTTCCCATTTTCCTGCTATTATGGATTTCTAGTTTCATATCATTAAAGACAGAAAAGAAACTTCAAATGATTTCAAACTTCTTATAGTTATTAAGACTTATTTTCTTTGCTTATTAAGACATTTTGTGTACACTTTTTTGCTGTTGAGTAGAAGTTTCTATATATGCCTATTAGGTCTATCTGGTCTATACTGTTTTTCAAGTCCACTGTGTCTTCATTGTTCTCTCAGAATGTACTATCCATTATTAGAAGTGGGATATTAACATCTCCTACTCTTATTGTATTGCTGTCAATTTCTCCCTTCAGAGCAGTAAATATTTGCTTTATATATTCAGGAACTCTAATGCTGGGTACACATATATTTATAATCATTATAACTTCCTGTTGAATTGACACTACTATCTATATGTAATGACCTTCTTTGTCTCTAGAGATAGTTTTTAATTTAAACTATATTTTCTCTGATGTAAGTATAGCCACTCTGGCTTTGTCTTAATTACCATTGCATGGGATATTTTTTTTTCCATCCCTTCGCTTCCATTCTGTGTGAGTTATGAAAACAAAAGTGAGTTTCTTATAGACAGCTTATAGTTAGAACTTGGTTCTTTATTCAGCCACTCTATGTCTTTTGATTGGAGAATTTAATCCATTTATACTTAAAGTATTTATTATTAGGTAAGGATTTGCAACTACAAGTTTGTTTTTATCTGACTGTTCAATAATTTCTTTGTCCCTTTCTTCCTTTCTTGCTATATTCCTTTGTGATTTGAAGACTTTTTGTGGTAGTATGTTTTAATTCCTTTCTCTTTACCTTTTATGTATCTATAAGTTTTTTCTTTGTGATCACCACGAAACACATCTTATAACACTCTAGTTTAAGCTGATAAGAATTTAACATGAATTGCATACAAACAACTAAACTTTTATTTCACCTTCCCATTATACCCTAGTGATGTTACAATGTACATCCTTTTATATTGTCTATCCATTAACATAATTTCATTACAGTTATTTTGAATATATTGTCTTTTAACTTTAGTATAAGAATTAAAAATTATTTACTCACCACCATTATAGTAATACAGTGTTCTGTTTTGTCCATATAATTACCTTTTCCAATGAGTTTCATACTTTTTTATCTTTTATGTTGTTTAGAGTCTAGTCATCTCAATTTGAGGACCTCCCTTTAGCATTTCTTGTAAGTAGATATACTGGTGATGAACCTTTTCATTTTTGAGAAAGTCTTTATCCTTTCTTCATTTTTGAAGGACAAGTTTGCCAAGTATAATATTCTTGATTTGTATTTCTTTTTCTTTCAGAAATTTGAATATATCATCACATTCCCTTCTGGTCAGCAAGGTTCCTGTTAAAGAAGCTATTGATAGTCTTATGAGAGTCCCCTTGAATGTCACAATTCATTTTCTCTTGTTGCTTTCAAATTTCTCTTTGTCATTATTTTTTGACAATTTGGTTATAATGTTTCTTGGTATGGGTCTCTCCCATTCATCATTTTTGGTATTCTTTGGATTAGGTTAAAGGAACTCTGTGGCATCATCAAACATAATAACATGTATTATAGGGGGATCCAAAAAGAAGAGAGAGAAGGGGATAGAAAATTTATTTGAGGAAATACTATCTGAAAATTTCCCTCATCTGGAGAAAGAAATAGACACTTGGGCCCAAAAAGGGAGCATCTAACAAGATGAATCCAAGGAGGGTACAACAAAATACATAACAATTAAAATGGTAAAAAGTAATAATGAAAGAATTGTAAAAGCACCAAGAGTTACATACAGGAAAACCTGTAAGACTATCAGCTGATTTTTCATCAGGAACTTTGCAGGCCAGAAGAGAGTGGTATGATATATTCAAAGTGCTGAAAGGGAAAAAAGCCACAAACAAGAACACTCTACCCAGTAAGGTTATCATTCAGAACTAAAAGAGATATGAAACTTCCCAAACAAAAGTTAAATGACTTCATCATCACTAAACGAGCCTTACAAAGAATATTAAGGGTGGGGGATGCCTAGGTGGCTCAGTTGGTTGGGCATCTGCTTTTGGCTCAGGTCCTGATCCCAGGGTCCTGGGATCTGGGAAATAGAGCCCCACAGGAGCCTGCTTCTCACTCTCCTTCTCTCTCTGCCTGCCACTCCCCGTGCTGTGCTCTCTCTCTGTCAAATAAATAAAGAAAATCTTTTAAAAATATATATTAAAGGGAATTCTTTAAGGGGCAAGGAAAGGCCATAACTACTTATTAAAAAAATAAATAAATAAATAAAGGGGAAAATTTCACAGGTAAAAGCAAACGTACAGCAAAGGTAGTATATTAATCATATATAAAGCCAGTATGGAAGTTGAAACACAAAAGTAGTAAAATAAATTATATATACAAAAGCTAGTCAAGAGATACACAAAATAAAAAAATATAAAATATGACATCATATACATGGATAGAGGAGTAAAAATTTAGTGTTTTAGGAATGTGCTTGAACTTAAGCAAGCATCTACTTAATATAGACTGCTGTATAGATAGAATGTTATATATGAATCCAATGTAACCACAAATCAAAAACCTATAATAGATACAGAAAAATTGAAAAAAAAAAGTATAATACAAAAGAAAGTCATCAAACCACAAGGGAAGAGAGCAAAAAAAGAAGAAAGAAACAGAGAAGAACTACAAAAACAAGAAAACAATGAACAAAATGACAATAAGTACATACCTATCAATAATTACTTTAAATGTAAATGGACTAAATGCTCCAATTAAAAGACACAGGGCGACTGAATGGGTAAAAAAGTGAGACCCATCTTTATATTGCCTTTAAGAAACTTACTTCAGACCTAAGGACACAAACAGCCTGAAAGTGAGGGAGGTAAAAAGATATTCCATGCAAATGGAAGCAAAAAAAGGTGGAGTAGCAATACTTATATCACACAATGTAGACTTTAAAAGAAAAACTGTAACAAAAGACAAAGAAGGGCATAACATACTGATAAAGGGATCAATCCAACAACGGGATATAACAATTATACATACCTATGCACCCAACATAGAAGCACTTAAATACCTAAGGAAAATATTAACAGACCTACAGGAAGAAATTGACAGGAATACAAAAATAGTAGGAGACTGATCTGAAGGGGCAACGGTACCCCAATGTTTAAAGCAGCAATGCCCACAATAGCCAAACTGTGGAAAGAGCCAAAATGTCCATGAATAGAGTAATGGATAAAGAAGATGTGGTGTATATGTATGCGTGTGTGTATATATATATACACACACACAATGGAATATTACTCAGCCACCAGAAAGAATGAATACTTACCATTTACATTGACGTGGATGGAACTGGAGGGTATTATGCTGAGTGAAATAAGTCAGTCAGAGAAAGAAAATTATCATATGGTTTGACTCATATATGGAATATAAGAAACAGCACAGAGGATCATAGGGAAGGGAAGGAAAACTGAATGGGAAGTCATCAGAGAGGGAGAAAAACCATGAGAGAGTCTTTTTTTTTTTTTAAGATTTTATTTATTTATTTGAGACAGAATGAGAGAGAGAGAGCACATGAGAGGGGGGAGGGTCAGAGGCAGAAGCAGGCTCCCTGCCAAGCAGGGAGCCCAATGCGGGACTTGATCCCGGGACTCCAGGATCATGACCTGAGCCGAAGGCAGTCGCTTAACCAACTGAGCCACCCAGGCGCCCCGAGAGAGTCTTAACTATAGGAAACAAACTGAGGATTCCTGAGGGGAGGTGGATGGGGGGGATGGGGTAATTTGGTGATGGACATTAAGGAGGGAATGTGATATGATGAGCACAGGGTGTTATGTGCACCTAATGGGTTGTTGAACACTGTATCTGAAACTAATGATGTACTATATGTTGGCTAATTGAATTTAAATTTTAAAAAAAAGAGTAGGAGACTTTAATACCCCCACTTACCGCAATCAGCCAGACAGAAAATCAATAAGGAAATAGTGGTTTTGAATGACACATTAGACCAGAGGGACCTAAAAGATATATACAGAAAATTTCATCCCCAAACAGCAGAATACACATTCTTTTCAAAGGCACATAGAACACTTTCCAGAACAGATCACACATTGGGCCACAAAACAAGTCTCAATAAATTTAAGAAGACCTAAATGATATCTAGCAATAAATGTGTAGATTGCTTTGGGTAGTATAGACATTTTAACAATATTTATTCCTCCAATCCATGAGCATGAAATGTTTTTCCATTTCTTTGTGTCATCTTCAATTGTTTTCATAAATGTTGTATAGATTTCAGAGTACAAGTCTTTTACCTCTTTGGTGAGTATTATTCCTAGGTATCATTGTTTTTGGTGCAAAGCAATCTACACATTTAATGCAATCCCTATCAAAATACTACCAGCATTTTTCACAGAGCTAAAACAAACAATCCTAAAATTTTCATGGAACCACAAAAGACCCAAAATAGCCAAAGCAACCTTAAAAAAGAAAACCAAAGTTGGAGACATCACAATTCTGGACTTCAAGTTATATTACAAAACTATAGTGGTCAAAACAGTATGGAACTGGTGCAAAAATAGACACATAGAGCAAGACACAACAGAATAAAAAAACCAGAAATAACCCACAACTATATGGTCAATTAATCTTTGACAAAGCAGAAAGAAATATCCAATGGGAAAAGAACAGTCTCTTCAACAATGGTATTGGGAAAACTGGACAGCAACATGCAAAAGAATGAAACTGGACCACTTTCTTACACCAAACACAAAAATAAATTCAAAATGGATGAAAGACCTAAATGTGAGACCTGACACCATAAAAATCCTAGAAGAGAGCACAGGCAATGTCCTCTTTGACATTGGCTATAGTAATTTCCTTCTATTTACGTCTCCTGAAGCAAGGGAACAAACACAAAAAGACCTATTGGTATTTCCTTTTTTTTTTTAAGATTTTGTTTATTTGACGGAGAGAGAGCACAAGCAGGGGAGGAGCAGTGGGAGAGGAAGAAGCAGAATCCCCACTGAGCAGGGAGGCTGATGTGGGGCTCATCCTAGGAGCCTGGGATCATGACCTGAGCCAAAGGCAGACACTTAACAAACTGAGCCACCCAGGTGCCCCAGACCTATTGGTATTTCATCAAAATAAAAAGCTACTGCACAGGGAAGGAAACAACAAAACTAAAAGGCAATATACAAAATGGGAGAAGATATTTGGAAATGACATATCTGATAAAGGGTTAGTATCAAAAGTATATAAAGAACTTATAAAACTCAACACCCAAAAAATGAATAATCCAATTTAAAAATGAGCAGAAGAATGAAGAGACATTTTTCCAAAGAAGACATACAGATGGCCAATGGATACATGAAAAGATGCCCAACATCACTCATCATTAGGGAAATAGAAATCAAAACTACAATGAGATATCACCTCATACCTGTCATAATGGCTAAAATCAACAATACAAGAAACATCAGGTGCTGGCAAGGATGCGGAGAAAGGGGAACCCTCCCGCACTGTTGGTGGAAATGCAAACTGGTGCCACCATTCTGGAAAACAGTATGAAGATTCCTCAAGAAGTTAAAACTAGAACTACCCATCAATCCAGCAATTGCACCACTAGATATTTACCCAAAAAATACAAAAATGTTAATTCAAAGGGATATATGCATCCCAATGTTTATTGAAGCATTGTCTACAATAGCCAAATTACGGCAGCAGCCCAAGTGATCAACTGATGAATGGATAAAGAAGAGATGGCATATATATATATGTGTATATATATATATATATATATATATATATATACACACAACAGAATATTACTCCACCATAAAAAATAAAATGAAATCTTGCCATTTGCAATGACATGGATGGAGGTAGAGAGCATTATGCTAAGCAAAATAAGTCAGTCAGAGAAAGACAAACCCCATATGATTTCACTCATATGTGCTATTTAAGAAACAAAACAAATAGGGGCACCTGGGTGGCTCAGCCATTAAGCATCTGCCTTCAGCTCAGGTCATGATCCCAGGATCCTGGGATCGAGCCCCACATCAGGCTCCCTGCTCAGCAGGAGGTCTGCTTCTTCCTCTCCCACTCCCCCTGCTTGTGTTCCTGCTCTCACTATCTCTCTGTCAAATAAATAAATAAAATCTTAAAAAAAAAAAAAGAAAGAAAACAAAGGAAAAAAAGAGAGACAAACAAGAAACAGACTCTTTACTACAGAGAACAAACTGATGGTTACTAAAGGGGAGGTGAATGGGGAGATGGGTTAAATTAGTGATAGGGATAAAAATGCGCACTTGCTGTGATGAGGACCAGGTGTTGTATGGAAGTGTTGACTATACTGTACACCTGAAACTAATACTACACTGTATGTTTGCTAACTGGAATTTAAATAAAACCTTTTAAAAATTTTAGAAAATAAAAAAGAAATCAATTGCAAGAAAAAAAAACTGAAAAAAAAAAAACCCCACAAACATGGAGGTGAAACAACAATAGTAGCTACTAAACAACTTACGGGTCAATGAAAAAATAAAAAAGGAAATAAAAAAATACATGGAGACAAATGAAAATTAGAACCCAATGACCCAAAATCTTTGGGACAAAACAAAGGCAGTTCTAAGAGGGAATTTTAGTGATACAGGCTTACATCAAGAAACAAGAAAAATCTCAAGTAAACATCCTAGCCTTATATCTATGAGAACTAAAAGAAGAAGAACAAAGCCCAAATAGAGCAGAAGACAGGAAGTAATAAAGATTAGAAAGGAAGTAAGTGAACTATAGACTACAAAATAATAGAAAGGGTCAATGAAACCAAGAGCTGTGTCTTTGAAAAATGAGTAAACCTTTAGTCAAATTCAACAAGAAAAGGCAGGAATCAAATAAAATCAGAAATGAAAGAGGAGAAATAACAACTGATATTACAGAACTACAAAGAATTATAAGAGAATATTATGCAAAATTATATGCCAACATATTGGACAACCTGGAAGAAATGAATAAATTCCTAGAAACACAATCTGCTAGAACAAAATCAAGAAAATAGAAAACTTGAACAGACCAATTAATAGTAATGAAGAATCAATCAAAAGACTCCCAACAAACAAAAGTCCAAGACTAGATGGCTTCACAAGTGAACTTCCCCAAACATTTAAAGAAGAATTAATACCAATTCTACTCAAACTATTCCAAAAAATAGGAGAGGAAGAAAAAGTTCCGTATTCATTCTATGAGGCCAGCATTTCACCTTGGCACCAAAACCAAAGATACTACAAAAAAAGAAAACTACAAAAAAAAAAAAAAAAGCTACAAAAAACAAAAGATACTACAAAAAAAAATCTCTGATAAACACAGATGCAAAAATCCTCAACAAAATATTATAAATGGAATTCAACAGCACATTAAAAAGATCATTTACCAGGACCACATGAAATTGATTCCAGGGATGCAAGAGTGGTTCAATATTCACAAATCAATGTGATACATCACATTAACAAGAAGAAGGATAAAAACCATGTGATCATTTCAACAGATACAAAAAAAGCATTCGGCAAAGTACAACATCCATTCATGATAAAAACTCTCAACAAAGTGGATTCAGAGGAAACATACCTCAACATAATAAAGACCATATATGAAAAGCCCAAAGTTAGTATCAGACTCAATGGGAAAAAACTGAAAACTTCCTCTAAAATCAGGAACAAGACAAGAATGGCCACTCTCACCACTTGTATTCAGTGCAAGATGGGAAGTCCTAGCCATAGCAATCAGATAAGAAAAAAAATAATATAAGGTATCCAAATTGATAAGGAAGAAGTAAAACTATCACTATTTCAGATAACATGATAGCATGTTATCTGAAAAAAACTATTAGAACTAATAAATGAATTCAGTAAAGTTGCAGGATACAAAATTAATATACAGAAATCTATTGCATTTCTATACACTAACAACAAAGTAGCAGAAAGAGAAATTAAGAAAACAATCCCATATAAAAATGCAACAAAAAGAATAAAATACCTAAGACTAAACTTAACCAAGGAGGTAAAAAACCTATACTCTGAAAACTATAAGACAACTTATGAAAAAAAGTGAAGATGAGGGGTGCCTGGGTGGCTCAGTCGGCTCAGTGCCTGCCTTCAGCTCAGGTCATGATCCCAGGGTCCTGGGATTGAGTCCTGCATCAGTCTCTGTGCTCAGCAGGGAGCCTGCTTCTCCCTCCCCCTCTTCCTCTGCCTGGTGCTCCCCCAGCTTGTGCTCTCTCTCTCTCTGTCAAATAAATAAATAAAATCTTTAAAAAAAAAAAAAGTGAAGATGACACAAACAAATGAAAAGATATTCCATGTTCATGGATTGGAAGAATTAATATTATTAAAGTGTCCAAAGCAATCTACAGATTCAATGCAATCCCTATCAAAATACCAATAGCATCTTTCACAGAACTAGAACAAATAATACTAAAATTTGTAGGGAACCACAAAAGACCTCAAATAACCAAAACAATCTTGAGAAAGAACAAAGTTGGAAGTATCACAATCCCAGATTTCAAAATATACTACAAAGCTACACTAATCAAAACAGAATGGTATTGGCAAAAATAGACACATAGATCAATAGAATGATATAAAGAGCCTAGAATAAATCCACACCTATATGGTCAATTGACCTGTGACAAAGGAGGCAAGAATATAATATGGGGAAAAGACAATCTCTTCAATAAATGGTGATGGGAAAACTGGACAGCTACATATAAAAGAATGACACTGGACCACTTTCTTACACCACACACAAACTCAAAATGGATTAAAGACCTAAATGGGGGATGTAAAACTATAAAACTCCTAAAGAAAACAGAAGCAGTAGTTGACATTGGCCTTACCAACATATTTATGGATATGTCTCCTCAGGCAAGGGAAACAAAAGCAAAAGTCAACTCTTAGGACTACACCAAAATTAAATGCTTTTCCACCAGGGAAATGCAAATCAAAACTACAATGAGTTATCACCTCACACCAGCCACAATGGCTAGTATCACAAAGACAAGAAATAAGTGTTTTCAAGAATATGGAGAAAAAGGACCCCTCTATGCACTGTTGGTAGAAAAATAAATTGGTGCAACCATTGTTAAAAACAGTATGGAGTTTCCTCAAAAAATTAAAAATATAACTACCATACAGTCCATTAATTTCCCTACTGGTTATTTTCTCCCAAAAAAACCCAAAAATACTAATTCAAAAAGAAATATGCATGCCTATGTTTATTGCAGCATTATTCACAGTATTTAAACTATGGAGGCAACCAAATGTCCATTGATAAATGAATGGATAAAGAAGAAATGGTATATATCGACAATGAAATATTATACAGCCATAAAAAGGATGAAATTTTTGCCATTTGCAACAACATGGATGGACTTAGAGGGTACTATGCTGAATGAAATAAGTCAAATAGGGAAGACAAATACCATATGATTTCATTTATATGTGGGATCTACAAAACAAAACAAACAAGCAAAAAAAAAAAAAAAACCACACACACACACACACAAAAAAAACCAGAACCCATATTTTAAATACAGAGAACAAACTGGTTGTTGCCAGAGGTGAGATGGGTGAGGGGATGAGCAAAATAGATGAAGGGGATGAAGGGGTACAAACTTCTATTTATAAAAAAAATAAGTCATAGCGATAAAAAGTACAGCATAGGGAATACAGTCAATAATACTGTATTATATTGTATTACAGCATACATTATATGCTGACAGATGGTGACTACATTTATCATGGTGAACACTGATACATATGCTGTATACCTGAAATTAATAATATATTGTATGTCAATTATACTTCAACAATTAAAATAAAAACAAAAACTGTTCCTCAAGGAGAATCTGGGAAATGGGGGTTCCATCTCATTTATAAGGTGCTGTGTTAGAGGTGGAGTTTATGGTGAAAGTGTATTACTCCCAGCTTTTCCTACCAATTTTGATGTAGGTATTTTCTCAGTTTGCTCAATGCACAATAATCTCTCAACTAATTGCTGGATTTCTCTCAAAGGTAATTGATCCATGCGTGGTTGTTTATTCAGTGTGTTTGTGGGCAGAGGGAAAGTCAGAGTCTTCTATTCTGCCATCTTGCTGAGAATAGAGCTCTCCTCCTTTTCTTTTAAAAATATTCTTTTTGGTTTTGGTGTTCTTCAGCTTCACTACAATATGTATAAATGTGGTTTTCATTTTCTATCTTGCTTGAGAATTATTGGGGTTCTTACCTATGAAGGTCAATATCTTCCATCGATGCTAGGAAATTCTTAGTATCTTTTTTATATTTTTCTCTTTTCTGGATCTTACATTAGAATATTTTAAAACTTGTCACACATCTTCCATGTATCTTAACTGTTTTAAAAAATATTATTTTTTCTGTCTCTGTGGTGCATTATAAAGAACTTCTTCAAATCTCTCTCTCAGATCATTAATTCTCTATCTAATCTCCCATCTTGCCTAACCATTGAATTTTTCACGATTATGGTTTTCATTTTAGATAGTTCTGCCTAGTCAATTTTGACAGCTTTTTCTTCCTTCACCATACTCCTCATACTTTAGTAAATAAGTAAGTGAATAATGTATATTAAGCATATTTATATTCAGTATCATAATTTCAATATCTGCAGTGTTTGAAGTTCTGATTCTGCAGTTTTTTTTCTGCAAAGTTTCATTCAGGTACCTGGCTTATTTGTGTGTCTGGTGACAGTTTATTTTCCTTAGACCTGTACGGGAATTTTTTGTGCACTAGGTAAAAAGTGCACAGAGAACTTGAGTTTACTTCTGGCAAGTTCTTAGAGTTATTGCCAAGACAGAACAACTTTATATTTTCAGCTTGGGTTTTAGAGGCTATTCAGATAATATGAATTCTGACCCAAAGTCCAGATAAGGATAAACTTATGGGTAAAAAGTCTCTAAGATAGTGATGCCTGGGTGGCCCAACTCTTCATTTTGGCTCAGGTCATGATCTCATCAGGGTTGGAGATTGAGCCCCCCTTCAGGTCCCACACTCAGCAGGAAGTCTGTTCACTCCCTCTCCCTCTCCTCCCTCTGCCCTTCCCCTCACCCCACTCTTGCTTGTATGTGTGTGTGCGTTCCTGCGCACTCTCTCTAAAATAAATAAATAAATGTTTAAAAAAAAAAAAAAAAAACACCTCCAAGGTATTTTGTGCTCTTTTTTCTGAGCTGTCCAGAGCCGAAGTTAAGCCAGCCAAGTTTTCCTATCTCCTGCTATAGGGACTAGTGTTTTTCTTGTTCATCCAATAAGGTGGTCAAATTGAAGGATTCTCAGCTTCATGCAAAGAGTCTCATGTGACCTTCCATGTGGCAGGATATAAGCTTTGTCTTTTGTCCTCAGTTCATGGTCTTTCAAAAATCCAAGCTACAAACCATAATGGAAAAGAAATTCTCACATCTGCCAGCACAATGCTGTTGCTCACTTGCCTGTCTGGATGTCTGTTCTTTGTATCTGGCTGACCTCAATGAATTTCCCTAATTTACCTATCAGGTTACCCATGTATTTTAAAATATTTTATATATCACTTTTAGTTCTTCTGGTTCACTATATTTCTAGAAACCAAAACTTTAAAAAAAAAAAAATCCTATTACCGTGCTTTTAGACATCAGTGATGCCCATTTTTCTTCAGCTACTAAATGCTAACCTGATTGACAGAGGTCCTGTTTTCTCCTTCAGGTAAAAACATTCCTCAAAATTATTACTCTAAGTAAAGGCAGCATATCTTGGCAGTTGCAGGGAACCTAAACTAAGGCTAGATATTAGGCTAAATAGCTACTAAGAATAGAGAATTTTTCTCTTATCACAGAAAAAAATCTAAGAAGCCTATCACTTAGATATGTTTCTGGTAGCTACCTCACTAAATTCATGTCCCAGTTAAAAGTTAAGTAGAGCAACATACCCCAAGTACATACAACTACCAGTTGGCGAAAGGAGAGAAAAAAAAAGGAGTAAGGGGAAAATGCTCTTCAATCCAAATCACAAAATGACATACAGCATTGCTACCTACATTTTCCCTTTCTTCCCTCCTTCCTTCAATTCAATGATAATCACCTTGCACTTAGTATGTACAGGGCATTGTTCTAGGTGTTGGGAATACAATAGGGAATAAAGTAATGAATGATGATACATAAATGAATATCTAAAAATAAGAAAATATGATAGTTCTTTGAAGATGAAAAAATACTAAAAAATTCCTTTGTTATTATCATCTTTATCACATGAGGATCTGGATAATTCTTACAGACCATGATTACAAAAGCTCACTGCACAAGAGAAAATATGTCTTAATGGACTTGGAGTTTCAAAGCAATTTTCACTGGCAAAGTTTCTTGCTTAAAGGTATTTTCAAAATTCTGTTAATCTATAATTTGACACTTCTCAACTCTCATTCAGTCACAAATGCAAAAGAAACACCCTATAATTCACCTTAGGCTCTCCAATAAATCAATCAATTTAGCTTTTATAGTGTTATAATTCAAGTTCTATTTTCTCCTTTACCAATAAATCTCAGATTCCATACCCACAACCAGCCGTGGACCAGAATGAAAGATTTAACAAAGCTTCGGCATGGTAGTTGTTGAATAAGCACTCTGATACATTTCCGCACTATAAACATTTAATGAGACTTACTCCGAACAGAGTATTTACTACATCAGTTTATTTCATAGTATTATATTTGTAGAAGCAAGACAGAGCAAAGGTTATTTTGGATCTTTTACCAGTACAGCTTCCTATAAATAAAGAAAAATGCAACCATTTAATTTACAAAACCATTTTAAAAAGCTAAATGCTCAATAAATTCTGCTTTATCTAGTTCAGACAGCCTCAGCAGCTATTTGTAACTCAGATATTTTATATATATATATATAATTCAGGCATTTTGTAGTGGTGTGAGCATCCTTAGCTTTAACAGAGAACTGATTTCAAAGGTTAAGACGGCATTAAGATTTCTGGGAAATATCTTTGCAACTCCCTCCTGCCTTGTTCAGAAGTGAGTTAGCCACTTATCTTGAGAAAGGGGAGACTCCATCACTATGCCTATTCCCACTCCCATCAATGCTATGCACACACACACACACACACTCTCTCTCTCTCTCTCTCTCTCTTTCTCTAACCACTGCCTTATCTTGCCTGTAGCAGCCACTTTCAACTAAAGTCAGAAAGGAGAAGTCCCCAAAAAAGGAACAATTTGGAAATCATCTGTCTTCTTCTATATTCCTAAGAACATAGAATGAGTGTCTGGGATAAACTGGACATCTTATCCCCTGACACAATTCTGTTTAGTGCTATGAAAAATGCTATCTACAATCCTGTCTGTCCACTTTAACAAATTTCACCTCACCATATTAGCCACTCTCCAAATATAGACTAGTTCTACTTAAATGACCCAGATACTTGGTTACATTTATAATTTCTCTGATGGTTCATACAGACTAATAATCTTAGCATAAATTAAGCACATTAAGTTGTATCTGTGAGAACTCAGTATAGCACAGAACTTAGAAATACCTTCTAGAACCAGACTAGATCACTTCCTGGAAACTACCACTCACTGGCCTTCCGATTTGAGCAAGTTATATAACTTATCTAAGTCTCAGTTTTATTTTGTTTTATTCTGTACATTTATGTTGTACATATATACAAATACGTTTATGTTAACGTTTAGCTATCAAGAAATAATACGGGGCGCCCGGGTGGCTCAGTCGTTAAGTGTCTGCCTTCAGCTCAGGTCATGATCCCAGGGTCCTGGGATCGAGCCCCACATCGGGCTCCCTGCTTGGCAGGAGGCCTGCTTCTCCCTCTCCCACTCCCCCTGCTTGTGTTCCCTCTCTCGCTGTGTCTCTCTCTATCAAATAAATAAATAAAATCTTGAAAAAAAAAAAAAGAAATAATACATACCAATGTATGGGGAGACCTAATATTCCACTAGTATCACTGGTATAAAATTACTAAGAAACACAATCTTGCCCACAAGGAGTTTTCAGTCTTACTATGGGTACCGTTCAAGAGTCACCACTAATCATCTAACTTATTTAGTTTCTAGAACTTTCACATAGATGCTAATAATTAGGAACTTAATAAATTTTTGCATGGGTGCCAATAATAAGGAATTTAATGTTAGATAAGAAGTAAAGACATCTGTTTAAAGACATGTAACTAAAGGAAAACCATAAAGGTTACTCTAAATGTAAATGAATTAGATTTTCATAAGTTTATCATGAAAGTAATAATGTTACGAACAATACAGGAATTACATGTGTTATTTTTTAAGTTACTAGTAATACTTTAGTAATTTTAATTGCATTGATTTCATTAGGGAAGACTTTGCCTCCAAATAGTCATTTCCACTAATGATAAGGAGAGCTAAAATTTACTGAGCACTTATTATGTGCCAGTCACTGTTCTAAGCATTTTACCTGTATTATTAGTTCACTGATTCTGACAACACTATGATGTAGGCCCTATTATTCTTCCCATTTTAGAGGTGAGAAAACTGAGAATTAAATAACTTTCCTGGGGCACCTGGGTGGCTCAGTCATTGAGCGTCTGCCTTCAGCTCAGGTCATGATCCCAAGGTCCTGGGATCGAGCCCCACATCGGGCTCCCTGCTCCACAGGAAGCCTGCTTCTCCCTCTCCCACTCCCCCCTGCTTGTATTCCCTCTCTCGTTGTCTCTCTCTCTGTCAGATAAATAAATAAAATCTTTAAAAATAAATAAACAAATAAAAAAATAAATAACTTTCCTAAAAAGTGCCACAGCTGAGATAGGAACCTTGGCATAAAGAGATCTAAAACCCTTATCTTTAAGCACTACACTATGTTGTCTCCCATTAAACAACTACATGTCTGACTTGTATAGCTAATTATCTTTGACATCAAACTTGAATGTCTGAGAAATATCTCTAACTCAACATGTTGAAAATTGAATTTCTGATCTTCCTCTCAAAACTGGCTTCACCCACAGTGTTCCCTATCATGGTTGATGAAAACTCTATCCATCCAGTTGCTAAAGAAGAAAAAAAACCAAAAAACAAAAACACAAAACCTTGTCATTATCTCTGGTAGACACAGAGATGTACTATCCATATTTCCTTTCCAAGTAGGACTTACTGCTCAGCTGTGGGGAGTGAGGCCAGCAGATGGCCTCCAGCGGTCATTTCCTACAGGGTCTGCCTCAGTTGCAAGGGACTGCTCCCTCTTCCCTGTGCCTGGATGTCATACTTAGCCTTCCCAGGGCAGGGTGACCTGCATCCAGTGACTGACAGAGGCAAAAAAAAAGCCTGGCTATTTCTGACTGACAAAGTACACTAGAGGGCACTCCTCCTTCTAGAGCTCCCTGCTGACTGGTCTAGGTTTTGTGGGTCTGGCTCACAGGTAGACTTCTTCAGCTCAATCATGCTCCCTCCCTCTTCCCTTCACACATATTAATTTCTAACAACGCTTTATATCCCAAACTGTTCAGTGTGTGCTTTTGGATGACCCAGCCTGCAAGATCAGCCATGACTCCTCCCTTTCTCTCAAATCCCACATCCGTTCTGTCAAATCCAGTTGGCTTCACCTCCAAAATTTAGCCTTTATATTCACTGATGCCACCCTGGTCCAAACTAAAGTGTGAGGTTGAATGAGATGATGCACATAAAATATAAGGATGGGACCTATATTACTGTAATAGCTTTCTGCCTGGTTTTTCAGCGTCTCCCTTTGTTCCCCTTCAGTCTATACTCTACAGGCAGCCAATATTGTCCTTTTAAGACTCAAGTGTGATAACTCTGCTTAAAACCTAAGAATGGGTCCCATTTAAATTGAAGTAAAAGCCAGAGCCCCTAAAAGCCCACAGAATCCTCCATAACCTGGCCCCTTTGGGTCTCCTCAGTTCAGCTCTGACTCATCCCCTTACTCTCCCCACTTAGGCATCCTGGCTTCTGTGCTATCCCTTAAACAACAGGACATGCTTTCAAACCTTCATTCTAGATCTCCATCTGCCCAATTATCTAATCTCTTTCAAGCGTCCAAGTCATCTTGCTTTCTCAATGTAACATTCTATACAATTTACTTATCTACAATGTTCATTGTTTTTGTTTTTTGCCTATATTCCTCTGTTAGAACATAAGCTTCATGGGGGCAGGGCTCAATTTTATCCCAAGCACAAAAAACAGAGCCAATGATAAGTATTTGTGAAGAGGAAAATTACCCAGAGCAGGCCCAGGGAGAGCAGGCCCCAGTAGATAGAAAGAGCTAGAGATAACCAGAAGTCCCACTGGGAGGAAGAGATAACCAGCCGTTTCTGCTTCTGTAAACAGGCTTCCCGACACAGGGTCCCGGCACTACTGTTCCCGCCTAAAGCAGCCCCCATTCCCCCGGTTTAAACCTACCTACCAGCAGCCAGCATGGCCCTTAGAACCTGACCCCCTGCACCCCATATAAAAACCCTGGAACCCCGCTGCCCAGGGCCCAAAATTTGAGCAGGAGCTCATCTGGGTCCACCGGCATAAAATAAACCTGAGTTCTCCTACTTCTCTGAGTGTCACTTGGTTTCTTGCCGGTCTCATTATTTTCCACATTTCTGGAGGCCCCAGCGAGATTCAAACCGTTCTGGCCCCTTGAGCCACCAACTGGTGGCTCAGACTGCACTGGAGCAGGAAGGAACTTGGAACCCACTGAGTGGAGCACCACCTGACAGTATTCTGGGTCCTCCTTCACCCCAGAGTTCCAACCCTCCAGGCAGTCTTGCCCTAGCTGGACTCCAAGGAGAAGTGGACCAACTTGCCTGGCAGTTCGTCCAGACTCAGTAAGCCTCCAGGGATGACAATTCTTAGTCAGGTCCTCCTCCTCTGAGTGGAAGGGGAGTTTGATCACCTCCCAGGAATTTCAGAAAGGAATTCCACAGGTCAGGGACCTCATCTGGGTCCGCCCGTGTAAAATAAACCTGAGTTCTCCCAGTTCTCCTACTTCTCCAAGTGTCACTTGGTTTCTCACTGGTCTGATTATTTTCCACAACATTTGTGGAATGGATAAATCCTACATTTCATAAATTGATCGATGTAAGCTAAAATCATCATTTCAATCTAATCAACAATCCCACTTTAAATTCACTGACTTCCTCAGAAGAAATGTAAAGGAGCCAGAAGTCTACTGATAGAATATTTTCCCGCTAATCAATTCATTGGAAGGCACAAGGCAATGATGGAGACTCATTAAGTAACTGAATTTTTATTTACTCATACTCTAAACTCTGATCTGAAAAATCTGAAAACCCACGTCTGTTTATTTTCCTATTGAGACACAGGAAATCACATTTTACCTTTCTCTCTACTTACCTCAAGCTCATCAAGGGCACTTCCCAGTGTTGCTGCCTTAGATTCTGGTGGGGCAAGCATATTCTGTTTGCCTTGTGAAGCATTTGAAATTACATTGAGGGCATTGTGAATTTCTTCACAAACTGTGTCCTTGCTGGCTTTGAGGGAAGCAACATCAGAATGTTCCAAACAAGCTGAGCAAATTGAATGCAAGAGGGGGGAGTTCTCCTTCAGTGAGGCCCGGGCCCCTGCGATTTCATCCCTCTGATTTGGAGATTTTAAGTCCTAAAGAAACACATAAGAAAAGAGCTTTCTTACTATGAGTTATAAAAGAAAGATTTATACAAAAAAGCTCCATTTTTCTGTCAATATAAATGAAAAGATAATAGATGCTAAGAAGTTAAAATCAAGGGCATCAATTATTTCTACACTCCTTCTGATTCTGTTAAAAAGTTCTACAATAGGAAAGCTGAGCCAATTAGCAAAAAAAAGGTCACAAAGGTGCAGATGTGTAATAACTAAGGAGATCTTACATTTGTCCATCATATCTTGCTTATAAGTCAGAAAAATACTCTGACGTTCACATTATTAAGTACATTATAATAGAGCCTGAATTACAAGGATGTTGATTACCTATTTCCATAGATGCTTATGATTGCATTTAACCTTTTCATTAAAACTAAACCTATTCAGTTAAGAATATTAAATTGAACCTCCTACCATTCAGCTATTTTCCAATCTCTTTGAGAAATACTTACTAATAATTTAATACTGGATCTTTCTTTCTTTGACATTTATTCAAAAAACAGTTATTGAGCACTTAGCATATGCTAGCCCTGTGCTAGACGCCAAGTGTACAGATGTGAACAATCCTACAAGGATCCTGTTCTCCTGAAGCTTATGTTCTTGTTTGAGGGGGTGGGGGACTATCAACAAACAATAAACTAGGTAAACAAATACACAAGACAATTTCAGGCAATGATAAATGCTGTGAAGAAAACACAAAAGTGAAATGTCATAGAGATTGCTTTAGCTTGGATGGTCAGAAAAGATATTTCTGAATATGACATTTGCAGTAAATATAAATGAAAAGCATTCCAAACAGTGGGAAGACAGGGAAGATAAAGTCTGATATAAGTGATAACTGATCAAAACTAGCTCAAAATACCATGGAAAAACCTGGCAAACACTACATTAACCAAGTGATAAAAGTTAACATCATCAGTGATGTCACGTGGGTATCATGTAGCTCTTGACACATTGTGACAAGAATAGCACTTCACCTCTCTGCTATTCTCTCCAGAAGTCCACAACCCCAATCTAATCATGAGAAAAACAACAAGCAAAACCAGATTGGGAAATATCCTACATGATACCTGGACAATATCCGTCAAGACTGTTAAGGTCATGAAAAAGAAGGAAACTGATAAACTGTCACAGACCAAAGGAGATAGGGGAGACATGACAACTAAATGCAATGTGGTACCCTGGATTGGATCCTGGAACAGAAAGAAGGCATTCATAGAAAAATTGGTGAAGTCCAAATAAAACCAGTTAAGTTTAGTTAATAGTAATTCATCAATGCTTGTTTGTTCATTAAGTGGTAAATGTTAAGATATTAACAACAGAGGAAACCAGAAGAAAGGTAGATGAGAATTCTCTGTACTATCTTTACAACTTTTCTGGAGATCTAAAATTATTAATATAAATTAAAAGTTTATCTTAAAGAAAACTAATTCAAGAGAGCTGAACAATAGCTTCGCTATTCCACATACAATATCTTATATAATCTTTATAAAACCTCATGAAAGATATTATCCCCCCTCCATTTTAAAGGTAAGAAAACTGAGGTTTAGAAAGACTAAGTTCCCGAGCCAAGTTACAGAGCTAGAAGGGAACCCAAGTCAGTACAACTGCTAACCCATTATGTTAACAACTATGTTATAGTCTTTCCTACACAGGAAGGATTTCCTTTATTTGCTACTATACAGGGACAAGGACTTGTACTTATACAATGACATAGCTTATAAAGTGCTTCTAGATAGTATCTTATTGATCATCACAACACCCTCTGAGGCAATAAGGCTGGTGTTATTAGCCCCATTTTAACTAAATAGGTATTTAGTGTAAGGAGATTAAGAAACTGGCAAAATAACTGAGATCTAAACCTAAGTCTTCTGATTGCAAATCCCATGCATTTTTCATAAGACTCTGCTACCTCCGGATAATGTTGCCTGAGGTTAATAAATGGCTGTGCTACTATATTTTTAGTTCCTTCCTTTCTGAAAATAAAGGCTGTCTGTGACTTCATGCAGGCTTTAGGGGAGATTAACTTCTTTACAAGATGTAGGGAGGACGGTTAGAAGTAGCTGTCAACCCACTATTTGTACTCACTAATTACCCAAGACATGACACTTTGTAGTTTTCTTGGCTTGCTATGATTTCCCCCTTATATTTCTGGTCTAGGTTCTAGTTCCAGCTCTGTCATTAGCACTGTGATCAGGGTAAGCCTTCTACTCTTTCAGTGAATGTTTTTCCATCTGTAAAAATGGAGTAATGATACTTCTCTCAATGCTCTCATGAGATTGAGTAAGTACTATATCAGAAATGGAATGTACTTGAAAAACAGTAGAGAACTATGGAAAGAGTACAGAATTATTCTTCCTAAAATATTCATAAAATAGTCTTCCTAAAATTTATCAAACTTGGTGTACTGTTTTTGTCCTGTGATGCTCTTAGTGATTTTCATATTTCCCACAATTTTATAGCACTACCTATATTTATCTCAGTGTGATCTGGAGGAAAAATAATCGAATGTTTAGATAGGATGCACACTTCTCAAAGGTATAATGATAAAAAGTATAAATATTCAGAAGGAGCTAAAGAAAATTCTCTGCATAATAGAGTATAATCAAAACTAATTACATAATACCCTCTGAAGTGACCTGTGCATTATACTGCTCAATTTAGAATGGCAAGGTCAATGTTTAGGTAGTTCCTGAAAGGTAAAATTTTGTGAACATACATTACTACAAAGAAAGATAAGGTTTAAAGTATTAATTCTTTTACTCTGATGATGGCTATGTATATCTCACTGTTAATTGTGGTAACTTTAATGCTGTAGGAACTTTGGAATTTAAAAAAAAATTCTAGGGGCTCCTGGATAGCTCAATCAGTTAAGCGTCTGCTTTCGGCTCAGGTCATGATCACAGAGTCCTCATGCTCTCTCTCGCTTGCTCTGGTTCACTCTCTCTCTCAAATAAATAAATAAAATCTTTTTAAAAAAATTCTAATATATTTTGGATTTTGAGCCTATGCTTTTTATCTCTGCCCAAGGCAATTACCAAAACCTTAATGCCACTGATACCCCAAAAAGCAAGCTGATAAATCTGTGAGAAAGGACAGAGTCAGTGAATATAACAAAAATAACATATTATGGCAGCAGGTGGGGGAAAGAGAGGCACGTTACTAGTTTAAGTAAAGGAAATTGAGAAGGCAAGACCATTTCTCCTGAAGGACATCCCAAAGGATAAATTTAATGTAGGAAATAGGCACACAGATAAAAGGGGAACTAATGAATGCCATCCTTTGAAACCAAAGGTTGTGGTGGTGACTGTGGTTATTTTATTTTGTTTTAACTGATGATATCATGGGTTCAAATCAACTAGGCTGTTGATTTATCCTAAAATTTTAAATCAGGTCAAAATAGGAATTAAATGATAGGGTCAGTTAGGGATTTCTCTGGACAGAGAAGTCTAAAAACTTCAACTCCTTGGAAATTGATACTTTTTTAATATCTTTTTTTAAATTGCTCCAGAAGAAAAAACTCACATGAGATTTCCAAGTTTAGGAGACATTAAATGCTTCCAGCTGATGCAGAAACACACAGATGGGATTAAAAAAGACCTTACAAGTCTGTGCAAGTGGGTAGAGAAGCAACATATGAGTTTTAACCCTGGCAAGAGAACAAAATATATTTAGGGATTTTAAAGATCACAAAGTATAAAAATGGAGGGCTCTAAGCTATCAGTTAATTAATTCAACCATTCATTCAATAAATATTGTTGAGCCCCTCTATAGATAAGGCAGTGTACTAATGTTAAGAATGCAAAGATAAAAGGGCACCTGGGTGGCTCAGTCCGTTAAGCGTCTGACTTGGTTTCAGCCCAGGTTGTGACCTCAGGGTCATGAGATAGAGCCCTGTTGTCAGCTCCACACAGCCAGGACCCTGCTTGAGATTCTCTCTGTGCCCCTCCCCCTGTTCATGCACACTCTCTCTCTCTCTCTAAAATAAATAAATAAATCTTTAAAAAAAAAAAAGAATGCAAAGATAAAGAATTTATAGATCAGAAGGGGAGACAAATTTATTTGGGAGCTAAAATAGAGTTATTCATAGCATAGAGGAAAGTCCCTCAGCTTGAGGGGATCGAAGAAAATTTATCAGAGGTAACTTGTAAACAGTAAGTAGAAGTTATCAATGTGTAGAACAGAACAACGGGTAAAGAAAACAGCATGTACAAAGGCCTGAGGCATTAAAGAGCAAGGAGCATGCAGGCGACTGTAGGTGTCATGACAAGTACAGGAAACCTGAGCAGGAATGGTGGTGAATCCAGCTAGAAAGGTAAGCGGGAGATTCCTCCCATGCCACGCTAAAGAACTGCAAGAGCAACAAGCTCAGATGTGTATTTTCAAAGATCACTCCAGCAGTGAACTTTCAGTTGATTAGAGAGAATGGAACTGCATTCAGGAGAGTAGGCAATAATCCAGGCAAGAGACAGTAAGTGCCTGAACACTGAACACTATTGCTAGGTAGTAGCAGGATGGATCCAAGAAAATTCAGAAGGTAAAAATGGTAAGACTTTGTAATATTTAGATGGGGGAGGGGAGAGGAGGTATTTAAAAGCGTCTAGAAAACTTTTTCAGCACAATGTGTACATATTATGATGCATTCACCGAGATGGGGAATACAGAATGAATAATTTGTTTGGAAAATAAAGATGAAATACATTTTGTCATCTGCTAAATGTGAGATGCCAGCATAATATCCAAATGAAAATATACATGAACCTAGAATTCGAGAGTCTAGGCTAGAAATAGAGATCTATGAGTCACCAGCTCATAATTGGGAGGTAAAATCATGGATGCAAATGTTACAGGGTCTTCACCCAGGATGAATGTTATAATATGGAGAAGCTGGGAGTAATCATAAATTGTTTCTTGAGGAAGTAAACCTGATAATTGTATGTGTTAGTCCAGAAGGCCAAATATATATTGTAAATCACCAAGAAAGATATCAGAAAATACTGAACTCTCAAAAAAGAAAGAAAGAGAGAGAGAGAGAGAGAAAGAAAGAAAGAAAGAAAGAAAGAAAGAAAGAAAGAAAGAAAGA